>NC_090440.1:1551152169-1551501527 GCF_031143425.1 Pleurodeles waltl
TACGGATAATTGCACGCCTAATCTGGAGAGCCCAAACAGTATACACGATCACTAAAGACAATGCGCAAAATACTAAAAGTGAAATAGAGGTGCAGCAGACTATCAGTCAATGTTAGCAATGTACAAAAACAGCTGTCTAAGTACACAGACATTTAAAAAGAATAGGCACGGGTATAGGGAAAAGGTAGCTTCACAGTTGTGAATCTACAATATTAGTCAGCATATATTATACTTTCGAAAAATATGGGTCAAAATTTAAGTAAATTTTATATGGAAAAAGGTATTGGATAAACCCAAGCTGAGTGGTAAACATCATACGTTTTCTAGAAGTTATATCTTACATTTGTATCAGTACAGCATTTTCAAGAGAATTTGATGGGGAGAATGACAAGAAAGGAAACATAAGGTAACCAGGTGCAGCCGTGGCAGGGGAAGAGGAGACATAGCTGATCAAATGAAGGTGATTAATTCCTGAACTTAAAAATTGATTTAGTAGATCCATAAATTCTGATTACAGATAGGGAACCACTGGAAACATTGTGCAACGGCAAAGATTTAAATTGAGCACTTGCTAGTCATAAGAAGGGCATTCAATTACTTGGCAGATATGGGATCAACAGATGAGTTTATTTTGTGATCATATTTGGTTGGGGAAATTAGCAATGGGATTACTGTTATTTGTTAGGTCTGGTTTGGTAGTGCAGCTGTCACTAGGCCATGTTATCAACAAAGGTCTTTAAGAAGCACTAATGAGAAAGTGGCTTTTGGTTCCTCCTAACTGTTAATAGAACCGATTTTGACTGGGCAGAGGAGTGCTTTGGCAGAAAAAGGGTGCTTGCAGGAAAACTTACTCTCAATACAGCAAAACTAAGCCCATCATGGTGACAAACGACTGATCAAGGAAACAGGCCTGATCTGCATGATATGAAAAGTTATGACAAAGGTAGCAGGTCTGCCATTTACTGTGAATAGCAAATGGTGATGCCAATAGGCTTTAAGTGGGAACTGCCATTACACTGTGTTAAAGATTGCGTTAAGGTTTTCTTGCAACATGGAATCTCACATATTACCACAGTAGGCAAGGGCATTGGTTACCTACTGTGTCAAACCCTCGGAGTGGATGATTTGCACTTTGAAAATCCTTTTTTTTATTTTATTTTTAAACGAAGTGTGGCATATTGTTTTGCCATCTTGAAATGAGTACATGATTTTAATGTTTTGACTGGATACCAGTTATTGTCTTGTGGAAAAGATTATGCAGAATACACTAAGCCCAAGTTACTTATGGTAATAAAGCCAGAAACAACAGAAGCTATATGCCTGATCGGTTGGTTAACTGGAAAAAGCAATGTCAGAGGCCATAAATGTAATCTCTTAGTTATGAAACTTTATGACCAAAGCTTTTTTAGTCTGAAAATCACATTTTAAACCCAATAAGCCAATAAGGGTGGATTGTTAGTAGGCTGTGTTAAAGCCTGCAGACAGGCGTGGTGTTACACGGTTTCTCACAGAATACTGTAGAAGGCAAAGCTTTTGGTGCAGAGTTTACTCTCTGGTAAACACTGCAATAGAAAACTTGAACTTTGATAACCCTAGGTAATTCGCAGAAGGGCTGAATATTGTTTTGCAAACTGTAATTTTGTGTATATTCATAATCTCTGACCGTTTGCCAAAAGGCTGTCTTGTAGGCGAGCTCTTGCAAAATTCAGTAGGCTTTTGTTGGATATGATAACAAGCAAATGATAAAATTATTGCTTCATTAGGAAACGTTATGTTGGATGCCTTGGGTCTGATCTGCTTATTATGAAAAATTATGTCAAAAGCAGCAGGCACTTGCAATTTATTGAGAAAAGGGTCTGTTCGAGCCAAAAGACCTCTATGGGTGAATCATTACACTGCGCTAATAAGGCTGTAGATGCTATTCACTCTATCACACACTTCCAATCGAATATCTGAAATGCAATAAACCTGGGTAGGCCCTTTTCAGAGGGGCTGCATATTGTTTTGCTGACTGTACTTTTGTGATGATTAGTAATTTTATGACTTCATGCCTGATGATTGCCAGCTTACGTGCAGTACAGGAGACATCAGATGGTTATGATGACAAGTCAATGATTAGGGCTATGGGCTTGATTGGCACATTGGATGCCATGTCTACTGCCACTGGTCTGAACTGTGCACTATGAAAAATATGAGAAATGCCATAATTTTGTTTGCGTATTGTGAAATCAATCTAAGTCAATGAGCCTCTAAGGATGGATTGTTATTATAGTGCGTTGAAGGCTATGGGCTGGTATTTAATTATCTGTAATCTCACAAATTAACTTGGTAAGCAAGGGTTTGGGTTACTCCCCTCCTATTAGCCCTTGTGGTACAAGATCTGCACCATGACAATCCTTGATAGACTTTCTTAAAAGGGTCTGCAACTGCAATAATTACCTATTTGTAATTCTGTTGACTGTTTCACTAAAGGCTGCCTTGTGAGAAGGCTTATGCTCAATTTAGTAGGTCTGGGTTAGCCGTGGTGTTGAGCAAATGATAAAAGCTATAGGCTGGATTGGTTCATTAAGAAACGTTATGTCCAAAGCCATAAATGAGATCCCTTTATGATGAACAATTGCAAGGTCTGGCTTATTTACTGTGAGAATCATATCTTAAGACTAATAGGCCTTTAAGAGTTGATTTTTATTGCACAGTCAAAGTCTGTAAAGATGTATTTATTTACATGGAAACTCACATATTACTGTAGGTGGCTAGGATTCTGGTGTTGGTTTCTTCCTCTGACACAAAGGGGGGTTTAAGACTTGCACTGTGATAATCCAGGCAGGTGCAGCTGTTTGCCAGACCTTTGGAAAAAAAAAAAAACATCTACATAACTATATATATATATATATATATATATATATATATATATATATATATATATATATATATAAAAAAAAAGGATCTTTGGACAGGCCCTATTCTTTCTGTTCGGTGTCATTCACGTGCTGATTTTCCCTAGACACCATACTGCGCATTGCAATGCGTTAGCCCATTTCTGCCATGGGCTCTGTCGCCCAGTGAATGACTGTATGCAAGCCAATGAAGGCAAGATAGAGAATACCACCTCCTATAGCCACTGTCTTCCATTTAGTCATATGCAGCCTTAAGACCTGATTAATGGTTCCTGTCAGTGGCCAAATACCTGCTTCGAGATGGATAATGACGTTATTGTCCTCTATCCACTACGTAAGTTGTCCCAGAACTTGTAGAAAATTGACATGTTATCTAATAGGTTAAAAGGACGATAGTTGCTCAGAAGGTTGTCCATTTGTGTGGATTGGCACAATTTCAGGCTCTATCCATATAGATGGCATGGTGGCACCTGTGGTTATGGCATTTCAGATTATGTTAACATATATCATCCAAACTGAAGGACTGGAAAAAAAACATCTGAAGGATTCCGGTCAAACCTTAGGGCCTTAACCAGTCTTTGTGAGCAAACTGCAGCCAAAGTTTCCTCATTGCAGCCAAAGATTCCTCAAAGATCCCTGGTGAGTACAATTACAGATTATGCACCTAGACAAGTGGGACCTAAAGCGTGAGCACTGACTTGCCAAATGTAGTTTTGAGTTGGGCATATGATGGTCAGGGTGCTGGTTGGCTCAGCGCCAATGCACTCTGTCCCCATTTCAAAGACAGAGGGCAGTCTCATTATGCACAATCAAACTGGAAGCACAGGGCACATACTTAAACGTGACTGCTTCTGCTTCCCACCAACCGGAGAGGCACGGTGTTTCACTGAGTACTATGAACAAGTCAATTAGGCCTGCGACCAGTAAAAATGGCTCACGCACTGCCATGCAATTCACTGGCAGATATTTAGATCCTGCCACCCATTTCCAAAGCCGCAGAGAGCCAGTAGTAAGGGGTGAGGGTGTTTCTCTTAATTCCTCACTAAAACTAGGGAGTGCCTGCTGAAGTGTGCCTTCATTTGACAAGTCCTTTCTGTGACTGCCCCCTGCGGGGGTAGGTACAAGCAGTAAACTTGTCTCGAGCCACCCAATCCCCATATTCTCTCGCTTTGCTCAAGACTTCGTCTCCTCTCACCCAAAGCTTGCAGAAAGGAGCGACATGTGCTCTCATGCCTTTTGTATACAAAGCTCTGGATTGATTCAGAGGGTCAGAATAATGCAACATACGTTACGTGCTCTTAATGTACAAAGAAAATGAAAGCTTATGAAGTGCTTGCTCCTTACTGCACCCTATGGCAGTGGAGCAGTGGAGCAGTATCGCAATGTTAACATAAAGCAACGCTGCAGAGTAATCTCGTAAACCGCAGCCAGCATGACGTCACTCTGCAGGGCAATTCATTTTGCAATGCGTGAAATAAAATAATCAACGTTAACAAACACCACAAGATAGAAAAAATACACAACGGAAGAAAGGAAAAGCACCCAGCTACTTAAATGCTGCCGTTAGAGATCAGAAACGGGAATTGATTTCACTTTAGAAAGCATGCCCATTGATAAGAGCACAATTCAGCTAGTCACCATCTTTGAATAGTGTAAAACAACATGTTGCTCTTGTGTACAAATCAACCTGGCATGGATTTCTCTGCTTTTCGGCCGTACTTGTCGTTTCAAAGATGTCAGGCGTGCTCATTATTGTATTCTTTGTAAGTGTAGATAATGATCCGGGCATTGTTTGGAGCGCTGTGATTGGCTCAAAACATAGAGTGCCTGGGGCACAGCCAAAAACAATTAACCCCAGTCGATCAAAGCGCTCGCTTCATTTTATAATATTCTCCCAGGCTCAATATATAGATTTTCTTTTTAAAAGTAACATCTGTACAAGGAAACCGGCAGCTACACATCGGAACAAAAAGTATTGTTCTTTTAAAATACTTTCTATGCATTATGGCTAGTTATATATGTAGGGCACTAACATGTATGAGTGGTACGGAAGCATACACCTTCCCCCATAGTGTACAGGAACTTAACAATCTACTATCCAATGTAAGCTGATTAATTTCAACACTGCACAAATGCCAATTTTACCTGTAGGAAAATTCAAGTAAACTGTCCCTTAGAGAAGGTCCCTGATCGTTGCCCTTCTGAACAGCCCTCCCTTTTCAAACTACTATAGGCGATAACTTAACGCTACTCTGCAGTACAAAAATACTCTCTTCTTCAATATGCGGATAGTACACGGCTGCACTTACGGTCTCCAATTCACCCATCTTACCCATTCTGAAATAAACTGTCCATAAACTAAATGGATAAGTACATTCGTCTTAAAACAATCTCTGCTTTACTATTCTAATGACTATCCACCCAGTCCATATGGATGGTTCAAGACTTTCTTTTCTGGGAATTTCTCCACCTTTGGTTCCCAATGCCAAGTGACTTGACTTCGTTATTGATCTGAAGATGCCTAAACTAATCTCTAAAACTAACAAAAACTCACTTGTTACAACTTCACCTACTGATAAAGCTGAGACCGTCCATTCCGCCCGCAGACTTGCAGTACAACCACTAGTGTTATCTCATCTGGGTTGGGAACTGTGGTACTTGTGGGTCTTCCCAAAACCTCCTCAGGTCTCCTTTAGCTCATCCTTCATGCCGTGCTCATCGGGTCACTCGAGCCAAGAATTCAAAATATCACCACCACCTTAAGAAATATACACTGGTTTTTTTTTTTGGAAGCTACAGTTAAATTAAAAATAGCTTGCATAATCGTTTTATCCAAATGAAAATCATTACACTACCACAAGAGGCCAAAAGTCAACAATGAGGAAGACTCACTTATTACCTGAGAAACCTTTATTCCTGAAAGCCAAAACTATGACCCAAGCATTCTCCTGTTTATCTTCCAGAAGGTGGAATGTGATCACAGAACATAACAGACTGATCCTGGCCCTACTAGGATTCAGAGAGGAATTGAAAACTTTTTCAACCTAACACGAAAACTAACCATCTATTGCGTCATCCTTTTTTTCTGTGATACTTACTTTTCTAAATGTTTTCACCTGTGAACTGTTCCTATAGCTAAGCTAATTATTGTAAAACAGTCCGCTCGGTGAACTTGGGTCTAGGTCTACACTTTAAGTCTGCAACCAAATACACAAAATAATGGGACTATTGTGTTGATGTGTGTAACTGCTGTGAGTATCCTACCTTAATGTTAACAATGGTTCTTAAAATAAATAAGGTATTGTTAAGAAGAAACAACATATTTTTTGGGGAGGGTGAAGTAATGGCAGGTGAAGTGGCTCAAGGAGGATACACATAGCACTAGACAGGACACAGTACGGATTGCCGGCCCCAGACAGGGCTGGCACAGTCCATTAATCACCCATTCCTGACAATTACCAAGACAGCTGCCTTCTGAAATTGTCATTGTAGCCACCTTCTGGAGAATAAATCAAACTGAATTACAAAAAACAAACGTGCACTTATAATAATACAGTTAAGGTATCTAAAGAGGCCAGACTTGCACCTTGATTCTGCAAACACGATAAAAAAAAGTCTGGTTTTCTGGAGTTTACAAACAAGACTAAGGTATACAAGCAATTAAAACAATCTAAAACTAAGTAGCAGAGTTTACAGTCAATCTGGTACACACATCATATAGGCGTTTTTCTTATTGGGTGATAAAGCTATGCTGTATTTGTGTTACGTCAAGGAAACAGGAGTGTGAAATAGACACTCCTCGAGGAATAGAGTAAATGTCTCTTTAAGCAATTACTTCCCTACCTTGAGACAGATGACACCTTTTTCAACTAGATGATTTTTTTAATTTTATTTTTTTAATTTTCTGTCAAAATCCAGATCATCTTGTATGAGAGGCTTTGTGGTGCCAGGGTCACAAAAGTCATGCATGGGGTCCTCTTGGTTTTCCAAGGAAGCATTAGTATATTGGTCGTCGTGGGACTCAGGACAAAACAGCTTCTGTAAACAGTGTAACCAAGTAGTGGCTAATGCTACATGCTTAACCATGAATATATCACAAAAGCTGGCGAAACCTTAGTGATATATAAATAGATTTTGTAGTGGCAGTGCTGGGTCCTTCAAAGACCCGGGCCTGTGGCTAACAGCAACAGTTGGCACGCCCTGCTCTTGTAGTCACCATGCTTTTTTACCGGTGTCAGTATTTCCCTGCAGTCTTCCATCTCTCCCAGTTAACATGTAAAAGCATTCCAGAGAGCTACTACGTATCACACCCAGTGACCAAGACCATGGAGTTACCGCTTGTCTCTTCTTGCTGATGACGAAAACCAACATCTCCGTTGGAAAGAGCACTCGCCTACCACGCAAGCAGCTTGGTGGTCATGGGGGCTGGGGGGACTCATTAATCGCAGCACACACAGCACAGGAGGGCACCGGATGAGAGGTAATGCAGCTCGGCTGCTCTACAAGCACGAGGACGCAACGCACATTCCTACAAACTGCAACAATGCAGCATAGACTACCTGCGCCGATTTCACAGGCGTAAAGGGAAAAAAACAGCAAAGAGATTAGGAAAAAAAGCCCTAAAAGTATCGGCGCCATATCCTGTCTAAAGAATTGCCTGTGCGTGAGAGGATGACCCGTTACACAGCAGTTGGTGAATAAAATATGCAACCGGCGAGGTCATGCATAATCTGCGAGATGGGGGACTTCTGCACGACACGCATATGAGTACAAAGCACGGGCACGCAAAGCTGTTCCAAATAGATGCAGGCAAGCCAGCTAATTCATAACGGCATCCAAGGCAGAGGTCTGGCTTGACCCTTAAAACCAAACCACGAGATGACCCATAGTAAATCAAACACCAACATCATGAACAAGCATTTGCAATGCAATGGGTCTTGCGTTTGCTCGAGTTAGAGCTTTTAGTGCTGTACATTCCTAACTGGACCTTTCTTGCCACATAAATTGAAAATGAAAAGTAAAACAGTTGCCATAAGCGAGCCTATTCAAAGTGCCACGGCTGGCATGTGCGTGAAGAAGAAACACAAAAGGAAAAATATGTTCTCGCAGTCAAACGTATCGGCAAACATGCAATTATCCATGGGGTCGATGGCTAAGCTGGTAACAAAATTGGCCAAAGGAGGGACAAACGTAAACCATTTACCAATGATAAAGGAATTTCGAAAGGCAATCCCATAATCGAGTAATAGTGATGGGTGTTGAACTTGGCCCTTTTTGCAGGGGCAAACCTAGTCTTTTTGCCTCCTTCCTCCTAATTTTTCTGACCAGTTTTTGTTGGCTATAGGACTCTGGGCACTTTACCACTGCTAAAACAGTGCTAAAGTACATATGCTCTCTGTGTAAATTGTACTGTTTATTAGTTTATCCATGATTGGCACATTGATTTAAGTCCCTAGTAAAGTGCACTAGAGGTGCACTGGGTCTGTAAATCAAATGCTACTAGTGGGCCTGCAACACTGGTTGTACCACCCACATTAGTAGCCCTGTAATGATGGCTCAGACCTGCCACTGTAGTGTCTGTGTGCAGTTTTAAACTGCCAATTCGACTTGGCAAGTGTACACTCTTGCTAGGCCTAAACCTTCCCTTTTACTACATGCCAGGCATCCCTAAGGTAGGCCCTAGGAAGCCCCAGGGGCAGGGTGCAGTGTATGTTTAAGGTAGGACACATACTAGTGTGTGTTATATGTCCTAACAGTCAAATACTTCCAAAACTGGTTTTCACTCTGCAAGGTCTATCCTTCTCATATGTTAACATGGGGACTGCCTTTAAATATCCTTAAAGGGCAGATTCCCTTTGAGAGCAGATAAACATTTGGAGTTTAGGGTCTCTGAACTCACAATTTTAAAATACATCTTTTAGTGAAGTTGTTTTTTAAATTGTCTGTTTGAAAATGCCACTTTTATAAAGTATGCATTTTCTTGCTTAAACCATTCTGTGACTCTGCCTGTTTGTGGATTGTCTGTCTGGGTCAGTTTGACAGTTGGGCTGTTTTGCACCTCTCTAGACAGTGACACAAAGAGGGTGGGGTGTAGCCTGCATATCCTGATGAGCCATCTGAGCTGGAGGGGAGGGAGGAGTGGCCGTTTACACCAGAAAGGACTGTGCCTGCCCTCACACAATGCAGTCTCCAACCCCCTGGTGTGTGTCTGGGGCCTGGCCTGGACAAGGTAGGATCTCACAAACACTTGAGACTTTACTTTGTAGTTTGCCAATTTCAAAGGCAGAAAGGGGTATAAGAAGAAATCCCAAAACCTTTCTGGAACCAAGATGAACCTCTGCCCAGGAGAAGAGATGAAGGAGGAGTACTGTCCCTTTGCTATGTTACTTTACTGGACCGGCCTGCAGTTGCTGCTTCTGCCTGAAAAGAGTGCAAAGGGTGAACTTTGCTGTGTGTCCTGCTTGAGAAAGTTCTCCAAGGGCTTGCAGTAGAGCTTTCCTCCTGTTGGAAGTCTCAGGGACACCAAAGACTTCAGTTTCCTCAACCTGCTGCACTGGGAACTGTGTATTTTGTGCTGTTCGAGAGGAGAAACCACTGCAAAGCCACCAATGACACCGCTGGCCTGCACTGTGACCTGCTGACGCCGCACGGAGCCGCACTGCCCCGCTTCGTATTGCAACCCTGGTCTCAATGACGCCATCATCGGACGACTTAATCGAGCCTTAGCTCGCACCACAACCTGTGGGCCCCACACTCCGGCATCCCCTGCTCACACCGCAGCCTAGGCATCCCAGACGTTGCTCCTGCTGACACCGGGGCCGCTGCCTGCACCATGGTTTGTGGGCATCTCACGTGAGGTACACGAAGCACTGTCCCATCCCGCACTGCATCCCTGGTCCACCAACACCAGCATTATCAACTCCAGTGTCGTCACCAGGAATCCTGCACGCAACGTGGCCTGTGGACACCGCTCGTGAGGGTCTCGAAGCACCGTCCCGTCACATACCACTGGCTTTAGCCTACCGATGACAGCCCTTCAGCAACGACGATGCCGCTGCCGGCACCGTGACATGGTGACACCGCACGTCGTACCTCCCCGCTTCACACCGCAGCCCTGGTCTCACCTACACCGCTAGATGCTGCCACCGTGATCTGTGGGCATCGCACATAGCAGCATCCCGCTTTGCACCGCAGCCCCGATGCCATCCATGCCAGCGCTCCTGACTTCAACAGTCCGAAGTTTGATCCGCAACACGTGTGACTTCAAGGGCCAGACGAACCACGCACAGACTACAGAACAGACACAGCGACGCTCTCTGGAGCTCACTTAGAGGATCACAAAGCCCTGCAAATCCAAGGTACTGTTTGTGGGTCTTCCTGACATCGTAGCTTGCCCACGATGCCATGGCTGGCCTGAACTGTTACGTTTGTTGATCACAATGCTGTGATAGCCCCAGGTGGAGCTATTGACTTCAAGGAATTGTATTTCTGAGTAAATCTTGCAGAATTTATATATCTATTAAGGTACAGTGGATTTTTATAGTATTTGGTCTCATCTTAGGTAAATATTGGCTATTTCTAAAACTGGTGTGGTGTCCCTTGGTAGTGTTTTCTTTTATTACTGTGTGTTATGTACAAATGCTTTACACATTGCTTCTGAGATAAGCCTGACTGCTTGTGCCAAGCTACCCAAGGAGAGAGCAGGGGTTATCTGAGCGGGTTACCCTTATCCTGACTAGAGTGAAGGTCCCTACTTGGACAGGGTGCAAACCAAATGCCAACTAGAGATCCCATTTCTAACAATGGGCATGCGGTGGGTGTGGTTAAAAGCCCCAGACAGATTACAAAACATCAGAGCACTTGACAAAAATCTGATAGACTCCAAAAATTGGCATTGGTAAGTGTTAAGGTTCAGTACATTATATCATATCACAGCATTAAATTACATTTATTAACCCCTTGGGTGCCCAGGACGTAATGGTTACGTCCTCAGCGCTTGGGGGCTGAGGACGTAACCATTACATCATGCACCTGGCCCACGGGGGCCTCCCACACCCCTCACCTGAGCAGGGATGTAAGGGGAACATACATCCACTTCCATCCCTTCTCGCCTCAACACCCCGCCAAGTGATGTCGGATGACATCAGCGCATCATTACCTCATCAGAGGTCGCCCCCATCTCATTGGAAGCAGAGCAGATTTCTTTCTCCTCGGACGGGGGAAGGAGGCAGGTCAGAGAGGCATCAAATTAGAGGAAAGGTTTTCACTTTCCTTTGATGTCTTTCTGAGCAATCCTGCAATCGCATAGCTGCAGCTTGGGCAAGGGTCATTCCCCATGGGGGCATATTACTGTTAGCCATTGGAGCCCCCCTTGGGCGCAGATCGGCCTATTATTGGAAGGCCCATCCACCCCCAAGGGCACCAGAAAGCCCACTACACATCAGGGAAGAAATTTGTATACAATAAAAAAAAGAAAAAAAAAAAAAGAGGGTGGGGATATGGCCATACCCCCACCCCAAATAAATGGGGACAAAGTTGTTCTGGGAAGATGGGAAACTACACCTGATTCACTCCCATTGGGGGGAGAGAGGGGGGTCGCCTAATAGACACCAGGGAATTTAAAAAAAAAAAAAAAAAAAGAGTGTGGTGGTGGCTAGCAACCCTTATGGGCATAATTATGCCCTCACACCAAATGAAGGGGGTAACAGTCTTTCAACTCTTCCCAAACACACTAAAAGATCTTATCCCAATAGCAAGCAAGAGGACATTTGATTATTTGGGGTTTTGATTTTACATTTGGGCCAAGAGAGCTTGGCTAGCAAAATCCACCCACTTGAAATGGTGAGGGCTGCACTTTTTGGACTTTGGGATGCTACCATCTAGGAAAATCTACCAGACCTAGACACATCTGAAAACTAAACTTCTGGGAGAGTCCAGGGTGGTGCGCTTCACATGCACATTGCACCATTTTCTTACC
Source organism: Pleurodeles waltl (assembly GCF_031143425.1). Taxonomy (NCBI): domain Eukaryota; kingdom Metazoa; phylum Chordata; class Amphibia; order Caudata; family Salamandridae; genus Pleurodeles; species Pleurodeles waltl. Next base: position 1,551,164,044 of record NC_090440.1, read on the forward strand.
CACACTGCCCTGCAAACCTCCAACTTTGCTTGAAATCACACATTTTCCCAATTTCCCAACATTTTTGTGATGGAACCTTAAGGAATCCACAAAATTCCTACCACCCAGCATTGTCACATCTTTACCAATAAAATGTTTAGCTGTTCGGGATCAAGATTTGGTTTCACAACCATTTCGGTCACTAACTGGAAGGAGGCAGAAAGCACAAACAAATAGTAAAAATGAGATATGCTCAAATAAAATGCCAAAATTGTGGTTTTCTGATTCAAATCTCCCTGTTCCTGTAAGCTGGGAAGATGGTGATTTTAGCACTGTAAACCCTTTGGTAATGCCATTTTTAGGGAAAAACACATGCTTTCTTCTGAAGCACTTTTTCCCCAATTTAAAAAAAACAACATTAAAGCTGTATTTTGGCTAATTTCTTAGTCTCCTCCAGGGGAATCCCACAAACTCTGGGTTCCTCTAGAATCCCTAGGAAGTTGGGGAAAAAAAAGACGCAAATTTGGCGTGGGTAGCTTATGTGGATACAATGTGATGAGGGCCTAAGCGCAAACTACCCCAAATAGCCAGAAAAAGGCACAGCATCGAAGACCTGGCAGCGAAGGGGTTAAAGGTCATTTTTGAAACAGGAACTTGGACTACCCCACGCCCTATGTTGCGTAAGTGAACCAGATTATGTCAGTTTGTCAGAATGGTTATTTGATGTTGAACAACATCAATGTTTACTAATATACTCGTGAGTTTTTTGTGAAGGACACAAACAATAACTTCAGGCTGCTCTCAAAATGGCCCATCAAGAAATACAAGGCACAATGAAATAAATTGATTTGTTTAGCATGATACAATTAAATCAAGGAAAAGTGGAGATTTGAGCTTTGGTTTGCTTAATGCCGCATAGTGCAATTCAGCCATGTATGTATGTGTACTTCCTTAACGTAAAACCAAATGACGATGCTTTAGTTTTAAATTAGTTCACAAGCTAAATTGGTACACTGTGTTCAATAAGTGCATGTTACACAAAAAGCACACTTGATTTTTAAGTTAAGATGACTGACCTCCACTGCCTTAAAGAAAATAACGTTTTCAGGGAAGTTTCACCACTAAAGGGAGGGCAATTAAATAGATCAGCAAACCAAACATGTATCAAGGACCTCTGAGGAGGAGAGGCCTCCCGGGGGTCACGTGGGACTCCCATCATGGTCCGTAACTGAGTCTGTATCTGGGTTAGTGGCAAGATGGCCGGTTGGTAAACTTCAGCACAGCCAGGCTCTTACAGCGATTGTACAAGCGAGCCATGTCTGATGAATGAGCCGACTGACTAATTCGGGGCAGGGCAGAGCATTGAAGCAACACGATGTGATGGTGGAAACGTGCCCAGCTTTCTCTCTGTCTCCACATCGCTACGGTCTTGCTGCGTCAAGCTGGACAGAAGCGGCAGGTAACGGGCAGATGGATGGACGCGCCACGAAGATGGACGGTGAGGAGGCGGTGATCGCTTTAGAGCAAGTGAGGGGGGAGGAAGGAGAATCTTTAGAGAGGCGCATCTAATTTCCAGTCCCCTCCTCGAGTAGTAGATTGCAAGTTTGTGACTGTGGCATGTTTTTTTGTTTACTGCGAAAAGCATCAGAACTTTAAAGGCATCGGAGCGCATCAGGGAATCAGTGTTTTAAGGCACTGAAGTAACTTCAGTAAATCGTCCAGAAAACACAACGCAACAGTAAGCGACGTTAAAAAAAAGCTGGAACTCTCTTTGAATAACCTACAAGACCTACAATCTCAAGTTATGAGCAATAGACTCTGAGGGGACTGCTTTGGTTGTATACTATTGCCATACTATTGCGACATGCTGGAATATACTAATTAACAATTGATAGGACATCAGAATTTTGTGAACCTTTAAACTAACTGCACCACCGTCTGCCTCCAGGGGCTAAGGACCAAGGGCTATATAGGGGTGTAGCAGCCTCCGGTTTCTGCTGTAGGCAGTCCCTGAGGTGGAGTAAGAACCTAGGGCATAAGCAAAAGCGGTCTGTGTAGCACAAATGCGGCCTGTTGCACCCTAATTTCCCTCTGGCTCCCCCTTAAAATGTTCTCACGTCAAGTATGAAATGCATTACTCACAATGCTTCACCTAAAACACGTGCAACCGGAAAATCTCTAAAAACAAACAGAGTAAAAAGTTTGACTCCTCTATTATAAGGAAAGCAAAAGCCGGGCCCCCAAAAAGGATCACACGGACCACATGGAAAAGCCCCAGGACAAGACAAATGCCTCTATGACGTCTATGCTACCAGCTCTAGCAAACTCCTGCACTACGCAACAAGAGCCAGGGTAACCCGGATACCGTTGAGCCCAGGACTACCATCACCATCCCTAGCTCAAATGAAAGGGGGGGGTACAGGGGGGAGGGGTCTCCTTCTGACAACTTGACAAGACTTTCTATACAAAATATGGAGATCTTTTCACCTCCTGCCCCATCCTTCATGGAGGCCATTCTTACAGGAAAGCCCCCCCATCCCTTGTTTTGAGTATATAGTAATAAGGGGTGTGAAAAAGAAAGAGTACCTCTGTGGCTGAAGAAGCATTGAATTATCAAACCACCAACAGCACAGCAGCCTGAACCACTCAAGCATCCTACAATCCTTTTCCCCTGTCATCAGACCTATCGTCTGACAGGGATGACAACCCTACTCTGATCTCACTCATTACCTCATCTAGCTTGAATCCTCTACGTGTGGCAGTAGCGACTTGCCAGACGGTCGAGACCATGTTGAATCAGATTCTAAGGGAGCTATGTGACTTAAAAGTATTTCTCGAAGAGGCTCACAAGAAGACCAATGATCACATAACCCAGCTCAATTCCAACAAATCGCACTTGACGTCATGGATCTCCATATTGGAACAGACGGTCTCTGACCTTGAAGATGCTTACAGCGGGCATAAAACAGAGGCAAGTCAAATTCAGACAGAGCTTGGGGAACCCCAATTCAAACTGGATGACATTGAAAATCGATCTAGGCACTCTAATTTGAGATTGGTTGGAATCCCCAAAGAGCTAGAAGCTGTGTCCTCAGTCTCAAAAATAATAACGGACTTAATCCATAAGTACATTCTTCCTGACAAAATCACAGCATATCCAGACCTTGCCATCATGCGGGCTCATAGAGTTCCTTCAGCACGGTCCCAGAACTCTAAATATCCACATACTATATTGGTCAATTTCGGCAATTACGGGATAAAGGAACAGATTTTATCTCAAGCCATAAAAATGAGAACGTTCAAAGGAGAAAGCGACTTTTCCTTCCAGGTCTTCTCCGACATGTCCATAGCTACAGCGTCTCGTTGCCATGAACTCATCAGCCTTACTGATGACTTTAATAGACTGGGGGACTCTGCTGGCATAGTGCAACTTGCAAAATGGAAGGTTTTTCATAAGGGACAGGCTCATATCTTTCAAACCATTCAGCAGTCAAAAGATTTTCTCGACTCCCTCAATAAGTAACACAGGTGCTAGGAAAATATTAAGAGCAAGTCAAGATTTCACCCAGGTAGCTAGGCAAGAGAAGACTTGTGATATAGCCTTAATAGTTATCGCATTCTTGGGATAGATTTGGCTCAGACATAATATCCAACCCTTTTTCAGACCATGCAGTTCCATTGGTTCAACTATCTTCTTCTGGTTGACATCTGGAACGACCTAGGTAGTCTTGAGACAAATCTTTATTAACCAATGAAGGCTACATTTCTGCTCTGAGTGTATGAGTTGCTGAGTTTCTAACCAGAAACAAAGCAACTGCCTCTGTCTTTGCTATCTGGGAGTCATGCAAGGCACATGTTAGAGGGGAAGTTATAGCTTTCAATGCATTTCTTAGAAAAACAAATAAGGAAAAAGTAAATAGCCTTCAGCAGGAATTTAATCACGCTAGGTGCCTTCATCAGTTATTCCACGATCATAAGTCATGGACTTGTCTGCATGATGCAAAAACCCAGATGAATAATTTTTTCTTATCACAAGAGATGGTCAATCATAATACATGTTTTCAGCAATATTACGAAAAGAGTGAGCATGTAGGGAAATTTCTAGCACACTACATCAAAAAACGTCAGAATGCCTCATTAATCAAATCCATTTTTATGCATCCCAGGAGCGTATGGTGGATCAGCTTAAGGAGACAGGATAGGTATTTGTAGCACACTACACAAATCTTTATACTCCCAGGACAGCTATACACGACAATCTTATAAATAAATATCTTGAATCAGTTTCTCTACAGAGTCTCAACAAAGAGCTCCAGGCTGCACTATTGCAGCCAATCACTAAATTAGAAGCAGCCAAAGCCATTAAGAGCTCTCCAAATGGCAACGCTTCCGGCGAAGAATTCCTGCAGAATTTCTACAAAATCTTGTCTGAGCAGATTACAGTGATCCTAGCCACACTATTCAATGCAATACTCAATGGACAAGATGTACCCAGTTTGTTTACTGGGCAGTCATAGTCAGCTCCCTCAAGAAAGACCAGCCTGATGAAAAACCTGATTATCGCGCTATTAGCCTTCTTAATGGTGACTATAAGATCCTTATGAAAATGTAGCCGCCTGCATTACACCCCTAGCCGAGGGCCTTATCCATCATGATCAGAGTGGGTTTCTCCCAGCAAGATTTATCTATACTAACGCAAACTTCTTGTTCCAGGCTATTGACCACTATTCTAACAATAAAATCAAGACAGCTGTATTAATGCTTGATGCGGAAAAAGCTTTTGATCCTAGTGCAATGGGAACTCCTTTTTGCAATCTTCAGAAGATTCAAATTTCCGAACAAAATAGTCCAACGTATCTCAAACCTTTATCAAGGGGTGGAGGCCAACATCTTAGTTAACTCGTGAGTAGTTGGCAAGTTTTTGATACGGCGCGGGACAAGACAGGGATGCCCTTTGTCTCTGATCCTCTTTGCTCTCTTTATCCAACCACTGGCTTCGGCTTTGAGGCAAGATAAATCTATAAAACCCCCAATGTCAGGTGCACCCAAACAAATTTTTTTTTTTCAGGTGATGCATTCTTGTATCTTGCGGATGAATCTAAGAATATTGAGAATACCATCAGCAATATCCAAACGTTCTCTGATTGGGAGGCTATCGGATTAGTAAATCGAAACCTGAGGTACTGCTCTTTAACACTCAAGATACAATATTGCCAGTTGAGGTTCAAATTAATTATCGGGCTCCCCACCCTATCAGATATCTTGCTATTTATGTTTCGTAAAACATGTCATATCTCTACTCACTGAACTATCTCCCCACTCAAGAAAGCACAGGCTCTTATGCGTAAATGGTAGAATTCACGATTAATGCTAATTGTTCACATCGCCCTGATCAAGATGATGATCCTGCCCTTATGCATATTTTCCAGTGTTATGATCAAGGCTCCCCAAAAGTTTTTCAAGGATCTTAAAACATGTTACGCAAATTAATTTGGGCAAGTAAAAAACATTGTGCTCAGCTGGAGACAATCCAGCTGACTATAGAGGATGGAGGCCTAGCTTTACCCCATTTTTAAAAATATTACTGGATTGTAAATGCTGCTACTGGATTGTAAATGCTGCTACTACACACCATGTGGACTCAAACTTTTATTTGAAACAGATGTTTCTTGAAAATATCATCCATCTATCTCATTTTCTTAAAATGCCATGGGTCCCGAAATTAACCAGATATAAGATCCCAAACCTTCTTTGGTCTAGAGGTGCAGAGCTTCAACAAAATTATCATTTTACTCCTTTCCATCCAACTATCTTCCTAAGAGAAGCTGTAGCATTGGGGTTCCCCCTCACCAGCAACGTTTTAAAGGATTGGTAAAATTTGGGGTTAGGAAAGCTCCAGGATTTTCTAATAAGAGAGAATGCTGCAACATGGGCGCAACTCAAAATCAATAGTCCATCTATTCCTGCATGACTAAGCTTTTCTTATTTTCAGATACTTCACTTTATTCAATCAATTGGTTCTGTAGCCCACCATACATCTGAATCACTATCGTTCAAAATTACACAAGCAATGTGGGTTCAGAAATGGACAGTGGTCGGCAACTGGTATTGTATTCTCCAGAAGAGTTGCCAGCTAAAGGTCTTTCTCCTGTGCTAAGCAGGATAGCAGCTGCTACAGCTTGTGTGATTGATCCCCAGACATGGAAACATTAAAATATTGGTTCCTTTAAAGCTTGAAGAGGTACTAATTGTAAGAGAATGTCATTTTTAATAAAGTGGTTGCTCTACTATACTCCCGCACAACTCAATAGGATGGTTCCATCAATTCTGAGCAACTGTTTCCGACGCCATTGTGAGGTCGGGGATTAGCTTCATGTCTGCTATCTTTCCCCTATCACCACCAACTTCTGGGTCAAAATCTTTCAGTCTATCAGTGTGAGACTTCAGGTGTCGTTATCACCAGACAAATGGCGGGACTTTTTGGCATACCTGACCATCCTGGTTTATCAAAACACTTAAAGCAATATTTATTTATTGCAACGCTGATTGCAAAATCCTTGATCTTACAACAATGGAAAACTCCCCAACCTGTATCAATGGATCTCTAGGAAAAGAAAATGACAGCAGTTCAACCTAAAGAACTTCTTTATGCACAAAGAATCAGGGCCACTCGGAAGTATCATTGTATATGGGAAAAGACTGCCATCCTCAGCTTGATCCAAAATTTATTTACGATCCAAAGTATAATGAACCAATATAACCTTAAGAAATTCTAGACAGTCATTACTATGTAAAAAAGTGAAACTATACTCAGCACAAAGTATTACATTGCATTGATGTTTATGAATATTTCGTAATTTTGATTTGTAATTCTGCTACCTTAATGTCTTACCTGCTAATGTCTTACCTGCTCATATATGCTCAATAAGTATACTTAAAAAAATAATGTATCAAGGACCTTATGATTGCTCTGGATTTATATCAAATACAAAAAGGTGATGGGAGGATGCTTGTAATAAGTCTAATCACAAGCAATTAATCGGGTAGTATCCCAGTCAATCGTTCTTTTTTTCACCATGCCACCTCAGAGTAGAACCAGCCAAATGTAAATCAGTCTTAGTCCTGCTCCCAAGGATATACACAAGCCCGAACTGCCAAGCCAGGTCAGCTCTGAACCAGAACACAACAACCCAAGAGCAATTTCGGTCTGACTGGGGCTCTTCAGTCAGGTATGGCTTGGTTCCAGGGGCACAGTGAGCAAGACCAGTCCTAGCACTTAGGTTGGGACTCCACTGAAGCAGGATCAAGGCTGATTTGCTTATGAATGGGTCCAAACTGAGGTAGCTTGGTGTGCAAAATAACAATTTACTGTGATGCATCCCGAAGTAATTATCAATGGGTGAGATGAATAAGTTACTTACCTTCGGTAACGCTTTTTCTGGTGGATACAGTAACTACCTGTGGATTCCTCACCTAAAGAATTCTTCCCTCGCGCCAGCCCTCGACGGAAATTTCTTCTAGCTCTGCACGTCGACGATGACGTCACAATCGCCCGACTCCACCCGTTGCCACATGACGTCATCCAGGCAATAAGAAGCCCTCGTCGACGTGCAGACGTCAGTTATCACCATTTTTTACGTGCCATAGACCTAAATAGTACACATTCATCCAGAATAGATGAAAATAAAACATTTAATATAGAACTCAATATAAATCACAGTTATGAATGCTCAATTTGAGATAGAAATAAATATATATATATATGTATAATTCCAGTCCAAAATGTCCTTTTCACTATCTTAATTTGTAAAGGAAAAGTATATACAATGAATACAACTAAATGCATGAAACAGCTATAGACGTATATATACACAAGATCAAGGATGCGCACCCAAAGAGATCTTGGCTTGACTAGTCAGGCAACGGGGAGGCGGGTGGGACCGTGAGGAATCCACAGGTAGTTACTGTATCCACCAGAAAAAGCGTTACCGAAGGTAAGTAACTTATTCTTCTGATGGATACACCTACCTGTGGATTCCTCACCTAAAGAATAGAGTCCCCAAGCAGTATAACCTCCGGTGGCAGGTGCCCGAATGGTCAAACCAAGAAATCTTGCAGCCCCGAGCGAGCAAAATGGCCATCCCTCCTAACCTTAGAGTCCAAACAGTAATGTTTGGCAAAAGTATGGAGGGACGCCCAAGTCGCTGCCCTGCAGATGTCAGCCACAGGAACACCTCTAGCCAAAGCTGATGAAGCTGCTTTGGCTCTGGTGGAATGGGCACGAAGCCCCACAGGTGGATCCCTCTTCGCCAAAGAATAGCAGATCTTAATACACAGAATGACCCACCTGGACAGCGTTCTCTTGTGGACCGCTCTACCTTTCCTCTTCCCCACGTATCCAACGAAGAGCTGTTCATCCTGTCTGAACTCTTTTGTCCTGTCGACGTAGAAGCTCAGAGCTCATCGTGGATCCAGCCGGTGGAGCCTCTCTTCCTCCTTGGATGGGTGAGGTGGAGGGTAAAAGGAAGAGAGAGTAATCGACTGCCCCAGGTGAAAGGGTGTAACAACCTTCGGTAGGAAAGCCGCCTTGGTCCTCAACACCACTTTGTCCTTAAAGAAAGAAAGGTATGGGGTTCCCACAGAGAGAGCCAGAAGCTCGCTAACCCTTCTGGCAGATGTTATGCCACCAGGAAAACAGTTTTGAATACTAGGTACCTTAAAGAACAAGAGTGCATTGGTTCGAACAGAGCCCCCATAAGAAAAGTTAAGACTAAGTTAAGGTCCCACTGAGGCATAACGAATGGCGTGGGTGGATACCTATTAGTGAGTCCCTTTAGAAACTTTAAAACAATTGGTGATTTAAAGAAGGGTGGTTGATCAGGAAGGCACAGAAAAGCAGATAGTGCCGACAGATAACCTTTAATAGTGGCAATTGGAAAACCTTTCTGTGCCATATGGAGTGCAAATGACAAAATGTCAGATAAACCAGCTTTTAAAGGATCTAAACTATTCTCTCCACACCAGCTTGTAAATTTAGCCTAACGATTAGCATAGATTGACTTGGTGGAGTGTCGCCTGGCCGATAAAATAACAACTTCCACCACATCTGGAGGGAGAGAAAAGGAACTCTGATTGCCCTGTTCAATCTCCAGGCATGAAGATGCAGGCTCTGGAGGTGGGGGTGTAGAATCTGCCCCTGCGATTGCGAGAGGAGGTCCACCCTGCAAGGGAGATGGAGCGGAGGGCACTGAGAGAGTTGGAGTAGGTCCGAATACCACACCCTTCTCGGCCAATCCGGAGCTATTAGGATGACTTGAGCTCGGTCTTGGCGGATCTTCCTGAGAACTCGAGGAATCAAGGGTATGGGGGGGAAAACGCGTAAAGTAACTGGCCCTTCCAGGTCATCTGAAACGCGTCCCCCAAAGCTCCTTGCACCGGATACTGGAGGCTGCAAAATAGCTGGCACTGCGCATTCTCTTGAGTGGCAAACAGATCTATTTGCGGATATCCCCACATCCTGAAGATACACAGAACTAGATCTGGATGAAGACGCCACTCGTGGTCGACCGAGCTGCGACGACTGAGAATGTCTGCACGCACGTTCAGGAATCCGGCCAAGTGATGTGCAATCAAGCAGATCTTGTGGTCCTGAAGCCAGGACCAGAGACGAAGAGCTTCTCTGCAGAGAAGATACGACCCCACTCCTCCCTGTTTGTTTATATACCACATCGCGGTCGTGTTGTCCGTTAGAACTTGGATTGACTGACCGCGAATGGAAGGGAGGAGGGCCTTGCCAGACGTACTGCCCGCAATTCTAACAGATTGATATGTAACTTCTGTTCCCCTGGAGACCAAAGGCCCTTGATCTCCAGGTCCCCCAGATGAGCTCCCCACCCTAGAGTGGAAGCATCCGTTACCACTGTGGCCACTGGAGGAGGCAGCGAGAACGGCCTTCCTTGAGACAGGTTGTCGACCACTGCCCACCACTGAAGATCCACTGCAGTGTCTCTGGAGATCTTTATCGAATCTTCGAGATCCCCTTTGTGCTGAAACCACTGCTTGCGGACGCACCACTGAAGAGCCCTCATGTGCCAGCGTGCATGAGTGACCAACAGTATGCAAGAAGCGGAACAGACCGAGCAGTCGAAGGACCTTGAGGACTGGAACTACCGCTCCATTTTGAAACATTGGAATCAACGCCTGAATATCCTGGACCCGCTGGGGTGGAGGAAAGGCCCGATTCAATGTTGTGTCCAATACTGCCCCTATGAACAGGAGGAGTTGAGGGCTCCAGGTGAGATTTGGGTACATTGACTGAAAAACCCAGGTCGTACAACAATTGAGTCGTCGACTGGAGATGGCACCGCACGAGCTCCGGCGTTTTGGCCTTGATCAACCAATCGTCCAGATAGGGAAACACAGCTATCCCCCTTCTTCTGAGCTCTGCTGCTACCACCGCCATCACCTTTGTGAAGACTCGAGGTGCTTAAGTAAGACCAAAAGGGAGGACCGCAAACTGATAATGCTGCGATCCCACTACAAACCGGAGACACTTCCTGTGCGATTTGAGGATCGGAATATGAAAATAAGCATCCTGCAAATCAACCGACACCATCCAGTCTCCTTCGTTCAACGCCAAAAGAACCTGTGAGAGGGTCAGCATTTTGAATTTTTCCTATTTGAGGAACCAATTCAAAATCCTCAAGTCCAAAACGGTCTCAGCCGACAATCCTTTTTGGGAATCAGGAAGTATCTTGAATAACAACCCTTACCCCTCTCTTGCTTGGGAACCAACTCTATCGCACCTTTTTCTAATAGGGATAAAACCTCCTGCTGTAATAGGAGAAGATGGTCTTCCGAACAGAAGGATGGGCGGGGAGGGAAGGTAGGAGGGAATTCCCGAAAGGGAAGAGCGTACCCCTTCTTCACAATGTCGATGACCCAGGAGTCCGATGTTATAACCTCCCACATTGGAAGAAAACGGGCAAGTCTCCCCCCAACCAGAGACAAATGGACAGGGAGTGGAGGACGACTACGGCTGCTTTCCTTGCTGCACCCCTCTTGAGGAAGAGGCAGAGTGCTGCAAGGTGGCTCCTCTCGTACGGACTCTGCCCCTGAAGGATCTGTACGGCAGGGTAGAAGTACATTGTTGTGGTCCTTGTAATCTTCCCCGAAAGGAACCACGTCCAAATCCTTCAAACCTCCGAAAGCCTCTAAAGGAAGATGAGGCTGACGACTGGAGTCCCAAAGATCTAGCAGTCGCTCTGCTGTCTTTAAAACGTTCCAGGGCAGAGTCAGCCTTTGTGCCGAAGAGCTTCTCTCCATCAAACGGAAGATCAAGAAGTGTGGCCTGCATGTCCGACGAGAAGCCAGATGACCGTAGCCAAGACTGCCATCTAGAAACTATGGTCGTGCCCATAGCCCTAGCCACTGAGTCTGAAGTATCCAATCCCGACTGGATCACCTGAGTCGCAGCCGCCTGAGCATCCGCTAACAGCTGCAACATCTCCTGGGACAAATTAGGGTGGCCCTTCGCCTCTTCCATAAGGGCATGGATGTAACGCCCCAGTATGCAAGTTGCATTGGAAAATTTTAGGGCCATACTGCAAGATGAAAAGGTCTTTTTTGCAGTATGGTCCATCTTTTTTGACTCCCTGTCCGCAGGCGTCCCAGGAAACGAGCCAGGAGAGGATCTGGACAAACAAGAGGCTTGCACCACTAGACTCTCCGGAGTTGGCTGTCTGGAGAGAAACACCGGATCCCCAGGCGCCGTCCTGTACCGACGAGCCACCGCTCTGTTGACCGCAGCAGTGGACACAGGTTTCAGCCAGATATCCTTAATGGGGTCCAGCAGAGCCTCATTGAAGGGCATAAGAGGCTCAGCAGAAGCAGACGCCGGGTGTAGAACCTCTGTTAATAAATTTCTCTTGACCTCCGCAGTAGGAAGGGGAAGATCCAAAAAGTCTGCAGCTTTACGAATGACTGCGTGGAATGAAGCAGCTTCCTCCGTGACCTCTCCAGGGGAAGCTAGATCCCATTCCGGGGTAGTATCCAGGCCACCAGCTGAATCCAGTCCCTGGAAGTCACCAGAGGGCTCTACAACTTCACCCTCCTCCAGATGTTGCCTCGCGTACTCTTCTTCCTCCAAGAGTCGAAGAGCCAGACGTCTTGATTTAAGTCTTGATATCATACTTTGCATAATTCTCTCATTTTCATTGAGCCTACTAATGAGAATGCTTCAGTTTCAACATTCAATCATTGCATTTTCACATTTATGGGAACTAAATAATGCTCTCCTGAAGACAGGAATATGTATTACCTATTGCTGGGAGCTTGGTTTAAAGCCAGTTAGTCTCAAGCCTTGATGAACTAGTCATCAATACTTCGAGAGTATCCATTGAATAATAGGTTTGAAGGCCTGATAAATCAGCTGCTGCTGTGGTATTCGGATTTGGGACTAAAAGTCCTATGTCAATTTATTTTTTTAAGTTCTGATGTCACAGGGAAGGTCTTTTATAAACTCCTGCACCAATTGGACTGTTGTTCATTCCCTACTATCGGTCAAACACATGCAACGTTCTTGTTTGTTGAGTTTCTTACGACTGTGCTGAAGTTCCTGCTTTCATTATTAAGCAGAAATGATGACAATGAGTAGACCAGAGCTATAGCGCCAAATGAGGCTTGTTCAGTAAAACAAACATTGTCCTTTGTTCTTATTGCCAATGAGAAATCAGAAAAGAAATACCATGTTCTGGAAGCGTGTACGTCTTCAACAAGTTTAGTGCAGCAGCTCTGGTCAAAATAAACTTTATTGCTGGATTGATGTGACTTGGACTAGAGCAGTGGTTCTTAATTAACCTTTTGACTTTTGTGGACTCTTACTTAATTATTACTGGAGCCTGGGGACCCCGCCACTGAATCATTTTTGGAAACCGGTGGTCCCAACAGAGGCATTACTGGAAGCCAGCGACCCAGATCTATTTTTGTTTGTATTATTTCAACTACAAAACAATACAAAATATACAGAAACAAGCATTCATCAGAGAAATACACAAATTGTGAAACATTTTATCTTATTCCCAAACAAATAAAAAAAAAGTCAAAACATTAATTTTACTGGGAAGGTTGGAGCTTTACTAAATTTAATTCAGGCCACTCATAGGCCATACTATATTCTGTTTGATGCACCTGCACTGCTCCCGCGCATCAATCTGAGGAGGTTAACTTATTTTTTAGCCTCTAATTTAAAATTCCTTCATATTTTCAGAACGTTTTAAATGTTTCAATTTTACCTTTGGCTTCTTTATTGATTTACACTTTAACTGCTAATGCTATTTAATTATCTAAGCCATCACGGACCGAGTACGTTTTTTGGACCCTAAGCGGTCTCCAGAAAACAGTTTACGAACCACTGGATCCGAGGAAAATGAAGAAAACATGGCTGCCATTGTACAAACTCCCAAAAATAACTGTGGTCCTGGAAATATTCAGCTTCACGGTCACTCTAGACAGTAATATTGTAGCACAGTCCATACATTAAATTCTTGAAGGTGCCTTTTTGAGAGTGTAAAAGAGTATATTTCCCAATCAGTCACAAACAACAAGCAATAGTTTGATCATTTTTTTGCAGAGACTGCCCTCGAGTAAGCAACCTCCATGAAGTCTGGGACCTTAAAGGGGATCTACTCAAACAAAATAATTTTCCTGTGGAGAAAGAAGATAATGTCCTCCAATAGTTGAAATCTTGTGGACTTAATGGATAGTTAATAATGACATTTAATGGGGGTCTTACCAACAAAGGACCTAATGATGCAGATGGCTTTGAAATCGAATTTGGTCTGGACCTCTAATAAGGTCTCCAGTCATTTTTAACTCTTTTCCCCCAATTGACATTGACCACTTCAACAACAATCGGGAATGTAAGGAACTTGTCTGATTTTCCTGCACCTCGTTTTCCCAAGTGCAGGAACACCATACCCAATATTATCGGTATGTAAAAAATGCTTAGAGCAGGAGTAAATATGTGGGGAGCTAAATCACCCAGAAGAGCCCAGCAAAACACCTGTCTGGACAATAATTGTCCATCCATGGGGAAGTAACTCATAACTGCACACTACTGAGAGGCTGTTACCACACAGCAACATTGACTTTCTGTGCAGAGTTTGCACCCTAGCTATACTGTGCAGCTCGTAATACGGGCACATGAGCACTATTTTGCAAAGGACTATGGGCCAGATGTGCAACCCTCAGCATTTGCGATTCATAATTTGCGTTTTTAGCGACTCACAAATTGCATGTCGCAAACAATGATGTACAACAGTGTCTGAGACACTGTTTGCGATTCCCAAACGGGTTGCAAAGGACCTGCCTCATTAATATTCATGAGGCAGGTAGCAATTTGCAACCCATTGGGAATGTCCGGCACTCACAGGGGTAGTGGCCTGCTGGGGTCAGCAGAGCACCATGTCTGTGACTACTTTTGAAATAAAGCAATTTTCTTTTTTTTTTTTTTTTTTTTTTTTTTTTAAATGCAGCCCTTTTCCTTAAAGGAAAAAAGAGGATGCATCTCAAAACTAGAAATAAAAAGTTTTTTTTTGTTGTTTTTTTTTTTTAATTAGAGTAGGCAGTTGTCTGTGAGACCACTGCCTGCTCTGAAGAAATGTTGACGCTCCCATTCACAAAGGGTAAGGAGTCCCCTTCGGGACCCCCTTCCCATTTTCGAATGAGTTTCCAACTCCTTCACAGTCAGTAAAGTATTAATGTTTTGCGACCGCATTCCAGGTCGCAAGACATTCATACATACCAGTGTGACTCGCTATTAGGAAAGGACGTCCTTTTCACGCCACTTCCTAATAGCGACCCTATTTTGTGAGTCGGTAATGGGTTACTGACTCGCAAAATAGGATTATTACATAGGAAAATGCATTTTACGGGCCGCAAACCGCCCGATAGGCCGTTTGCGACAGGTAAGATGCTTCGTACATCCGGCCCTATATTCTTAAATAAGCTATTATACAGGTGCTATTTTTAAATAAACCATTTGATTTGGCTGTTATAAATGTAAACATTGTAAGGTCACTTTGTCTACACGTGAAGGGAATAGCATATTGCAGAAAGGACAAGGCCGAATGACTGAGAACCAAGACTGCTCAGGGTAATCCATTTATAGAAAGTTAACAAAAAACACAATTTAAACTAAATGACTTATGACTAACAACAATAACTGACTTTGTTAACCACCACTTGCACTTATGATTACTGTAGTAAAAGATAGAGCTAACAGGGTTTGCAATGGACTCATTAGGAAAATATTAATTTTGGTGGGTGTGGAAAGTCGCCCACAGCATTTCGGTTTGTAAACACTATCACGTTGGTCGCACTATGTGATCACTTCACTTTCATTACGATATGGCTAAATAACTCCTACAATTGTAAGCGATTACATGTATTGATTAAAATGTTCTGGCCACGCTTATGTATGTTTATATGCTGTGGATGACTTCACATCCACCTCAGTGGTTATCTAACATTTTTAAACGAAGGCAATGTGAACCTTGTTTATTATACCCGAGTTGACTGCTCATGGCTCCGGACATGCATACTACTGGGTATCCCTTGTTTTTAAAAGCAGCACAAATAAAGCTTCCAAATATGCGTGTCAGCTAACAGGAAAGTGGAAAACATTATACACGACGCAATAACGAACATGCACAACATGCAATAAAGCCTTGTTTTCAATTCTTGAACAAGGGGGCCAGGAGCCACCGCCTACCACTCTGATCATTTGCTGCCCCCATTGTCGTGGTTGGTGGGAATAAATGCAAACTTTACTTGACATTATGACTATTTCACATTTTTGATGAATAACTCCAGATGATGAAGATCAGTCAAGACATTGGTCTTCGGTCCAACATTAAAAACCCACGCCAAGGACAGTTTCCCGGGCAGCGAGTTTGTCAGACCAATCCATGCTTTCCTTTCTGTCTGTTTTGAGCGCAATGCCAACATCTAAAGGGCGGCTGTGTAACCACGCCCAGGCCATTGACAAGGGATGTGCAGCAGGCATCAGCACTCTCATGGCTAAATGTTTATGTCAAGGCACTTCACAATATTGTTTGGCCTAAGTGATGAATTCCTATGCCAATGACAACTGTTTAGCAGCTGAAGCACACATTTACAACAGTTAACACATGATGGTAAAAAACGGTAGGAGTATTGCTTAAACATTAAAATGCTACTGGACCCGGGCAACAGACTGTAACATATTCACCAGGTCACACATACTTATCGGAGCAGATAATCAAATCCAGACAACAAAAGGGTAAAACCAAAGAATGTTCGACTCACAACCTGCCGAGTACCATATGAATAATCTGCCCGTTCCTGTCATTACTACACTGAAGCACTTAAGATATCAGCGTCATTCATATAGATCAATATTTAATACACGTTGAACAGAACTCTAGAAAAACTAATAAATAATAAAACTGCTATCAGGGGTAGCAGCAATGCAGAAATTCACATTTAAGCTACCTACCGCATGAGCATAATGTAATGCACAAAAATATCCCAACATATCTAGAATCGACACGCCAACAGGCAAATTCACAGAGTATTCAACACTGCTTTGAAAGCTCTAAAAACTGAAACACATTGTGTGGTGCTTTTTGGTTCTCATGCATAGAATAAACCTTTCCTTTTCCTACAGAATGAAACTTTAGAACAATACATTCACAACCAGCTCCTTCTGCCAATGTTGAGTGTGTATATTTTACTTATGAGGTGAGGAAATCTTTTGTTTTCATGTAATGTTTGCAATAATAAACGTAAGTTGCATGACCAGAATTTGCCAGTACTATATAGTTTGGTATACTTTAATATATCTGACCTCCTCGGGCTTCCAGTAAAAGTCAATGAAACATACTAGTTCTCATTGTAAAATTACAGAGAAACAAATATTGGCAAACAGATTCTGAACATTCCAAATTGGTAGATTCCTCAGATATGAGAAATTATTATGAGTCAGAACTGGGAGTGCTCACCTGTTCTGTTAAATAGTCTCATAACCCCACTCTGACCTCAGAGTCATGGCTTTGGCAGGTTCTACGAACACATGTACTACTTTATTTCAAGTCCTAATATCTGGGAACAGTCAGCCCAACTGCTCGGGCTAGACTGTTCCCATTGGAGCAGTCAGGAATTATTTGCATGCGGGTGGGCCCAACTGAGGTGGCGTGCTGAGCAAAAGAACGATGGACTGGAACGTGGCCCATGAAATTCACATTGGCTGGGATTAATTTAATCATTCTCTCCATCACATTTTTGAATACGCAAGTCACCTAGGTAAGAGCCACCTTACAGAAACTAGGTTACCAAAAACGAGTAAACCCATGATAAACATTTTCCAATAAATTATATAAACTGAAACGGTAGTTCTATTCCACCAATACCGAATCTCTCTTTGTTTTGTGTTTGTGCATTCCATACATTATATCCAAGATTATTTATGTCACTCAACAGGAGGAAAGTTAGCATTTATTAACTATACATTGTACAAAGGCAAGTATATTTATTTAAAAGATTAACATACAAGACAGAGACTCATTTCAAAAGAAACAATCCTATTTCTCATAGGATTTGCGTGCAACTTTTGTAGTATATTGTGTCGCAATGCAGGCTTTCTCATTCAAAGTAGTCGTACACAAATACAGTGCGCAGTGCCATTTTGATGAGTTGTTTACTATGCCTTTCTACACCATGAAAACCATTTAATACTTAAAGCTGCAACATTACTATAAACGCAGGATTAGTGTGGGCCATGTCAAATGAACTTTTAACACATACGTACAGAACTTGGAGAAAAATCCTACTCTCACATCTGAATATCAGCCCAGTGAAGGCTCTTTCCCAAAACCAGCAGTTTCAGCATCTAGAATGACTATTGCTGGGGACTGTTAGCGGGAAAAGAGACCAGTATATTTTCTCTACCCTGGAAGCCTCCCCACCCCCTCCTAAAGTATTTAAACCTCCCTTTTCATCACAACTGAGGATTTTTGTTTATAAAAAGTGAATATCACAGTTTTTTTAATATATAAAAATGCACATTCAGATGTGAAGCCTCAGCTGCAAAACATGAGGCACAAATCTCATTCAGCGACTTCAAAGTGATCACACCAAAGGGACCGACATTTTAGCATTGTGCGTGACCCATGACCCACCGAGAGTATGGAAGATGGGTGCTTACATCAGCGAGCATCTGTCCCATGCCCGTTAGCCAGTCCATTACTACAGGCGCTACATCTGATCGCAGGTGCTAAGAAGGTTGTTAAGCACTGGTTTGTTAAATGTTGCAACAGTAACAAATTAAATAGCGAAAACGTGACAATCTATGCGTAATGCCATCAATAGAGAAGTCCAGCTCTTCTGTTATAGCACAGCATCCTTTGACTCTGTATACAACATGCACCGTCCACCCACCCACCCTTCCACCCTCATGAGATCAAGCCTTACTACAACTATTCATCATAATGATTACCACTGCCTCGCCAGTGGCAATAAAGAAATGTGTCTTATCCAGATAAATAGTAATGATTTCACACAGAAAATGCCCTCCAATAATTTATTCGATGCTACGAAGTTCTTCTTGGCTTGTGGTAAACAAGTCAGTCTGAATATATGAATAATTTGTTTCTTTGAAAAATAAGAGTCTTTTCTTTCAAGCAGCATGCAAAGCCATATCTCTGCTCCTATACTTATAAAGCGGTATTACAAGTAGTAGAGGGGGTGCAGAAAGAGGGAGTTCATGCTCTCTCAACTATGCTCGACACGAGGAAGCACACAGAAAGAGTACTTAACTTTAAATTGTGATTTTTGCACAAACTACCTAATTCATTATATGTAATACAATTATAAAACAGGACATGATAGGGACATTTTAAGTAGCAACAGACAGCCTTTGTAATCTAAAGACATTTTGTAAGTGACTGTCTGAGAATACACCTCAGGAAAGCAACTGAAGCTGCTCTGTCAGGCACAATGTATGGGCTTCGGAATGTGAAGCCAGTCTGCAAAGACATTAATACACAGTGGCAACGATTCTGAGAAACTTCTCAGAGTATGTGATCTTGTCAAGCTAACACTTTAAAAGGTTTGTGACATTCAGACCATGGAAAGATTCTGAATCCGTGAGACACTTGTTACAAAGTCCAGGAAACAGATCTTCTAATTAATAAGAAAGTTCAGGAGATTCTTAAAAGAAAAAAGGTAAATTACAATATTTTTCTCATATTATGTAGGTCTATGTAGTTTCAAGCCAAAAGTGACATACTTACCCTGAAGGTGAACTTTATAGCAATCAAGCTACATCTTCAAGTTATCTGGTGCCTGGTGATTACTCACCATCAGCATAGCCTACAGTTCCAAAATGCTAATAGCGAATATGTGTTTTACTTAATTTTTTAAAGAGCAAATCTCGCTCTAAGTCAGTAGAACAGTGTACCACACATACGTATTTCAATCAATAATTGGTCTCACGTAAATTATCAAGTAAAAATAAAACACTAAAATATGTGGTAAAGAAATTGGTTAGTGGACCGAAGGGAAAGGATTGCTGTATTAAAAAAAATATCATCCAGGAGGTCAGAAATGTGGGTTTAAAAGTCTCCAGAGCCTTCATACAAAAGCAAAACAACTTGTTCTCGTACTGGGGTTTAATGGAATTCTTCTTTGCTGTTCACTTGATCACAACTTTACTATAAAAATAGGTCTGTATTACTGTATGCTTCTCCTTAGCCAATTCTAAGGCCCAACCCTTCAAAAGGCGAGCCAGCTAACAGCCCAGAAGGAGGGCAATCACATCATCCGGCAAAACGTGCTGTATTTGAATTTATGAGAGAAATGTAATTGGTTCAGGCTAGAGGGAAGTCTTGCCATCAGCCCATCAAAGACTGCTTAGGGGTGCCTGAGTTATGCTGGCAGGCACATAGGGTCACCTTTCGGGGAAGATCCATTCTGAGAAACAAAGGTTGTGCTCCCATTCAAAAGTTGTACAGAACAGTCTGACAGCCTGCACTCTTTAAATGTGTTGACTCTTACACTATGGAGAGCAGACATGGCATGCACTGTTTCCATGCCAGTACCAAATCTCAAGATAGCAAAACTGACCTGGCCTGCTTTTTCCATAACAACACTGAAGTGGCACTGTCAACATACTAGAACTACCTAATATTATAGGAGACTGAGAAATTAGACAAATATTACTTTAATCTCTAATAATTTGGTGTAATGCCGACAATTATTTCGAACACAGACAGTGCTGCTAGGATCCTATGGATGTCATCCTTCTGTACTTCAATAGTCAGACACAACATAGCTACTATTAACTGCTTTTTATTTATAGGTCTGTCAGAGCATCGCATGGATAGAATATGATAAACATGTCCCCTTGCTCCCCTAGCAACCACACTCTCCCTTCCCCATGGTATACCATTTGCGACTACAACTACCTCATTTTGAGTCTTGCTGGCAGAACCATCAGAATGCAAGAAGCCCCCAGGCCCAGTCTTCTGACGCCACACGAGATCAAGCATTGGCAAAGCCAAAAGGTCTCTCCTACACAAGAGTTATTGGCTTTGCCAATATGTTTTAGCCATGTTGTGCCCCAGTGTGGCTGAAGTGCAGCACAGTGAAAAGTTAGTGGGGTAAAGTAGAGTGGCATAGAGTGTT
The DNA here is from genome assembly GCF_031143425.1 of Pleurodeles waltl. NCBI lineage: Eukaryota > Metazoa > Chordata > Amphibia > Caudata > Salamandridae > Pleurodeles > Pleurodeles waltl. Next base: position 1,551,184,747 of record NC_090440.1, read on the forward strand.
ATAAAGAGGTGCATTATTGGAGTGGTGTGTAGCGGTGTACAGTAAAGCTGAGTGGTGCTCAGTGAATTGGAGTGTCATGGAGTGGTGTGGAGTATGTAGCCTGTCGGAGAGTATAAGGGCCTAGAGTGGAGTACAAGTCAGGGAAGTAGAGTGTCTTAGAGTGGAGTGGCATAGAGTGTTGTGGATTAATGTAGAGTTGAGTGGCGTAGAGGTTGTTGCATAGTGTGCAGTAGAGTATTGTAGGGTAAAGTGGAGAAGAGTTGTAGAATGGTGCAGAGTGGAGTGGACAGTCGTGAAGTGGAGTAGTGTAGGAGAGTGGAACAGCAGAGTGGAGCAGAATGTTGTAGAGTCAAATGGAATTGAGTAGAGTGGAGTGGCATCGAGTGTCGTGGAGAAGTGCAGAGTGGAGTGATGTAGAGTTGTTGTGTAGAGCGAGGTAGAGTATTGTAGGGTAAAGTGGAGTAGAGTGGTGTAGAGCGGAGTGGATTGTCAGAGTGGAGTGGCAGAGTGGAGTAGTGTAGGAGAGTAGAATGGTAGAGTGGAGTAGAATGGGGTAGTGTGAAGTGGAATAGGGTTGCATGGTGTGGCATAGAAGGAGTTGTGTAGAGCATCGTAGATTGAAGTGGCGTGGAGTAGAGTGTCAGAGTAGAGTAGAGTTTAATGGATTAGAGCATCATAGACTGGAGTAATGTAGAGTGTAGTGTCGTAGAGTGGATAAGTGGCCTAGAGTGATGAGGCGTAAAGTACACTGGTGCAGAGTTGACTGGCGTAGAGTGCAGTGGTTTTGAGTAAAGTGGAATAGAGTGCATTGGCGTACAGTGCATTTACAAGTGCAGTGAAGAATAGACTGGTGCAAACTAGACTGAAGTGGTGTAGAGTGTAGAGGTGTACAGTGAATTGTTTAAGAAGAATGCAGTGGTGTAGAGTAAATTGTTTCAGACAAGTGAAGTGGTGCAGCGAAGTTGGGTAGGGTGCAGTAGAATAGAGTGGCACGCAGTGATGTAGAGAAGACTGGCAGAGTGCAGTGGCGTAGAGTATAGTAGTGTAAAGTAGACTGGCGTAGAGTTCATAGGTTTGGATTAAAGCGGTGTAGAGTGCATTGGCGCAGAGTGCAGTGATGCAGAGTAGAGTGGAATGATGCAGGGGAGAGGGCAGAGGAGACTGGAATAGGAAAGAGTGGATTGGCACAGAGTTGAGTTTGTAGAGCAGTGCGGCTTAGAGTGAAGTAGTGTAGAGTGGAATATGCATGTTGTGGTAGCACATTGCCGTTACAGAAAACACATCTTCAATTGAAATGACCATTACATTTGCAGCCATACAGTTTTACTGATGGAGAATTGAAAAAGCACAAATGAAGCATATTTTTTGTTATTTCTGAAGTGTGGTGGAACCCCATATTTGAATACGATCAAAACAAATCAATACACGAGGTAATTAACTTTTCTCACATTATCGTTTGTGCACTGTACACTTTTGATATATTCTGAACTATCTGCACAGTTAATTAAACATTAACATTTTGATTTGCGCTAGAAAAAAAAAAAAGTTACATGGTAGAGCCTTCCTCAAGCACTCCCCTAGTGGCCAGCATGGTCATATAAATCCTCTCACTGCAGAGTCAGAGAAAGAAAAGTAAACACTAAGCTCCCTGGCAGACAAAGCCTGACATTTGACCTCTGTCTCTGAATGCAAAGAAAATGTGACAAGACATGAACAAGATTGACAGGCCTATTTACAAAAATCCAGCACTGGTGGAAGAATACAGTAAATAGAGTTTTTGCAGGGGAAGGGACAAACCCAAGCTGGACAGTCTAAAACAAATAGAGCCAGCAAACCAAAAGCAAACAAAATGTGAATTACTAACCACAAAGGCGATGGTAAGCAATGGGCAGAAGGCATTCACGGGGGAGGGTTTCGAATGTCCAAGTTTTCGAAAACCAGACAGCTGTGCTGTCTGGAAGGCTTCGACCTAAACACATGGATTGAGAGTTTATCCTAGTGTCCACCAGAGCCTCGCACTAGCTTTGGTTACAGAAGTCCCTGAACTGAGGCGTCCAGGCCCTCCCCTATGAAGCAGTGCAACACAGTTTGATCCTGGGAAGAAAAAAAATAAATCACCGGATCGTTGCAACAAAACGTCAATACTTGGTTTTCCTTGCATTAGCATGACTGAGCGAAATGTAGAAGGTATATTATGTTATGTTTCTAGGCTTTCAGAACTGTGAAAAACTGCACTGCAAATGCAACACAACATCCACTAACAACAACATAGGCCCTTTAAATGTGAAAACAAGAAATTACCCTGTGGATTCGGGCAGCGCCACAGAGCAATGAATACCGTGTGCAGGCCTAATTTGATAAATGCACTAAACCAGGCTTGAAATGATGAGTACTGGCATGGCCTATTGTGTGTCCCCATGTTCAAAGCAAGTGCTTAGCCCTGCAAGTCTGCGTCCTTTTTACAAACATTCGCCAAGCAACAATTTTAAATTTGACTTCAGATGACATATCAAAGAGAAGAACAATTGAACTGCCTGCCGGCATTTTGTAAATCAAGGGAACTATTCATTTAGTAGGAAATCCAAGCTTGTGCTCATTGTTGGCAGTGTCTGCATGCTGACACGCAGTGCTGTGCTGCACAGTTTGCATCTGTAGCGTTAACAGCAGTGCGCCAGGAAGTTAAAAGGCCAGAGCAGAGAGGCGATTGATCCACCTATCTCACCACTTGGGCACAAATACCAGAAAAAAACAAATGCAAACACACATTTTGCTAACAAACTTTTTAAACCACATTAACACGTTCATCAGCAAGAATATTTTTCAACAGAGCGCATATTCTCGCTTTCCATTATCTTTATATAAACAACGTGTATTGCATTTTATAGTCAGCTTTCAAAAATAATTTATAAGAAATATTACTAAGAGTTTTTGAAACGGTAAAAAATTAACACACCCCGTTATTAAAAAAACAAAAAAAAACACACACACTACGGAAATGCATTTATAAGAAAATGTAACCATTTATCATCTTAAAATGTGTTTAGGTCTATATTTTGGACATATCAACGATACCCTGAATCAATCAATCAAGACATTTAAAGGAAGAAACCCATAATTGATACCAAAGATCTTTCTTCATTGAAATCTGGTTGCCTATAGTCACACTTTTCTACATCATGTAGGCGCGTAACAAAAAACGTTTCTTCCTCACAATAGTGCACATGACAGTGAGTGAACAAGGTCCAAGTAGTGATTATATACAAGTTAAAACAACTTTTCTCAACCACTAGTCATCTACAACAGTCTCTTTTGAATCTTGTAACCGATCATAGGTGTATATATCTATAGGGGGCATTTATAGGGTCTCCTCCGGACAAGTCACTCGACTATTGTAAGCACAACATGGCTCACTATAAAAATCTCTGGGTGCCATTTGTAAATCAGTGGTTCAAAAGTGCTCATATTATCCCCAAGGGGGTATCACATGATGATGTTTGCGCTCTCGTATCACAGTCTAGATGCACTTTCTGTTTCTACCTCTGTGTCTCACCCAACTGTCAATCCAGGACAAGCACTGGAAAATCCAATGGGTCTCGCCTATGCAAGAGATATTGGCTTTGCCATGTTGTACACAAGTGTGACTGCTGTTCAGCATGGCTAAAAGCTTGTGGCACAGAGTGAAGAGGTATATAGTGTCGTGAAGTGCCACAGAATGTTGTAGAGTGGAGTGTTGGGACTCAAAAAGGGCCTCCTCGGGTGGAGCAAAAAGGGCCTCCTCGGGTGGAGCAAAAAGGGACTCCTCGGGTGGAGCAAAAAGGGCCTCCTCGGGTGGAGCAAAAAGGGCCTCCTCGGGTGGGGCGGAGCAAAAAGGGCCTCCTCGAGTGGAGCGGAGCAAAAAGGGCCTCCTCGAGTGGAGCGGAGCAAAAAGGGCCTCCTCGAGTGGAGCGGAGCAAAAAGGGCTCCTCGAGTGGAGTGAAGTGGTGTGGCACAGAGTGGCGTGGCGATAGAATGTCATTGAGGGTCGTAGAGTGGAGGATTGCAGAAAGGAGAATCAGAGTGTGGTGGAGTGGCATACAATGTAGCAGAGTTTCGTAGCACAGAGTACAGTGTCGTGGCATGGAGGGCCATTGAGTGGAGGGAGTGGAGAGCCATAGAATGGAGTGTTGAGATGAGGAGTGGCATAAAAGTGGAGGGGCAGAGAGTGGCGAAGCACAGAGTGGAGTAAAGTGTAGCAGAGGGGAGTGGCGAGCCATAGAGTGGAGTAAAGTGGCAGAGTGTGTCATAGATTAGAGTGTCGTAGAGTGGTGTAGTAAAGTGACAAAATGGAGTTCTGTAGATTGGAGTAGAGTGGCATAACGTAAAGTGAAGTAAAGTGTCAGAGTGGAGTGGGACTGAGTGGTGTAAAGTGGCACAGAATGGAGTAAAGTGGTGTAGAGTTTTATAGAGTGGCATAAAGTTTTGTAGAGTGGGGCAGAGTGGGGCGGGATAGTGAGGTAGAATAGTGTACAGTGGAGTAGAGTGATGTAGAGTGGCAAAGAGTAGAGTAGCGTGGTGTAGAGTGTTGTTGAATTATGTGCTGTAGCACAGAGTGGAGTGAAGTGGTGTAATGGAGAGGGGAGAGGAGTGTCAGTGTGTCATAGGGTGCCATGGGATAGAGTGGACTGGCATAGAGTAGAGTAGAGTGCCTGAGTGGAGTATGCATGTTATGAAAGTGCACTGTCATTACAGAGAACACATTGTTAATTGAAATCACCATTACATTTGCACAGACACAGTATTACTGAGAAAACTATACAGAGCATGAATGATAGTGTTTGTGTAAACTGCAGTACCAAGTATATTGATTTGTTCTGAATATCATATTTGTTTCCTCCGCATTTCAGAATTCCCAAAATATGTGCTTCATTTGTGCTTTTATTGATGTATTCTAAAATATTTACATAGTTCATTTACAGACATTTAAATTTTGCTGTATGGTAGAATAAAATAACATCTTACAGACTTTTGTCCCACAGGGGAACCAGCAGGATTGTCACATAAGTCCTCTCAATTTGACGTCTGAGAAAGAAAACACCAAGCTCCCTTGGAAGACAGCCTGACGCTTGACCTTTGTCTATAAATGCACAGCAAATGTGACAAGATAGGCACAAAAGTTAAAGACCTGTTTACAGAAAACTAGTACTTGTGGAAGAATACAAGGAGATCTGGTAAACAGACTACGCTCTACAATATGGACTAATAGCCTAAAACAAATAAATAAATACATAAATAAATAAATGTTTTTGCCCAGCCCTTCGGGTTTATGGGTTACCCTCTTTGGTTAATAAGTACTAAAACAAATAAAGGCAGCAAATAGAAAGCAAGCAAATGTGAGTTACTAACCACAAAGCCACTAGTAGGCAGTGGACAGAATGCATTCCCAGGGGAGCTTCCAAATATCCCCAAGAGGTTTTCAGCAAGCAAGGTAGCTGTGCAGTCTGGCAGGCTTCGATCTAAAAAGGAGCCTCACTGGAGCAGTGTTTTATACAGCCTACAGACCCAGGTCCTGGTGTACACACTGGGTTGGCTTTTGTTCTACATACACATATATTTTCGACATGGTTGCATACTATTCATGTTATACCAAATTCTTTGCATATAAAAAGCTTCAGTACAGTCCTGAAGCTATTAAAGCATTCAAGCACTTTTTTTTTCCTATTCTTAAATAAAAACGAGAAATTCCTTTCAAATTCACCAGGGTCAATAGGGCTTGCGTGATCAGCTTTTGTGAGGCAAGTCCGATTTTTGCTAATGGGAAAAAAAAATCAGCACCCCAAACTTTAAGATAATGCTCTTTGCACTGGAAGCTCTCAGTTTGGGCCAAGCCCAATACCATTTCATTTGTACCCTTACTTCGTTAATTACTTGAAAGCTGTATTCTTTTATTATCCTTGGCTTCGAAGTTATTACCATTTCATTTAGCCACGCTTAGAGAATAACTCTGAACTCAGTTAAGAAAAACGAATTTGCATTTTATCTTTGCATTAAACCCTAACTATGAAATTGTCATTTCATTTTTGTTTAATTAAGATTCAGCTAGCAGAACATTTTTTTCCATACCATATTTTACTACGGTATAGGCATGTCCTTCAAATGTTTTAAGTTCTGTGGTATTTCGTTAATTGTAAGTTCAGTTTCTATTGAAAAGATGACTGACAGTATTGGAGAAAATAATTCACTACCTTTGTGACAGCCAAAGAGGCGTGGTCAGGCAGCGAACTGAAAAGGAACTGTGCAGCTCTCCCATGTCCCCCACGAAATCCTATTCAATTATTGAAGAAAAGAGAATAAATGAAATGAATATTAGTATAAAGCACGTTCAGGATATAGCCTCAGAGAATTCCTAGGTAGCTCGAAGAAGACCGGAGAGAACTCTCAATTATCCCGAAGGAAGTCTACAACAGCTGTCCACTGCAACTGAAGTCTAAACTAGGGGGATGGGGGGTTGGGTGGGGGGGGGAGAGGGGGTGAGAGTGTGAGTCAGTCTCCGGAGCGGATAAGGTGGAAGCGAGTACTGCTTGATGGGAACAGAAATAGGAGCTAGAGTAAGTGAGGTAAACATGTGACTAAAGACTGGTTAAGCTGCAGCGACGAAAAGCAATAGGCTTCCAACAGTGGAAGATGCAGCAAGTGATCCCAAAGGGGGAAGACAGTTCCTTTCTACTTCTCGCACTCCAAATACAACACTCTGGTTAGATAACTAGGCCCAGCGAAAGCAGAATATCAGGCTCGTGAGTAGTTGCAGATGGTGCCCAAAGGGACACCATTTTGGCATACCGAAATTAAAACTAGTATGCATCACACTATGAAGGGATGAAACAGGGGCCAATAATGGAATCCCTTGGATGCATATGGACTCCTGCATTGAGATTGGTACCAAACCTGAGCTTCAGCAGTGATTAAAATATCCTCACCCCCCCACTAATATATCACCTGAAGGTTGATAAATGTGAGAAATCGCGTTAACGTAAGGTTTCTGCCAAGAAAGACGTTAACAGAAAATGAATTGACCAGTAAATAAAAATACAAAAAACAAGCTTTCACTTCTTCCCTGACCTTTGAAGAGGAAAATGTAAGAGTTACCCCTAATGGTATTATGGAAGGCTTACATCGTAATTTATAAAAAGGCATGTTACAGTAATGATGGACAGATGGAAAAAGATGAATTAGAGTGAATTAACCCCTGCAAGTACTCTGTAAAAAACAAGATATATAATGAAACATTCGCATTTCACAGTAAGATCACACAAGATAAACATGAGTAGGAGAGAGGAGGTCTATAGAAAGATGGTCAAGGACAAGTATGTGCAAGAGACACACCAAAGTAAAATAGATTTATTTGTGCAACAGGCTCACAATTCAAGACTTCAGAGAAGCACCAAACAGGTGGAACCACCACCAACGAAGAAGAGACTAGTACTTCCACCAAAAATGGTGAAAGGTATAAAGGTAGTTCAATTATTCCTATAAGGGAAGGTTAATGAAATAGGAAGGGGGGTGGTTTGTAGCAAAACACCTACTAAATTTTATATCCTGGGGCAATGAGGCAGAGGAGAGCATGTGTCAATTTGAATATATAATGCAGAAAGTGCAGAACCAACTGAAAAAAATCCTACATTTATGCAAAGAGTTGAAGACAATGAGGAGTGATCCTAAATATCAGAATTCCCAAACCCCTTAAAAATGCTCAATGGGTTAAAGTGAAGGAATTCTCCCGGCACTGGCTAAAGTAAACCCTCCTCGTGTAGTGCTACCTGGCAGAAAGTACTTAAGTCCCAGACTCAAAACCCACCTCCTAAGGATGCACTACTATCAATTATTCTGAAGATTTTCAAAATACAAAGACTATTGTGATATCGTAAGCAGTCAGAAAACTAGGAAATGCTGAGCCCTACTGGGTATAGCTGTTTATTTTTATAGATGTCACTGGACAAATCAGAACTGAAGGATCCCTATCACAGGTTGACACAAAATGTAGAGCCCTTGGTCCCTAACACGTGCTCTTACTCCCAGCCAACATAGTTAATCTGATGCAGCAAATCCCTCCTTTGAGATTCCGATGTAGCAAATCCCTCCTTTGAGATTCCAAAAGAGGTTTTATGACTAGACTAAATCATTCAACCAAGAGACCAGTGAGCGAATCGTGCCCAACTGGAGAGCACTGGGGAGCAGTGAAATGGCGCAGAATGAACAAATATGTTTAAGGAGCTAACTAAAAATAGCAGGATCACAATTAGGAGTCGGATCAGACAGCAAGAGAAGGGAATAAAGAAATAGATGCTTTATTGAAACAGACTGAACAAAGAAATGAGGAAAACAAGAATTCGTCAAGGAGCAGAAACAAAATTACGTATAATGTTTAAATGTCAGAAGTAAGGGTGTGGGTGGGGGGGGGAATGGGTGAAGGCTCAAGTGACTCACCCATGGGACATGCCACAACAGTGTATTTTCAGGGCGGCAGCCAGAAGTAAAGAGAGCGTGCCAGTTGGGGGAACCCCCAATACCACTATCACTCTGGCGTAATCAGGGCATCTATCATTGTAAAAGGAAGACGGTACATGAATTGGAGGTCAAACAATTCTTTCAAGAGGTCGAGTGTGGAAGCGGGGAATAAATGAGTGTTGCTGACTTGGACAGGTGGATCACAGAAGGCATTTTGTAATACATTAGCCGGCAAGGCTTTAAAGAGGCATGTAAAAGTGTGGTGCGATGAACTAGGGACATACATAATGACATTTAGCATTTTGAGACACAAGACTTTTAATATTCTAAATATACGCACTCCAACACAACTTTCAATCTAACTCTAGATAATAGAAGATAATAATGGAACCTTCGCAAGAATGAGGGCTATATGATGTGATATCAATGCAGTGATAAACAGAAAGCAGAAAATATCAAGTGCACCAATGTGAGAGCACAGAACATCCAATTCTGTACATCTATAGAAGCACTGGATTTAACAATGTCTGGTGCTGGTGTTTCCCAGGGAAACATCCATCACATCCACAACTCAACATTTTTCCTTCCAGCTAAGAAAATCATGGTATCACTGAGATGAAAGTAATCATCCTTGGAATATCAGATCACTCACCGAAACGTAACATGGATATAAAACATGATCACATGATCATCTGTCTCCCAGTTGCATATTTCTATAAAATGCAACTGGGACACAGATGTAAGTGGACGAAAATCCATAGACCAATCTGGAAGCTCAAATAACTGTATATTTAACTCATCGTGCTTCAAAATACACAAGGGTACGTACATATGATGTGTTATGTGGGGCCCCTAACATCAAATACTGAGCTTCACAATTGTCTGTGGCAAAAGTTTCCATCAGTGTGTGTGTTGTATTTTCAGCAAATGAGCTTGAGGGAGTGCTAATGAAAGAGGCAACGTGGATTCACACGTGTTTATGGGAAAATGCACATATTAGCTGCCTCCCACATAGTTTTACAGGAAAGGGAGGGCAGGCCTCATCAAGGGCCCTCCGTGAAGGCAAGAAAATCGATCCGAAGGGCGTGGAACTCAATGTTTCAGGGAGAAGACTAAATAGCCAATTCTAAATTATGGAACATGAAAAAAACAACCAAATAAAATAGTTAAATAATTCCAAACGGAATGTAGCTTACACTACAGCCACTTAAGACACACACAGTAAAAAGATTCCAAAGATGAAAAAAAAAAAACATACACGATTATTGGTGGCCAGACTCCAGGGCTGTAGAGAAAAATGTAAGAAGGCCCGTATTATCTCAAATACATAATAAACTTATACTTAATGTGTCAGAAAATCATATCTCAAAGAGGAGCGGCCATATGTATGTCATTTACATTGATGCAACTCAAACCCCTACAAAGAATCTACAACACAAGTAAAGGAATGTTCACAATAGGCTGAAGTATAAATCCTAAATGGACAGGGTGTCATACTGTAACCAGCTACTTCCTCCATTTGGTCTGGAGTAGTTTACAATTAAAGGACTACTGTACACAAATGTGAATGTGAGATCAAAAGTACTGAGATGACAAGATTTAGTCATAAATAAACATAAGCCATCTTATTAGAACATCTTACAATAACCATATATGGCAGCCTTGGCCCTTCGCATCCACAGCTACATCGACCTACTCTATTCACAGCTGAAGGCTCGAGAACTAATAAACGGCATCCTCTCAGATTCCTTCCCTATTGGTAGGGGGACCCGGCAGGGGTGCCCTCTGTCTCCATTGCAGTTTGCACTTTCCATAGAACCCTTTCCATAGAACCCTTCGCCTACATATCACAAAGCAAGGTCTAGCTGCAGGGATGTGGAGGGTGGGAGATATCCACTGAGGAGAGAATTGCTCTATTAAGTAGACAACGGCCCTCTCTACTTGGCCAACCACTACCAGATCGGGACTACACTGCCTCCGCCTCCTTCAGCTCTATAAGGAAGCCTCTGGACTCGAGGTGAAGGCTGAGAAATCCGTGATGGGACGAATCACAGTGACAGCATAATCATGCGCTGGCAAGTCTCCATACCGGTGAAGCAATTGAGCATCAATTCTTTGGTAATTCACATCTTGCTGACCTGGAGTCTCCTCCTGCCACCTCTGGTGTCCTGTACGAGGTCAGACGTCCAGCATTGACCCCCACCCCCTTTACATACTGAAAAGGATGGCTCTATTCAAAATGATGATCCTGCAGCACTATCTTTATATTCTCCAAAACTTCCCAGTCACAAACCTTGCTCAGTGGTTCAAGGACCTTGCTGCCTTAAACCATACTTTCTTGTGGATGAATTGTCCTCCTCATTTAACTTGGTCCAAATGTCGCTGATTGATGGCGACATGATTATGCCTCACTTCCAATTGCACTAGAGGGTAGCGCAGCTGGTGGTGGTCAACAACTGGCAGATGGGCAGCTAGGCCGCACTCACGTGCCAAGCCAAATTATCCCTACAAGACCTAATCAGAGTAATTGGCCTGCTTTGTGGCAATCCCCTCCCCAGACATCTTCATGAGGTCACCCGGGTGTTCTTCCTGACCTGGTGTGTGGCCCTCCGATCCATGGGGTGGCAGGATAAAGTCACCAAGAAGACTCCACTATGGAAGGGTCGCCGCCTGTGGCACACCTCCCAACTAAAGGGTTTCCAGACGTGGGTCAAAACGGACATCACTGTGCTGATTGATGCCTGGCATGGATATCGTATTAAATCATTCCAAAATCTCCAAACACAAGCTGCCCTGAACAAGTTCTACTTTCACAAGTACCTACGACTTCGACACGCCCTAGGTGTCCATTAAAACTGTCTAAATGAGCTCACCCGCGTACAACCATTAGAGGTCCACTTGCTGATATGCAAATTGGAACAGGTGGGGTGTCACACGTCTATCATCTACTGATCAATAAAGCAACAAACGCTTTCACCCTCCGAGATGAAAGTGAAAGACATGGGTTGGACCCTTACAGGATGTAGAACGGCAACTTAAACATCTCCACTGCACCTATCTAGCCCCCCCCCCCGACCCAAAAGGCTCTGGAAGGCAGGAAACGTGCCTGCCCCAACCTGCTTTCTCTTTCACATGACCTAGACTTGCCCCCTTACTGCTGAATACTGGAGGAAGATCTCATCCTCCCTATCTTGAATCTTGGGTTACACAATCACACTGACACCCAAAGACACACAAAGAAATGTTATTGGGCATTCTGCACAACCTTGGGCCAACTAGAGAAGAACGAAACCCCATTGGGTTGGCTACTGTGCTCACCAAAAGGAACACTGCCTGTAAACAGAGAAAGCAGCCGCGCCACATAGGCAGAGTGTAGTTTAGAATGGACTGGTGTGCAACACTGGAGGCACCTATCTGTAAAGTGTGTGAGTGCACCTGCAAACACGAACGAGTATGAAGGAAGTGGCTAGACTATTATGGACTGCGACTTTCTGATGCTACTGACTAGATATGTTAACATGTATGAAACACATTGGTGTGCAGGACTGCCTTGGCAAATTACATGGTTAATGTTTTGTAACCTAATAAAACCAATAAAATTGGTTATAAAACAAGTGACGGTGAATAACCAGTCTGAAACATTGTTTTACCCTAAAGCGCTTGTTCACCAGCATGGATTTACTTGGACGACACGTGGATTGTGAATCCTTCCCTGCGGCTGAAGGGGGATACCAGAAAATCAATGTAACAAACAATTATGCCAAATTTCAATGCCAACTATAGATACACAGTGGCACAATGTACACGAATGACACTGCTCCTTTAAAAACGGAGACCATGCCTCACCTATGAGAGAAGAAACTGCACGCAGGATATGAACGGATTCTTCAATTTTCTTTTTTAACTGGTTTTAAATTGGCAGCACCTCTGAGCAGGGAAGGCAAGATAGACTGCATATGATGCACATATGGGGCCCATACACTGTCAGAATTTCAGTCAGAGAGGCGGTACTAAGGGACAAAGCCCATCCTATTAGGAATGGTATACAAAAAGAAGCCTGCTTATCACTCATGTAACTTTTCGTCTGCGTTGGTGGCCATTTGGAGATTCCTTTTAAAGCTTTTAGCAGCAGATGTCTTTCATAAGGCCATCCAAATGTGTGATGTGAAACAGGACTCTCAACATATAGGTGTGAAAAGGCCTGAACCATAGTATGCATCTTATTACAGCAGCAGTTCTTAATATAGGATTCACAGCACCTACTCAGGGAGACCACTATCATTTACAAAATGAAATAGTAGGAGATTCATAGTGTGTATAAACATCCAAAAAAACAAAAATAAATGTTTTTAAATGCTCAGTAAATTAATTTGAAAATGAATGCTAAAAATTGAGTTAGTCTTCTTAGCTTGATTTGACAGAGCAGCACAATTAAATCAGACACCAGCATGGGCTTTGTTGGTTTAGACTGAAGCATTAGTAATGAACGACAAAAAAGAGCATGCATTAGGGAAAACAAAAAGAAAAAGTGACACGCTGGAGTCTAGCATATCGCTTTGTATTTCAGAAAAAAAAAAAAAATTTTTAAGTTCCAACCTTCCAGTAACATATCTATTTTTTTAATATTTTGATTGGAATAAAATAAAGCAGTTTATAAATTGTGCATTTGTTTGATGTATACTTGTGTTTTTGTGCATTAATTTGAGGTTCAGACAGTAGAAAGAGCCAAGGTTAATGTCCCCACCTCCGCTTAATGATTCAATGGGTCTCCTCCTATCTTTTCAATTAACACCAGTTTGTACACATGGGCAAGCCCTAAAAGATTCCTATCACCTCAGGATTCCATAGACCCCCCTGTCATCTTCAACTCCAAAATGGGGAGTTACTGATAACAGCATCAAACGCCCCCAGTACACCACTGATACACAGCTCTATTTAAAAGTCTCCTCTGCTTCAGACATCTAAAACCTCAACACTGCATTCACAGCATCCACACCTGGAAGTCCAGTGCCTACCTGAAGCTCAACTAAACAAGGCATAATTCCTGTTATTTGCCAAGAACAACAAACCAGAAACTGTACAAACATGGCGCAATAACATTAACTTTTTCTGCTTTGAACCCCAACTTTCACTGAATGTCTAGTCATTTGGATTCACCTCAGAAAACTACTTCACTCTTACGGAACATATTGCCAAAAAAAACCAACAAAAAAAAAACACAAGGACTCTTTTGTACCAGCCCTTGTACTCTTGCATCCGGATGGTGGCAATTCCCTGTTCCCTGATCTCCCAGACTCCACATTGGCACCTTATACACTGCAGCACATCTCATCCAATGCCTGAAGAAATATCATAACACCTGCATCCTGATGGAACTCCATGGGCTCCATATGCTGGCCCGCACCAACTTCAAAATAAGCTGCATCAATTATAAAGCCATCAAGGCCAGCACCCAAGCGTATATTACAGACAAGCATGCCATCGCTGATGGTTTGCGGTACACCTGCAACCAGGATACCATCAGACTGCAAACCAAGTGTAAAATAAATAAAATAAATAAAAATAACAGTAAACAAGACCTGTAATAAAATCCCCTTAACCATCAGGACCACACTATTACTGCTTTAGGAAAGAGTTTAAGATGCACCACTTTAAAGAATACTACATCCCAATGCATTAAAAGTCCACAAACCAGCTACTTTTTTTTCTAAAACTCATTGTCTTTATGTTTGTCTTTCACCCTGTACAGAGCTGCACTGCCTTTTAGCTATGTCTGTGCTATGGAACTACCACAGGCATACAATGGGAGTCCATGGAAGATGAAAGGTTAAGAATCGCCAAATTAAACCACTGGGATACATATTGAAGACTGTTAGCAGACTGAAAATGAGGAACGGTGTAGATTTGTTATGCACCAGATTTTTGATAACCGATCTCCTCAGAAACAGGAAAGGCTGACCTGTACTAAAAGTACAGAGAGGTTTAATAGTACTACTATGACCAGTGGCTGTGTCAGTCTACTGTACAAGTCAAGACAGACCATCAGTAGTACAGGCTATACAGAGAAGGCAACGAGAATCCTCAGTTCATAGCAAAAGTTAAAAATCCAAAGAACCTCAAAAAAGGCAGGGGCAAATTAGATTGGGTTTTAGTACAGGGGGATTGATGTTTTTACACTCCTATCATGCTGCCTCGGGGACTACTTGTGGCAGCAGCACTGTTTATACTCACGAGTCACACTTTACATTCACAGCTCTCAACTCTAAGGAACGTAGTTCAGTGTGCTGTGCACCAATTAAGAAATCTGTAAGACACAGGTTTGAACTCTAGCCGGATACAATTAATCACTCTTTCACAATTTGCTTAAGTACCTCGTAGTGGGATGATAAACGCATATTACTCAATCCCCTAGATAAAATCCAGCTTGAAGAATGTTTCATCATGTCATTACGTGTCAAATTGCACTCGTATTTCCTGCACCAACACCAAATCCTTTTGTGAGTATCTGGATTTCTTGGCAACACCTACACAACTTCCTGTTCAAGCCCAGCAGTCCATGCACTGCTCAATAATTTCTGTTCATATCCCTGCAATGACAATAACTGACACAGCTTAAAAGTAAATACAACAATGTGTATTCATCGAATTTACTGGGCACCCAGGAAAAAAAAACATTTAGTGTACATCCACAAATTACAAAATGCCAAGTCCTCCCTTACAAAGATCCTTTGAAGGAATAGCCGTGTTAATTTGGAATAAAATTCTTGGAATTTAAAAAAAATATGCAATTTATACAAAGATAATGATCGTTCTTTAGAACGGCTGCTGAACCTGTGTGTTGTTTTTTAATTTACGAAAACAGTTTAATCTTCAGTCTCTTTGAGTCTTACCTTCTTAATGATGCAGAGAACAAGCTCGCCTGGCATGCCATAATATGCAGTGGGTGTACTTGGGTGACTTGAAATGTCTGAAATAAAAAAAAAATAAAAAAAGAGTTTTACTAGTAATAAACCGAAAAGTAAAGCTACAGATTTATCAGTCAACTTTTTAAAGGTGTGGTGGTTACACAATATCTTTTTGAATGGGACTTCGTTCGGTATTTCTGCTGTTCCCCATCGCAATAAACAGTGGAGAGTTGTTGTTCCAAATGTAATGTTACCCCATATACTAACCTGAAGGGAATGTTTGCCATGTTGCCAAACAAAAACAACAGAAAAACATATATAATTTGTATAAAAAGTTTTTAGCTTGTGAACTGTTTAGTATAGAACAGGTTTGAAGACAATGTTCAGAAAAAACACAATCCCTTAATGCATTACCAGCAGTAGCGAGCAGAATGAAAGAGGAGAACATGAATCCCAAAACCACTTTGCACTAAAGCCAACACATACTAGCTATGTCATACTTGCACATCTGTGTGGCCTGGACTTGTTGTCAAAGATATAATCTGACAAGACTATTGAAACACTTCACAAAATCTCAGTTCTGTCACGCAGGAAAGAAATAAAAAAATCAGCCCAATTGGTAACAAGCACAAAGTAAAAAGATCTATAGTTAGGTTAAGTATTAACCGGTGTTGTTAAAAAGTCTAAAAGTGGCTATTATAGAAAAACATAAGTACAAAAACGATTAGCTGACTTATGGGAAAAAACGGATTTATTTGTGCTTGTACTACGCAGAATACAAGTGGCAGCTTGAAGGAGTCAGGACAATGTATTGTCTGAGCACTGTTTAACACCCAGAAAAGAACTCATCAATAAACGCATTGATGACAGAGAATTTCTTTCAGTATGCCACATCTGTCAATCTACAAAGGAAGCGACTTCATGCAACAGTCCTTTAATGCTAGACATCACCCATATGAGATTGTAGGCTGTGCCCACCACGTCTCTGAAACATGTTAAATTAGCCTGGCCTCTACTGGAGAGTCAAGTATACTTGTAGGAGTATAAAATTCAGCCCGATATCAAGGCCCCTTCTTTCTTGTGGCCTTCCACGAGTGGCACAAGAGTTTGTAGCACATTAGTTAAGCCACAGATACTCACACCAAACTCAACTGTGTTTATAAGGCAATAACAGCGAGTACTTGTGTATCCTCGTGAGATCTTTCTAATGGGACTTGAGGAACACTATGGAACAGCACACATTAGATTCAGCTGGTGTCTCCGACGTATAAGGATACAAAGTATACAACTCAAAATTATACAACACAAATCACACCACCGTTGTGCACTTATGTTGCTGCTACACGGTTTACAATAATTACAATGTGTGGTAGGACGGTTATAGACAATTTGGATATTTCATTGCAACAATGGATAGAGTGCAATAGCTTTACATAACTCATAATAATTTCAGGTTAAGGTGGAACAGGTCTGTTCTGAATAAATAGTCACAAGAGAGGACACATCAGTCTCATTCCAAAACGAGACAAAACAAAGTGAGACTGAATTCAAGTGGAGTCCCTCAAGTGGAGTATCTTCAGAAAAGAGTTCCAAAATAACTTGTGCCATTTCAATGGCAGTCCCAGATGCCTTCTATTTCACTATTTCTGGATCAAAGGCAGACCAGATTTACAACCTAGCGAGCAGCTACTTATTGTAACAAGAACCAACATTGCAAGACCAGCAAATAAATGGGTGCTCCTGATCTTCATTTCCTTCTGGTATATAAGGCATCCTACCACATTACGAATAATTTGTGGCATTAAAAAGATACACTCGCTACTGGGCCATAATCAAACTGTGGCCAAACACCTTATTCAATGCTTGAGAATAAGTGTTCTTTGGTACTAACGTCAGCAGAGTATTTTTAGGTCTAGCTTGACCATGCAGATGTCTGCAAGACGTATTGTTACCAGTTCTTTAAAATATACAGACTGTGTGCTTGGGCTCTGCCCAGAAGAATATGTCTCCCTAACCCCATACTATTGGCTGTGTTGTGTATCATTCCATTGAGTGCCTGAATTACAAAGCATGAGAACTATTCTATATCTGAAACGTACATTCAAACATGATATATTTAATTGTTAATTTTATAGATGTATTGTTTACAGAAAGCATTTTTTTTTTCTTTTTCACTAGTGCAGCCTTTTCTTTAACATTTTAGTCGGGTCTCAAAATGCGAGCCACACTATTGTCTTTGTCAATACTTGACCTTTAAGGTAGCAGAATCAATGAGATCAAACACCACTGCTTTCACTCGAGCTCATATTAGACGACTAGGTTTCAATAACTATCGTTTTCACCTCGTGTGCGCTGTAAGGAAATTTACAGGCTTGCCTGAAACTATGAGTATAACTTCAGCGCCTAAAGGTGCGCGTCAGAAAGCCTTGTATTCATTTAAAGAGGTAG
Source organism: Pleurodeles waltl (assembly GCF_031143425.1). Lineage (NCBI taxonomy): Eukaryota > Metazoa > Chordata > Amphibia > Caudata > Salamandridae > Pleurodeles > Pleurodeles waltl. The sequence goes on from NC_090440.1 coordinate 1,551,202,581, forward strand.
GTACATTATCCACAAGTCCAATACACTGCAGGGCTTCTTTTTGTTGAATTGTGTAATGTTAACGGTATCGTCTGTACATGGTTTCTAAAGAATTGTGGTGAATTTGCAGAAATGCGTTTATCTAAAATATTTTTTAGTGCTGCTTTCATACTTCAAGAAGCCTCGGTGGGGGGTGGGGGGGGGGGGTGAGGGGTGGGGGGGTACTTCGACCGTAAGATTCCTGTGCTAGTTGGGTTCTTAAGTAAAATGACGCCTAGCTTTGTGTTTTACAAATACTTCCACGGGTCTGGCACACACTGCTTTGTGAATGTAGCTTCAAGGCGCCTTTTGCATGTTCAGAATGTAGAGCGATGCTGAGCATTTGTTGCATGTAATCACTAATTTATAACAAAGTATATACCATGAATTAACCATCCTAATGACACACAAAATGTATTCTTCATTATCTCATGGTGCTATTCATGTGTAGCATCAGAAAGACTGTCTTTACTAGGACCCGCATGTCTACCCCTACACCACAGTGCTGTGCTCCAGATGAGCCCCGAGATAAAAGCTTAATAAGGTAGAGACGAACATGCACACTTCTGTTCCTGGAAAGCCCCCTTGCACCATGACCGCTGGATCCTGTATTCTCGGTTATCTCACAAAGCTATTCATGTGGGGCATCAGAAAGTCTGTCTTAGCTAGGAACCACATGCCTACCCCTCCACCTCAATGATGCAGTCCGGATGACCCCCCAGAGATAAAAGCCTAATAAGGTAGAGATGAACATGCACACTTCTCCTGCTGTTAAGCCGCCACGTCTCATGACGGCCGGATCCTGGCCAATAATGGCCCAGGCGACCATCCTCCCAGTCGACTCACTGCTGAAGGTTACTTCTGGCTTGGTTTTTAACACCCTGTAGACTACCTTGTTCCCGCTTCACTGAAGTCCAGGCTAGATAGGGTACTGGGGGCTTCAGTCTCTAGTTACTGCTGCTAAAGTGCACTAGACCATTTCCCCCGAGTTGCTCTTTCCTCCTCTCTGTTAACACTTTTTCAATGTAACTGTTTACTGTACATGCATGTAGGGCCCCAAGGAGGGGCATGGCCCCCCGTATTGTAGTGGACCCTATTTAGTATTAATGGGAATCAGGAGTTTAGCTTAGCCTTCTGGCTTACAGGCCTGTGCACTCGTCACCTAGTGACTTTTAACCTAATTAGCTTGCTCTGTTTTAGCACTTAATTATTTCTTCTAAGATGGCTACCATGTTTATAGTTAGGAAGATGTTTTAGTTTCACGTTATAAGTGCCACCCGTAAAGGCGTCTCTATCAGCGTCAAAGATAAATGAGATACGTAGGTACTCACAATATGTACTTTCCCACTTTGCTGTGACAATAACAGAATGTACCTTTCCAGGCAATTGTTTATATAATTGCCGTTCCAAGTATGCCTTCTTATCTATTGTTTGGGAAAATACCTGTGTCAGGGGTCCTACAAGAGCTGTATAAATACATCTCATGCAGACACGATTATCAGAGGGATTCCTACCTGATGCCATCAACGCTATCTATGCTACACATCACCTTGATGCAGACCCAGCCTTCGTGTCACCACCGAGTCTGATCTAGAGACCTCATTCCAAGGCAACAAGGGTCGGGGGGCTCTTTCCATCGACATGGTGACAGCAGATTAAGTTTATCACACCTAGCTCTCTTTAAGTTAGAGAGTAGGTTCATCATGTAAGGGTATTAGGGTTCATTTCACATGTATTCTACATCTCATGTTATTGCAAGATGGTGGGGGTCTTTGGATTCATGACTCTCGTTTTTACAATTCTGTTTCTTGCATTGCTCATTATCCTAATCATTGCAGCCCATGAAATTTACAGTAGATTGCAGTCTTGTTAATAAAACCTATTGAAAACTTTACTGCATCTCTTTCATTGCCTGTGTGTGACTGGGACATGTTGCTCATGTGAGAAAAGGGTACTCTCCACGACTCCCCTGAGATGTCGCACTCTTGAGTCCATGTGCAAAGGCTGCCGCTAATCACTTTTTACTATTTTGGGTTTTTGGTGAGGTACTGCTTGCGAGCCAGGAGGGTTGGGCCGACAGTTGTGACTTGTTGTAGGATTAGCCTCGTTGCCTACAAACAAAAAAGCTGTCATCCCTAAACCAGCAATCTTGCCTAGAGCAAGAGTCAAAATACGACAGTATCCTCCCCCCACCCAACAGTGTTGGCTTTGCTAGCCTGGTCTGCAGTGGTGGCTGCCACTGAACGGGGATGACGGGCGTGATGGGACAGAGGGATTGAAATGAAAAAAAAAAAAAAAAAAAAAAAAAACTTACTTGAAAGCTGCAAAAACAAAAAGTAAAAAGGACAGTTTTCATTCAAAAATGTACATTTTGAATTTTAGCACAGCTGGGTGATCCTGAAGATAATCATTAACCGAGAACGCAGCTAGCATTCAACCTGCAGAGCTTGCCATCCTGGACTTCTGATGCCCACCGCGCAAAGAGGATGAATATGCTGCACGCGGCAAAGAGCAGTTAATTATACAAACTGTCCAATGCACTGCCCAACTCAGCACTGGCAAACTGTGCTTGAAGTCCATAGTAAAGGCTTTAAGCAAAATGTATTCACGTCTACTCCTCAGACGGATTTCAAAATCCTACTAGTTTACGCCCAAAGCAACCTAAGAAGGGAAGTTTCATGCAACCAGCGCCAGCTGGCTAAACTAGGTTCTCAAGTGTCTTTCCAGAGCCACATTACTACGAGTTAACAAATTAATTAGATTTTTTTTAATGATGACAACAATATTTAAGAGCTTGAAGACACCCAAATCGAAACACATCCAACTAGTGATTCCCCTGTTATGAGCCAACATAAAAAATAAATTTTAAAAACCTGTTAGACCATCATCTTGCCATAGCCTTACTAATCAAGCATTTTCAATCGCCTGTGGTCAGAGACCAGTTTTAACTGGATGTGCATATTAGACGGATAAAAAGAGATGGTTTGTTGCATTTTGTGGTTCTTAACGTTTTGCGTCCTATCATTTGTGTTTACTGATGAATGTACAACGCTCAGGTCAAGTCGCACTTAAAAAATAGTTTTTTATTTTTCAAACTCCCTGCCCAGATAATCAGGGGCAACAAAGATACTGAGGAAGAATATTCAGAAGAGAAGAGATTAAATGAAATGGGTTTGTAGATGACAGTGGTTGCCTTCACTGGCCCATGGAGCTCACTAGCACAACTGTAATAAGACCTAGAAAGCACCTAGCTTTAAGACAAGCATAACTCGAAGGAGCTAAAGTGAGGCCTGTGTGAGGGCAAAGGGTCACCTCAATGCTCTTACATAGCCTAAACGTAAAATGAATTACTTAGGATTAAACATGAACCAATTACCGATCTTTAAAGGTAGGTAAACATTTATTTAGTTACTTAAAACCATAACAATAAGAAGAAAAAAAATATTGTAAATTACATTTACATCCTAAAAGCTTCCAATACACACACTATTGATTTAGATATTTCACTAGAAAAACACATAAAATTCACTATAATAATTATATTCAAATAGCCCCTATCCCCAAAAGATTCATTCAGGTCATGAAGGCATATTTGCAACATATTTTCTCCCCAGACTCCATACCACTTTTCCCATTTCCTATCATACATCGCTCTCATTTATCAAAACATTTCAGACATTTAAAACTTCAATATAAAAAAGTTTCATTAAGGATATAAAGGCATAGAGGCCTAACAGTTGCCCAAAAATATCGTACCTCTTATTCCCCTCATCTGTTTCACATCATTTCCACTCATTGGAGCATATTATAACTCACAATACAGGCAGCTGGGTCGAGTTACTTTATTGTTGGGCCATGTTTAGGGCCAAATGCTAATGTCTGATGAACTACAGTGTACCTCGACAAAAAAGAAAAAAAAAAAAAAAAAAACTCTAAACTTTATGTAGATAAGAAAAATGAACAAGTCTGCAGACTTCACATTTATTTTGTTGACCAGAGCCAATCTCTAGGTGGTCCCGCTACCTTCCAATTCCCATATTGTTAAAGTGCAGATGCCTAATAAAGTGTGACGTGCCAAATCAATTTAAAAAGCTCAAACTTTAGGTAGATAAAGGAGATACAGCAGACCTATTCAAACCTTCACCTGCGTCCTTCAAAAATTTAAAAACTCTTACAGTTAAATGAGGATGTGACCCTTTTAGGCATGCAACAACTGCGCTCTGACATTTCCTAATCCCAAGCACGCAGAACACAGGGGCCAATCAATAACAGCTTAGGCTCCGCAATTCTTCACAGATGCACACTATGGGCCAGATGTACCAAGCGTTTTTGCATAGCAAACGGTGCGAATGGCCGTTTGCAAATGCAAAAATGCCTTTCAGTATTGCTATGCAATTTTAAGGAATCGCTAAAATAGTGATTCCTTAAAACTCCAAGCCCGTTTAGAGAATCACAAATTGTGATTCTCTAAATAAGAAATCGTAAATAAGGAATCCTTATTTGCGATTTCTTCAGCACATGTATCAAGCTTTTCCTTAATGCAAATTGGGCATTAACGAATCGCAATTACCACCAAGTAAAGGTGGTAACCATGTGCAAATTTTAAAAATGCATTAAAAATGCCATTTTTAAAATTGACACGTAACGCACACATGCCCCTTTGGCATGTGTGCGCCTTACATGTCCTGAAATATGTGTTTGGGGTGCAGCAGAGGGGGCCTTAGGCCCCCATCTCCCTTGGGTTTTGCATTTCCTAAATGGCGAATTCCAGTTAGGAATTCGCGATTTGAGAAATGCAAAAAAATCGCAAATATGGGCCTACAGGCCCATAAGTGCAAATGGGCTCAGAATCGCTGTTTGCGATTCGTTAATAGCATTTGCGATTTTTAAGAAATCGCTATTACCAAATCGCAAATATGATGCATACCATTTTGCGTATCAGAAATAGCAATTTCTTAAAAATTGCTATTAGAGAATCGCAAAGTGGATTCTTCATACATCTGGCCCTATATGCATTAGTGATTCTGACTTGTACTTACATAGCCTGCTACGCAGAGCCACAGACGTTTATACAACCTTATTTATAGGCTTTTAGGAGTATAATTCCACACCTCAGTCTGATTAGATCTTTTTTAGGGTGAGCTTCATGGGGGAAAGTTAAGAAGACGCCCTCCACCGAAGACTGAAATAAAACGAAGCATACATCAGCATGTGCCTTAGTGGCCAGATCAAATTGGTCTTCCCCTGCAGATCTCAATCTTGCATTTTTTATTAGCAACTTAGGCCATTGCCTCGAAGGGAGATTTAGGTTGATGATTTTATCAGCTCTTGAATCCGAAATAGATTTGTTGGCATATTCCTTCCATGCAGACTTGCTATTCTGCAGGTACAGCCAAATCAAACCTCTTAATGAACAAAGGGGCGCTTCTATAAGCTTTACATAATAATTTAAAAAAAATCTAGTTCCCTCTATAGTTACTTGCCTGGTTAAATTGAACTCTAAATCAGCTTTGGGAGGACAGGCTGCATCAGGAAGCTGCAGTAATATTCTGTAACAGCAGCACTGTGCCTTATCTAACCAAGGGCCAAGACTGCCCTTAAAAATCAATGCACCATATGTCAGTGTAGGAATGAACTTAGAATCTATGGCCCAGCAGATTCCCATTAGATCTGGACCTATCTGTCCAGACTTTTTGCATCACCCTGTTCCCCGTGATCTGGACTCTGACCCAGGTTTTAATGTAATAGCTCATAATTGCTCGCAGCAATACAGGGGGAATCCCCCAATTATGGAGCTTGCGCCAAAGCTTTGTTCTGCCAACATTATCAAATGGGGTGGTGTAATCAATGAATGCGGCATACAGAGTAAGTGCTTGCTTTTTGTTTCCTGCCTCAATCAAGGAACAGAGGATCACCAAATTGTCCTCTGTACTGCTGCCCTTCCTAAACCCTGTCTGTGTATCAAGGATTAATGCACTAGCCGAAGCCCATTCTTCGAGCTCACTGCTGAGTACCTTAGCCTATCATTTTCCATCAACATCAAGAAAGGCTATTAATCGAAAATTAGCTGGCTGACCCGGAGGACCGTTTTAATGTACTGGAACTAATATTGATCCCCTCCAGCTACCTGGAACATCATTTGTGATAAAACATTAATTGAACAATGGGCATGAAGTTGCAACCACTCTTCCTGTGCCACTTTAAATAGCCTGGTGGGCAGCCCATTGGGGCCAGGGGCACCTGCAGAACGGAGAGAGGCTAACGCCGATCGCAAAATATTCTTTTAAATCCATTCACATACACCATTTCCCCAGACATCTAAAGGCAGTCCCAGGCCTGTCGAGCAAGGCTCTTCCCACTGACTGCTTGTATGTGAGTTATACAAATTGTAAACATATTGCATCCAACTAACAGCCGATATAGAGGGCTCGGGTTTCAGACTGGCCCCACTCGAACCAATTTCCAGAATGCCTTAGTGCCTCATATAATTCTACCCAATATTTTTCCTCTCTCTGCCACATCTGGGCCCATATTTTAACTTTATAGGTCGTTCTTATTTGAGGAATCTCCTCTGTAAATGCACTTGAATGACTAAAAGATAGTCACTTTCTCAGATGACTATTCAGCTGCCTCTTGAGCACCCTTTGTTCGATACAAGAGTGCGTATGTGGAGGTGCCTTGCGTGGTTCCAGTAGGGTTGTTGGAGAAGCAAACTGATTTAGCAGAGCAATAGTTGGTGTGTGCCACTGCGTGGGAAATGCAACCAAGTTCACCATGAAGGCTGTAAAAAGTTTTTCCAAAATCTCGGGTTTCAGCTGATGAATCAAAGCTCCTTTGGGCTCTGCGCAACACATATATCCCATGTTGGGAGCCAATTACCTTGGCCAAAGGCAATCTGGGCAAACATTACGATGCTGCAGAATAAAATGGCAATGTCGCTATACAGATCTGAGATCACCTCAAAACTATTCACATGGCTAAAATGCTGAACTGAGACCCAGATGTAGTCTATTCATGATGAATATTTTGTGAGATAAAAGTATAAGCAGGAGGAATATCTAAACCACGTCTGCTATTCAGTACCCTCAGACCTAGGTAGTTATGAAGTATGGCAAATCTCTTCCCAGCCATGTTCTTCCTAGTGATGCCCAGACTAATTTCAGGAACGGACCATGCGATGTCCTCTTGTACCCAAATCGATGATTGGGCTGTGTCAAGAAGAAACCTGTTAAAATCTCCTGCCAAAAGCCACAAGGCCTCCAAATGTATCTCTCTTAAAGTTCTAATAATGTGTGCCACTTCAGTCAGATCCAACCTTTTCTTTGGATGTTTAGGGTTAATTTAGATAGATCCTATAAAAATCTGTGGCCAAACCTTAGGGTTGTTGTTGGAAGTGGGATCTAATTACTAAAATAACATAAGCACCCAGGCCGCTAGCTAAACCAGACCTACTTATCGCTAAGGCTTTATGAACTAAAACAGAGAACCACCAGAAGGGTGGCCTCCTTTAGAGGACGGCTCTGTGGGAGCAAAGAATTCAAGGTGATCCGGCTGCACTGTGGGACCCGTCTGCCAAGTTTCCTGTTGGCATATTTATTTATTACTAATAGTCTGGATTGCATAGTCATTGGTCATCAGGGTTCTTATGCCCCATATATTCCTCAAACAAAACTGTAGAATTGGCAATCGAGTGACTGATGGATTTTGCATATTTCTGGAGCGAAACTGAAATGTTGGCAATTGGATGGGAAATGAGTTCTGGAGGCCCTCACCCCATTGACAATCAATGGGGATTCAGTACAGATTGCCTAACATCCGACATTCTCTATCATTACTAGAAAGGTTCTCTGTGACCCTAACTCAATCAACCCCCAGTCTTCTGTCTTCCACACCTTTCCACTATGGAGGGCAGATTTTGTGTGCAGAGGGGAGTCTAGATTTTTAGCCACAATCCAGGGATATTTGGTGGGAGATGGGTTACTAAGTAATATGCCCCCCTCGTGACAAAACGCTTGCATGCGCCTCCATTTTTCTCAATGTTTCAGAGCGACAGAACTGATCTTTAGTGGCCTCTCTTGGATGGTCGCTGGTCCCAGGAATGAAAACTATATATTTGATCTCCTTTGAATCAATCTGATCCATATCTGGCAGGGCAGCGAATAGTTTTAAAATATTTCCATGATTAAGCACATCTTCATGACCTCTAGAGACATATTCTGGATGTAATATTAATGTTAACTGCACAATGTTCTCGATAGGCCTATTCTCATTTTAAGAATTTAAGCAAAGTCCACCCTCCAGATGTTTCCATAGCCCTGTTGTGATGCTAAGGTCGAGTCTGACCATCCCCTGCCCCCTCCCCCCCCGCCATCCACCAACACTGCATACTGGAACCACATTTCCTATTATCACCCAGCCCCCACCTTTCCTCTGCACAACGTGAAAAGGTTACTCTTTGATCGTCTTGTCTTATATCAGTCAGTTTCTCAATGGCATGGGATGTTGGAGGGCCAGCATTTGAAATCCCTACTCATGGCATTTGGGACTTCTTTTGGGGTTCTTTTATAATCTTAAGGTGTTGTGATGAAGCAGATGTTTATAACTTAGGACTGCTTAATCACGCAGAGTTCTGCACATCAGGGTTTCCTAATGCCCCTTGCCCAATAAGTAAGGTTTCTTCCCGGTGTGTCTACCATGGGATCCGACTCTCTTTGGACGATCTTAGAACTTCAGACCGTATTACACTGGGTCTTACTTGTCCTTCTGTGATCAAATTTTGTGACTCTAATGTCCTATCCTGTAGCGCGAGTTCTGTATGAGAAGCCCCCCACCACTCCCCCACTTTACCTCTTTGGCATCGAGTTCCTCCAACATCAATGAATTTACTATTACCTCAGAGGAAGACAGGTAATGTTCATTGCTGATGGCTTTTTGACTCAAGCTATCTTCCGAATCTCTATTCTGTCCTTGAGCAGTGATAGTGACCCTTCTGCCTTGAGGGCTTTGACTGCTGTCCCTTCCCTAGGGGTCGCTATAATTCGATTGAGGCTCAGAGAAAATTGGGAATAATTTCCACAATACTCTACGGTAGCCTTTCAGACTTTTATTAAGTTTCCGTAGGCGTTTTTTCTTGACACAGTGGGAAGTGGCCTTTCAACACCCTCCGAATCTTTGGGGCACTCAGTGTCAAAAAGCTCAAAGACCTGGGCACTGATGCCACTTTCTCTCAAAAGAGTCACTTGCACCTGAAGAGCAGTTTCCACTGTTTGCCCTTCTACATTCCCAGGGAGGCCAACACGGTTTGCCAAGCAGATAGAAGGATCAGATGGGAGATCCGATGGAGCACATTTAGGCTTGGCAGATATCTTACATTCATGGACCAGCTCAGTCATTACTGCAGGAAGAGCAGAAATGTTTTCAAGTAGATGAGAGCAATAGCAGGACACCATAAGTGTATCAGTAAGTTGTTGAGCCCTGACAATTAAGTCATTAAGCTTATCAATCCGCCTGTTAAGATTCTTATTATGCTCCGCGAGTGACTGGAGGAAATGTAATTGTATGACCAGCTTCTCTGTGTGCATCATAGATGTTTGATTCAATGTCATAAGAGCTCCATCCATAGCATCCCACAACAAAAAAAAATGCTTTTGGACTGGTTCTTTTCGTGACATGGCTCACTATCTCTAAAAATTAGTTTAGGGTTGGACAAATGTTCCAGTTGATTTGATGATATAGGGCTCATTCCTCTATGCACACTTATCTTCTGCCTGTAAGTTGCTTAATGGCGGAGCTTGGCTTTGCTGTGACTTATGATTATCGTCATAGTCCATGGCGCTTAGAATCTCATCATAATCATCAATATACTGATTTTCTAAAACTCCCCAGTGCCCGTCAGACAGTGAAATTTTGCATGGGTTTACTACAAGTTTGTTTTCTGTGAGGCCCAGATGTAAGGATGGTATACTATCAAAACAAAGCATCCTAGGTTTACAGTCCACAGGCATTTGAGGGGGAAATCAGGTCTTCGATGATAACGGCTTCCAAGCTCGGAGTTTGAGTTAAGCTTCTCTCCTTAAGAGTTGGAGATGGGCAGCAAAGTTAGAATTACTCAAGCTTTCAGCTGCCAGCATCTAAATTTCCGGGGATAACAACCAAGGAGGCATATCGTCCTGCCTGCCCCTCAGCTGTTCCAAAATTGCACTTTACCAGCTTATCTCCCGAATTATGTCCCTGTATTCTTGCCCATCACCATAACCATCAACCGCCAGTGGATCTTGCTGGGGGACTTCCTGTGGAGTGGGTGGTCTTAGATCAATATGTTCAATGATTTGAACCCCGTAAAGCTCAACGCTGGACACTTGATCCACCGATTTATCCTTTGTTGTGGGCTCCATAGGCCCCCCAACCCACTATAGATAACAACAGAAGATGGAGTTGGTCTGATGGACTACATTGAGAAGCTATGCCCTCTACACAGTGGAAGGGGGGAGAGAGGAGGGAGGGGGGTGCTGCTTGATTTTCCAGTTTATCAAGTTTAAAAGGTAACTTCCTCTTTAATTTCTTCATAGGCTTGGAGGCACGCACTTCGAATAACAGAGAGCATCTTGTGCGCATTCCAAGTTTGGTTAATTACAGACAATTCAGCTGCAATCAGCTCATTATATTATTAGTACTTCCTTCACCTCCCCCGCGGTGCAGTTTCACTTGCTCCACTGGTCTTGGCCGTCTCTTGGAGGGCTTTTAAGTTTTAAAACTGGCCGTCAGCCATTTGTAAAGTCTGCTGAGGAGCCTAGAGGGAAATTATCTTAGAGGGGAGGGTCAGTATCAATCTTTCAAACAATCTACCAGGAATCAAAGAAAAGAGCCACTCTACCAACTGACAAGTTAGCTCTGCCAAATGGCCACACTGAGCCTCAGAGTGCTGGGCCCCTGGGTCTGTCAGCGCTGCAGGGGGACTCACTGAGAACACCCACAGGCCACACCCGAACCTAGCCATGATGCTTCTGTGAGGACTTGGGGCTCACTCTATGCAGCAACTAGCTACTGCTGCCACGCTCAGTGCGCTTGCCTCCAGGGCCTATGAAGTGGCAGAGCCACAAAGCCTCACCAGAGCTCTCCAAAACTCGGAGACAAGCCCCACATGACTGGGAGGGAGGTTGAGAGGTCCATGCCCCCAGTGGGCCCAAAGGGCCCAGGAAGTCCTATGAAAAGGGCTCTTCACACTCGTTCGCACTGCTCTGCTGCCTGCGGCTCTGCCCTACGCAGCATCTAGCACCGGAAGAAAGAAGGACTGGCGCCCCCTCAATGTGGGGTAAACAATTCATTTGGTGGATGGGGAGTGTGTTGGAGTGGACGCTCGGGATTCAGGTGAGCAATCTGATACATGTGCCCTATACCACCATCCTTAAAAGTGTTTATGCTAGTCACTCCACAAAAATGTCTGAGCCAGCAAAAGATGCATTTATCCACACTCCATCTCCTCCAAATTCTATACATTAATTCCTGGAATTTATTTACACAGATTAAAGACATATTGCACTTCAGGATGCCTCACTTTAGCAGATGTGTTTGACACAAACAAATTAAAATCACTAACACTGTAAGAACACTTTTCTAATAGAGGACAAGGAGAGGCTATTGAATGTGGTAATGGGTGTTGCAATAAGTGGTAACTAGATTCCCTGAAGAGTTTGCTAATCTGACCAATTAACATACAGGTCCCAGAAAGTTAATCTTAACTCTACAGAACACTAGAAGCCCGGGGAAATGTGTGACAATCTTAATGTAGCTTGAATATAATTGAGTTGGAAAGATGTGATGACCTCACAGAAAACCTGAATATGTCACAGAAAGATCCCCTTTAAGGAGGCTCATTGATGTTACCTTGCAGAAAACCTAGAAATTGTTTGCAGATCTAATGTTAGAGTTGGGTGGGGGGTTTGGACCCACAAGTAACACTCAATAGTCAGTTATTCTGCCTCTAAGTATTTTTAAGTGTTATGTGAACATAGTTTGAACAGGGGTAATGCCGGTCATAAGTAGCCTTCCCAAACCACAAATGAGTGACAACGGATGACCCAACCATTAAAGTCTACATGCTAATAATGACTACGCTGGAACTTGTAGGCCACTAAAGAGAAGAGAATCCCTAACATTGCCCACGTAACTCTGCAGGCTTTATAAAACTGAGAATATTCCATCAATGATATTCATAGAAAGCTCGATTACATTTTTGAACGTTTATGTTGCACCTTCATGTGAATTCTGAAACTCTACTTATGTTCTTCAGATAAAACTTTGTCACTATACTTTCAAAGTTGTGGTTCCTCAAATAAGTATATCCCTGACTGTTTGTTAGCTCGTTTGGTGCTACATTTGTGCTTCCTCTGTTTGAGGTGCATGTCTGAATCCATTGTTATCCCGATGGCTAGGTTGGTCTGGAGTTCGATTTCTCCCACCTGGTATGGGGGCTGCACTAACAAACATTTGTGAAGGCATTGTCACTTTTTAAATGGTGTGAATATTCAGGGACTCTACATGCAGTGAGGATACCTGCAACATGGTTTTGAGCAAGGTGCATCAGTGCGTGAAGCTTTAAAAGGAGATTTTAGGAGAATAAATGGACTGAACTCTGGCTTTAGGTAAGGGAGTTAAAGAGCCGACTGAACAACATGTGCGCCCTAAAGTGAGATACTTAAATTTAACTTTGCTGTTCGTTGGTGATGAACTTCTGGGAAGCATTTGGTGGTTTAAGGTTCAGTTGAGACAAACCTTGAAAGCAGACATGTAAGGCTCAGGCTTATAGAATGTATCTGCCATGACAATAGAGTCATTAGCATATACATAAACACACACATAGATTCAAAAGTTGTTCTGGATGCATATTTCATAGCACAAGGTCACTATATCACACACCAGAGTAAAACGAAAGGTAAAGGATCTCTATCTCAATTCCTCTTTGGATTTCCCTATGCTAGAGAATGATACTGTGGTTTTAGGACCATGGCTTATCCAATACTTAAATAGTTTCCAGAGAATTCCATTCTATCTAGCTCTAGAGATATGACTGATTTTGTTTGGTGTGCATCTGTGTGCCTGAATGTTTTTCTCAACAGTTTCATGAATTTCGGCTGAATGGTGTTGTAGCATAGTTTCTTTTAGCTGCCACTGGTACCTCTTTTACAAGAGGAGTGGATGTGGATTTAATGTATGCTGTTTGCTTCCCCAATGAAAATACTCTTTGGGTCTCAATTTAGAGGCCTGTTTGTTTGGCTCGAAGAGCAGGAATTATTAGTTTTCCTTCATAAGGTGAAAGTTTGAAGATTTTGCAGACCAAGCTCCGGATGGGCAACTTTCTATATACTTCCTCTAACTAGAGGAAATTTAGAGGAAGTTGATGAAAGGGTGTCAGCTATGGAGGACCGAGACACTGGACGAGACGCAGAGGCTGAATGGCTACACCAAGAAATTCTGTGCCTGAAAGAACACCACATCTATCTATAAGCTCAGACTGAGGATTTAGAAAACTGCTCACAGCAGAATAATGCGCGTACTAGAGGAGTCCTGACTCAAGCAGAGGGATCTGACCTCAGAGGATTGTGGGGGCCTTGTTTTGACACATTCTAGGAATCCCAGAGGACACATACCTAAAACTTGATTGTGTTCAATGTGTGGGTCCCTCGAAACCGGACACTGTCCCCCGCCCCGCTAATACTCTAATATGTGTCCATGATTTCCAGATAGAGGAGAACATTCTTCGCAAGGCCCGGGAGATCCACCCGATTCAATTCCAGGGCTATACACCTGTGTTATATCAGGATTTCTCAACGAGAACCCTTCAGAAATGTCCAGACTTGCACCGTAACAGCCCAATTATGCAAAGCGGTACTATCGTTCTCCTGGGGCCATCCTTTCTGGATCATATTTCACCTCAATGGGAAATTACTCCAACTGAGATCACTTAAAGAGGCGTGCAATATACTTGGCATCAAGGATCCCAATACAAATGAGTGCCACCACAGTTTTCCAGACAGCAAGAAGCGCAAGACATTTTGATGGCAACGCACCAAGGGCCCTTCTGTTGGTGTAAAACCTGACCCCACAACTATGGTCGAGGAGAGACACGGTCTGGGGACCCCAAGAAGCCTGGGGGTCCTGACTTCGAGGGAACTCCTTCACTACAACTTTGTTCTTCCAGGCAGGGGGGTAGCATAGTGGCTGGGAATGGAGGGTCGAATGCCTGACGCAGTTAGGACAGCCTTGAGATCCAGCTCTTGCTGGACCACTGTTCGACTAGGTAGACTACCACCATTAATGGACTTGTCTTGTGTATGATGTTACCTTTTTGCACTGTTCCCGGGGTTGTTATTCCTTCATCGTGCATAATGGCAGTTTTGGGTTGGGTATGTTGTTGGTTCTTTCACAGGGCCCCCCCCAATTCAATAGGCCCACTCTCTCTTCTCTGTGACTTGCTCGATTGACCCTAGCATCCCTCTGACTGACAGCCCCGGAAATTAAAATCACAAGCCTCAATGTTAGAGGCCCTAACAACCCTATTAGAGGGAGAGGGACAAGGGGACGGGGAGAGGGAGAGGGCGAAAGAGAGGGGGGAGAGAAAGGGGGTGAGCGAGAGGGTAGGAGAAGGGGGGGGGGGGAAGAGGGAGAGAGAGAAAATCACTTTCCTAGAGCGCTCTGGCATCAATACATGCCTACTCCAGGAAACACATTTATTATCTAAGAATGTACACCGCATGTAATGTTGCTGATTCCCCCAATAGCTGTGATCCACCAATTCTTCAAGAAGAGGGGAGGCTATTTTGTTTTTCTCTCAGTTTAGAGATGACAATCTCCAAAGTGACCATTTATCGACTTTGTCTTGGTACCTTCCAGTTCACCCTAGAAAATATATACGCTCTAAATGACCAATAGGAAGCATTTATTCTGAACACCCTCTACCCCTTACTTCAAACTCCAGATCTGGCTATATTGATTGGGGGCAAATTAAACTTGGTTATGGACAACATCCTGGAGCACTCTGGCCAACGCTCGGAACCGCTGTGGAAGAATGTTGGCTCATTGCCTACGGGCCAAGATATAATCTGGGTAATCTGCCCCAACCCACTACAGAGGTACATTCGGATCCACAGATCGCTGACGCTTTCCATAACTATTACAAATCTCTTTATACAGAACCAACAGGAGCGTCCATTGACCCCTCGGATTACCTCACATCCTATCCTCCAACCCCTCTCCCGCCGCAAACAGCTGACTCCCTAGATAAGCCTATACATATTGAAGAGGTAGTTTCAGCTATTGCCTGCCTAAAGCTCAAACTCCCTGGGACCTGATTGCTTCCCCTCTAAATTTAACAAAACCTTTTGTCACAAATTAGCTCCAATCCTTACACAACTTTTGCCTCCAAGGTTTCCCTTACAGATTCCATGTTAGAAGCTTCCATATCGGTCCTTCCTAAGCCTGGTAAAGACCCAACACTATGCAGGACTTTTACATCTATATCCCTCATAAATGTCGATGCCAAATTATTTACAAGCATATTAGCACACCGACTTAACCCATTCATGCAGAGACTGATTTCACTAGATCAGACTGGCTTGATACCGGCGCATCAATGCGGAGACACTAGGTGCATCTACCACCAGCATTTACAGCTCACCAAGGGATGCGGTGTGTGTTAATGAGCTTTCTTCCTCGCCTTTTCCTATCGACCGCGGCTCGCGGCAGGGTTGCCTCATGTCCCCTCTTATTTTTGCTCTATATATGAAGCCCCTTGCCCAACACATACGAGCTCACCCAGCTATCTCTGGCATCACGTTTGGATGTGAACAACACTTAATCATCTCAACCCTGATGATGTGATTTTGGCCGTCTCAGACTCTTTGACCCCCTCTCCCTGCTCTGGTAACAGAGCTTCAAACTTTTGGAACTTTTTTGGGGCTTCAAGGTCAATATGTAAAACTCACCAATCCAGAACTTCTCCATCTCTCCCCAGACTGAAGCCTCACTGCAGGCCCAATTTCCATTTGAATGGACCTCCACCTATATTCCCTACCTTGGGATCAAACTTGCAAATTATGTTCCTAAAACCTTTGCTCTCAAATATAGCACCTTGGCCAAGCCAATTAGGGCAGATATAAGCAGTTGAGAATGTTTGGGTCTTTCCTGGCTGGTCAGAATTGCAGCTATTTAAATGATAATTTTAACACGCAATTGTATCTTTTTTCAAGCTCTACCACTGACCCCGCCCAGGCATGCACTTTATTCAATACAGGTGGATATCAACACGTTTATTTTGGGGGGTGGGAGGGGTCCTTGCCAGCACAAACATATACTCTACCGCTCAATGAGCAAGGGTGGCCTTGCCACGCCTTTCCTCCTGCAATATTACCAGGCTTCAAAACTGCGGCATTTGGAGAAGACTGCTTACTGAAAAAAACAGGTGTTTCATGGACAAGCCAGAGGCCAGCTCCCATATCTGGAAGGAACCCTGGTTTCCTAAGAGACACAGGGCTTGGGGACTCTATACCTCTCCAGTAACAAGCACTATCTTTCATGTATGGGATATGGTGGCAGTTAATGCAGGCTTAACAACCTTCCCTTCTCCATTGACATCCATTCTTAATAACCCAGAGTTCACTCTGGAGCTTCAACCTGATCAGTTTCAGCACCGGCACAAGGAAGGCTGTAAACAGATTGGATGCCTGTCTGGCCCTCAAGGCATAATTCCCTTTGATCAGATCAAAGCGGACTATGGCTTGGAGGAAGTGAACCAGGTCCAATACCTCCAAGTTTACCACTGGGTGCTACTGCCTTCCGCCCATGCAGAGAGGACCTTGACAGCCTTCGAAAAATGTTCAATCTCAAAGGACAAGGAAAGGTGACTAATCACTGAATTGTATGCCATCCTTAACAGGGAGGGACTATCACCTGCTCACCAGGGCAAAAACTGTTGAAGATGAGATTGGCAGGCCTCTTTCCGATACAGAGTGGGCAGACATACCACAGAGCACATCATCCTGCACACAACATCTCAAGCACAGACAGCATATAAGATAGTGTCCTACTGGTATTTAACCCCAGCCAGACTGAGCACGGCACACTGAGCACTCTAAAGAGTGCAGGAGGGGCTGCAGGGAGATGGACTTGCTACTCCACCTCATATGGCACTGCCCCAAAATCTCACACTTCTGGGAACAGGTGCTGAACGGCAATGACAACATATTTGAGATCTTTCCAGCCTACACGATCCTTGGGCTCCAACTCCCTGATGTTTTCCCTCTATTCACTACGAGGAACGCACATGGCGTTGGCACTAGGTGCGGCACACCAGGTAATTTTTGCTCATTGGGGAACTGATAAGAGCCTTCAATACATGACTTGGTTGTATAAGATATGGTTTATTCTACAGATGGAGAAAATGTCGCTCACAATAGATCAGAGACCAGATGATTACACCACAGATTGGGCTTCCTTCATACGCATCCCATCTAAAGAATAAAACAAATCGACCTGCCCCTCCCACTCGAAGCTACTGTGGTTGCTGCCCATCCCTGATTCCCTGTCGATTCATATTCCCACTCAACCACTCAGATACCGACTACCACCCATCAAACGTATACATGACTGAACTTTAAGATCCATCATTTACATAAACTTTGAGCAGGATCAAGTGGGAGGGGTGGGGGGGGTAGGGATCTGGGGGTGGGTGGGGTAGGGATCTGGGGGTGGGTGGGGTAGGGATCTGAGATTGATCCTGGGGTTTGTTACCCTTTATTATGGTGGCTTGTTTCAGTAGTGCTGCCGGCCCCAAGGTTGTAGGCAAAAGCTGCATACAATTTCCTCTTTAACGATGTCATGCTACCGGCCCCTTGAGGATGTAGGCCTTTAGCTATGTCCCTTTTTTTGCGACTTTAATAAAAAAAGAATTGATCCATAAAGTTAAACAATAGTTTAACAAAACAGTTTTTTCAAGCTGCAATCTTTTCTGTACATTTTATTTTGAAAGCGAACAAAACCCAGTCTTGCTTTCATGCCTCCGCATGGATTTGCATATAATCAGAAGTGGTCTGAGAGAATGAAAAATACCCCTAAATTGTTACATTATGGAAAAGTATCTACACGTACCACCACCAGTAATGCAATCTGAGCAAAATCATAACTTGCTGCATTACACCTTAGAGCACTCACACTAATGAATACTATACACCAGTGTTTCCCAAACTGCGAATTGGTCTCGAGACAATTTTTAGTGGGTTGTGAAAATCCAACCAATAAATAAGGATGGCTTTCAATTCTGTATTTAACTTGTCACATTTGCTGCGCTTCAAAGACAGAGGTCAAAATTAAGGCAATGTCTTATGGCAAATTGCTGCCTGTGTATTTTTTTTATTTATTTGTTTTAGCATTCACACTTTGCTTTTATTTCTCCGACTACAAAGTGACAATCTTGCTGGGGTACAGAATATGAAAGAAAGGATGTAGGACGTCATTTTTCATATTATGCAACAAAATGTAAATACCAGTAAATGGATTGTATACGTTCAGCAGGTAAGAAAGCAAATATTAAGCACAATTGTTTTGTCATTCTGAAGTGTGATGGAAGCAAAGATTTTAATAGAATCTGAACACATCAAGACAATTTTCACTGAAACCAGAATTCCACAGATTATCATCTGTCCTATAATCATATGAGCAGCCATAAGGCCTGTGCTTCAGGGGTTTGGGCCTGGCGTAGTTGTCATAGGAAAAAAAGGATTATGAAAACGTGTTTTCCTTTACCCAAAACAATATGCCGGTTGGGGGGGGTGGGGGGGGGGGGGGGCGTGGTTGTTGTCAGACAATTGTAATCCCACACCCTGATTATGAGAAGGCAGAGGAGCTGCAGTCTAGCATAGCTGCTAATTGACAGCTAGAAAGTACTTCTTCAAACTCCCTGGGGTGTGTAGCTTTGCTTTCAGCATTGCAAGACTGAGCTATTTTCTAGGATGTAAGGAGATGCTCAAAGCTTATTTTCTGCTGAATGGTTAGTCTAGAATTGCTCTTCCTCCAATTTCTGAGTGTGGCCAAAATGCAAGGAAAGTGAAAGATGACTAGATTTTCATTGGGCTAGCTACCAATTGAGTCTTAGTGGGATGCAGGGGCAAACAGTTGATGTTCCAGTGATGGAGCTGAGAGCCACAATGCAGAGGACCACGATGGATTCTGAATATAGTCTCAACCTGATCTTTCACCTCCAACCTGTCACTTTCAGCTGCTGAAGGCAGCAGTGGTGCTGCCTGTACTGTATAGTATTGAATACCGGTGTCAATATTGCTCAGCTGAGTCACCACACATCTCCTGCCTGGCATGACTAGCTCAGGCTGCCACTCGCACTCTGTCTCAGTTGAGAAAACAAAAGCAAAGCAACCCAGGAAAAGTCTGGCTAATCTGGTCATGCTGCTAATGGAGAAGATGTGCAGCCTTTAGTGAGCCAGAATCAAACCATCATGGGACAGCGATTACCCAGGGACTTGCAACAGGAAAGGAAGAAAGACATGGCTAGCACTCAATCTGTACTTCAGTGCCTGTGCAAAAATGGACAGAGGCCTGTGACTAGCTAACAACTGTCAGTTTACCTAAAAGAACATGTTTACACACTGTTGCTGCTGTTACAACGTCAATATTTCAGCTTGCAATAGTGCAGCTTGAAAACAAAGCAATGACAATTGGGAAGAAAACCTTTCTATTGCCCCACCAGACAAGCCCAACCCTGCCTCTGTTGTCTGCAGCTGCCCCCACCAGTTATGCTAAAGTGGTAAGAACCTTCAACCTCCTTGATTTGCAAACTAGCAAGACAGATTTTACATTTTCAGACAGTACATTATCAGTGGTAAATTCATGCCTAGCCTAGAGTTACTCAAGTGTTGAGAGACTATATCTGGGACTTGAGTTCGGAGGAATTTGTGGTACAGTGTTAGAATGAGGAGTTTTCTTGGAGCCCATCTTTTTAGGCTTCGCTTCTTTACTTTGGACTGTCAGGATCCAGTTTACTTTCCCTGGCAAAGCAGTCTACTATTGTCTAAACCATGATGAATAGTTTGGAAGGGGGGGGGGGGGGGGGGTCTGATGAACAGCCCTTGAGTCTCAAGTTGTATTGCCTCTTAAGATAGATTTTGTAGTTGTTAAATTTAGATGGCAGAAACACTATAAAGAGAACCAGAATGAAGGAGAATCTGTTCCACATGCCCAAATTTAGCAACCATCTATATTAAAACAGACAGTTGCTGTCCATAAATGAGGGATTGGGACATGCCTCTTAAAGACTATGGATGCAGGTTATGCTTTGGTGAATTGATCCAAGTTTCAAGAATGCAACTGTTACACTTAGAATGTAATTAAAGGCACAGGGTGCTTGCAATCTTCGAACACCAAGTTTATCTTCCCTGATTTAGGAGTTCATCGTCCAGAGGAGACCGGGCCAGGCTAGCTGTGTGGTTTAAGACCTCTCTTGAGTGTGGTTTTTTTTCCCATTTCTACAAACAGCAAGTTCTTTCATAGGTTCACAGTTAAGCAGCCTAGTACTGTAAGATTTGTTCTCATTGATTTCTATAATAATTTTTCCACCTACGATAACATTAATTTTCCTTCCTTTTTTTATTTTATTGGGGAGTTGGCACATAGTTCCACCAATTCAGAAACTGGCTGTCCCAGTCAGCCTTCGAGATTGTAGAGGGTCTATGCTAGTTCCCTACTTGCTTAAACACCAACTCTGCAATACGCTTCTATGGACTGCACCGCAGGGCCCTAGGATCCCCACTTTTGTTGGAGGGACCAGTACCTCAACTATTGGCTATATTTTTGCCAGTAGGAACTTGTTTGAATACATTAAATATGGTGTGATTATCCCTAGTACTTTCAGCAACCACAATCCTCTTTGCATCACGCTGATGTGCCCAGTGCATCACCTCCGTGTCAGTGCTGTTGATAGTATCAAAGTCCTCCCGAGGAGTAATGGTCTTAGGATACGGTAGAAGTTGATTCATTTGAATGACGTCCAGCGTAAGCTTTGTGCCGACCACTTGACCTTACTTCTTGACTGTCTTAATCTGACCCCAAATGTAATGTGGACACCTTTGTAACCTTAGGTCATACTATTAGATCATATCCAAAACCTGTAGTCTGTGTCAAGAAGTCTGCTCATTCCTGGTTTGACATGGCCTGTAGTGAGGCCCAGAGACGTTTGTGTAGTGCCCTAAAGGCAGGCTACCCCCCCAAGGATTTGGTGGCTGTTGCAGCCGCTAGATCTTATAATTAGGCTATTAGCTGGAGGAAGGCTGAATTAAGGGAGGAAGGCTGAATTAAGGGAGGAAGGCTGAATTAAGGGAGGAAGCTTGGACCATTTGTGTCACTTCTTGCAGGGATAAAAACACTGGTTTGTTCTAGCATATAGTTAACAAGAATAAAATCTTTCAAACTGATTCTGACTTGGTTTGTGCCAACATCCGTGCAGATGGCTGGGTTGACCATTTCATTCTAATGTATCATTCAAGCAATATTGCCAGTGGGTGCATAATCTTAAATCTTCTGCTTTTCCACTGGGCATGGTATGCACTGTGGATGAAGCAGAAGAGACAATTAACGCGAGTCCGAACCACAAAGCCTCAGGGCATGATGGAGTACCCATGGACTTTTACAAATCGAGGGTTGACATGTGGGCTCCTGTTATTATCAACTATGCACATGTGTAAGAGTGTCATCCCTCAGTGATGGCGTTCAGATATTATCGTGCCCATCTTTAAAAGAAAAATAAAAAAGGTAACAGGGCTTCCCCAAGCTGTTACAGACCAATTTCCCTAATAGATTCCACAGTTCCAGGTATTGCCAGGGTTGTTCTGAACAGAATAATGTCTTGGTCCACTGAAAATCATATCTCTGAAGTAAATATGGCTTCCGATCAGGTCTGGGTACTCAAGATCAGTGCCTCAACTTACACATGCTAATTAACACATACACCGTAGCAAGAAGTGGTCCGGTTAATCTAGCCTTTATAGACCTGGCCTGCGCATTTTATAGCGTAGTCAGGTTCAAACTTTGGGAAGTGTTAGAATTAAAGTGCTGGATTCTGTCTTGGTAATTTTTGTACGAACACTCCACATGACTAACTGCCTGTCAGATTTGGGCTGAGCGGTAAATGTAGCGAGCACTTCAGCCTGGGCCGAGGCGTCTGGCAAGGTTGAGTTTTGACACCCATTTCCCTCCATTTGTAAATTAACTATCTAGATTCTACACTAGTCAGCAAAGGGAAGGATATACCATCCGTGAATGGGGGAGCACCCCCGTTCTTCTTTACACGGATTATGCAGTTTTATTTTCCACAACAACTAACAGCCATCAGTTATAGCTGGTTATCTTCGTGAGCTTAATAAACAGCCTAGGCGTGGTCACAAACCTGTACAAATCCTTTGTATGGCCTGTGCCCCAACAACATAAAGCAGCAAAGTCTTGTGCTCCAGGGAGCTTCTATTGCTAGAAACAATACATTTTCCTACCTGGGGGTCTTTTTTGACTGCCAAGGGGCCTGCGGGTCCGGTCTGAAACAGTGAGACTTAAGTTCTGCAATTTATTCAGCTACCTTTTCAGTCAGGCCTCTAAATTCGGCAAAAAACCTATTGCCCCTATTGTTGAGATTTATAAAAGAAAATCCCTCCCTGTTCTAACTTATGAATCTGATCTGTGGGGTTACAAGGGAATCAAACTCCTGTATGATGAGGAGAACAGAGATAGGAGGCATATACTTCAAATTCAATCGAGGTCACCAATATACATTGTTCACAAGGAACAAGGGCTTCCGTACGGTGTCTATGTCATCGATCTGGTCCCGCTGCTGTTATGGTGTTCCACCTGGCGCAATCCCAAAGCCTGCCTGAACTGAGAGATCATTCAGGTATGCCTTTCTTGTGAAAAGGGTATCCTCATCCCTTGGCTAAAGTATATCAAGGGCACTTGTCATCAGCTAGGCAGACCCAATATCTTTTCCCTTCCAGCTAACATCACTATGAGGGACAAAAACTGGATTAAATCCAGCTTTAGAGGCCACAGAAGGAGGGAAAGAGAATTGCTTGAGATGAAGAAGCCTGCTAAGAGGGAGTATCTGTCGATCCAAATTACTCTAGGGCTGAAACCTCAGCTAGAGATGGTGTCCAAAACTTGGGCTAGGGTGCTACTGATCAGACTCACTGGGTCAGATTAGGAGTCCGCTTTAATTTCCTTGGGGCCAGTTCGATCCAAAATTTATTTTGGTTTGCTTTTATGATGAGCACTCTTTAAAGACTCTGGCCTTTTTTAGCTTTCGCCTGCACACGCACTTGCAAAATATTTTGTAGGTGAAAAAGACAAAATACATTTTAAGGGGCTTGAAACCAGCCCCTTAGTTACCTGAATTTACCAGTGGTTTACTCCAACGTCAGTCTAATTTACCTGCTTTCAATTGGCCAGCACGTCATCTTCCCGTCACTTCTTGTCCACGTCGTCTTTGCAGATCTTGCCGTCGAGTTGCCTGTGGACCTAGTACTCCTTCCGATCGCTTCCTATTGGACACTGTCCAGTGTCCTACCAGCTGTCTCCGACGCTGAAGGTACTTTTTTTTTTTTCTTCAGGCGTGCCGCCTTCTTTCATCACGGACGTCTTCCTTTTTTGCTGTCTTCTCTGTCTTCTTTCTTCTTTGTTGTCTTTTCTTCCAGCATGACGTCTTCTTTCTTCCCTGACATCTTTCTTCGATGCCTTATGTCTTCTTTCTTTTTTCTGCATACGTGTGCTCTTTTTTACTGCATGCCGTCTTCTGTCTACTCCTGTCTTCCATCTACTCCCGTCTTCCTCTGTGTTCTGCTGTCTTCCTCTGTGTTCTGCCATCTTCTGTCTTCCTCTGTGTTCTGCCGTCTTCTTCAGTCTTTCCTGCATGTCAATACATTTCCCCTTTGTCTTTTTTTCTATGAAACTGGCTTACAAATATTAGGAACATTTTATAATAATATTTGTTTTCAATTTAATAAAAAACATTATTATAACATTTTTCAAATATTTGTAAGCCAGCTACATAGAAAAAGACAAAGGCAAAACCTATCGGCTTTGCCAATGCTTGTTTGTTTTTCTGCAGTTATTACCACTGTTATAGTTGACATTTTTTAGTCCTGTTATTTGAAGGTGTCTCCATGTTTAGATATAACCTGCCACTTTTATTTTTGAGAACGCTCCCCACCTGGGAAGTATGCAAAGGTGCAAATACTGTCCATAAGTTTGCCCTGTGGAGCAAACATTATCAATGCATCTGACCTGATGCTCTTTCTGAGTATAAGTCCCCAGGCTGCTGCTGTGTTTTCCTGGAGCACCCTATAGTAACCCTGTGCCAGTCGGGATGCTTTTGCCTCGTGATGTGTGGTTGTAATTATTCAGCTTGCTCTACATCCTTTGATGGATGACATCTGTTTTTAGGCTTTCTTAGTCTGATGCTGGTTTTAATACATTTTGTTTGCTTGCGTTTGACTTCAGTTGCCTTTTTCATATACGTATCCTTGCGCTGTTTAAATGTTTTAGTATTTTTCAATGTTTTTATCCCATGTGCTTTCATGGTCTGCATTCTGACCAAAATAAAGAATTTAATGTAATCGAGTTCTATAAAACACCGACTTTTAAAATCTTTTATCCCGATACTTCATAGAGGTTCAGTCTCAAACACTTCCCCACCATTTCCAAAGGAAAGGATGGCACAAACGAAACCAACTTCATAAGTTGTTTAATTATGGTGTTTTGAGCTTAAATTTCACAAAGTTCATATACCTTCTTTCAAGGCCGGAAACAATAGTTAGAAACTCAATTTAAGTCCGCCAAAGGGACCCAACAACTATGCCAAGAGCAACATTGAAGGGGGCTTTTTTCAAATCCCTCAATGGAAAATATGCACATTTTCAATAACAAAAGCCCACGTCTATGACAAGTTAGTCCAACCGAAAAAGCGCTAGACTGTATTAGAGCTCTCCATCATTGGCTAGTAATTTGCAACTTGGTACTTCACTAAGAATACCAGTGAAGCACTTTGAGTTGTGGAGCATAAGTCAACGTGATAGGGGGCTGTCAAAACAGGCACACTCAGGGTCAATGTCCACAATTGAAACCATTAAGAAAAATATTTAGTACAGATGTAAAATATTTTCATGATGGCCCATAAAAACACTATCTTTGAGAAAAAGAAAAAAACAGTATTACAAGCCGAGGGGATTTTTGATCCTGTGCACTGTGTAAAATAAAAACTTTTTGAAATCACTCACTGAATAGGAGGAGTGTGATTAGCATGCACATCTATAAATATTTTGTGATGTGAAGGACGGCCAGTGCAACAAAGGTTGGCTGTCCTGCGTTGCAAGTATGGTTGAGATGCATGGCTTGACTACAGCCTAGCCTCTGTGCCCTACCTCACTGCCCCATGCCCCACTCCTTTTAGATGTGCGCAGCAGGTGGTTCATTGCTCACTTTGGGTTTGGGTGCAGGTCTGGTCTACCACTACTATCAGTTATGGACTTTTGTTAAAAGTTATGGGCGATTTCATAGAAATGCCTAGGTACCACACATGGAATGTCCCCTTGAAGCGAAGTGCTGCAGAATTGCACTCACTTTGCATTACTTAAATGAATTTTCCAAAGAAAATCTTGTTGAGTTAGAAAAGAAATACGACTAAAACCTTTTGTGTCAGGTTATGCAAAGCATGTGGAAAGGGTTAGTAAATGTGGTTCGATGTTTGTATTCTGCACAACACTGAGCCAGAGAACACTAAATTTGCCATTTAACATATACTAACACAGTTTAACATTAAGGTACAGATGAGACAAACCTTTTCCCCACCCCTATTTTTAGCCAGGAAAAGTGGTTCTAAAAATAAACTTTTTTTATAAAAAGATTTGAGATGTATTACTTACTATGTTATTTTTATGGATTCAACAAAAAAACAAAAAAAAGGGTGGGGGGGGGGGGGGGCAGCTAAACTTGGATCCAAAAAAAGAAGAAAAATAAATACTCTGTGCAATTGTCTGGTGAGCAGCTAACAGCCGGTCTCTGAGTGGTTCACTTATCTCAAGGAGATCGTTTTTACACATTTCAGGCAATATAATGAGATGTTTGCATTCAGTGAGATTAACTTTTTGGTTTAGGTGCCAACTACATAAACAGGAAGGAAATCACCAGCTTAGAGACTCTGAAGAGGAGCAGACAACATTGAGGCTCCCGCGTCTTCTTTTCATCTCACTAAATTTCGTAGTTTGCCAGGAATTGAGATGCATGAATATCCCAAAAGCCTCAAATAAGTACGTTTTCCAGTAGCTCTAGAAAATACTTGCTGCCAAAAGTTGGAGGGAACTACCTCACTAATACTTTTTCAGGAATGGACTGTGGAGAAGTCCTTGGCTGCTACTGTTTTTCCTGGGCATTTACAGGTGTTCTTCGGTCTTTTACCTCTTTTTTACAGTTGAATCACCAAATAAATAACAAACAAAATACACACAAAAGTGTGCAGTGACATGGATGCCAGAACACTCATGAGCCATTACTAAAAACAGTTACAGGTTAGGAATGTCTTCAAAATACATCAACACAATTACATTAGCCAATTAGATGTAGTTTTGTTGAGTCTCACAGGTACTACTGTTCTATTTTCAAGTACTATGACACCTAAAAAGGAGAATGTCATCAGCAATGCCATCAATTAGGTCATTTAACATGCCATGAGAGTGATGTAATATGTAAGGTCATAAGTACTGGATGACAAGGTGGAAGTTATAGTTAGCTCACTGAACTGTAATTGGCATATTTCAGGTGTTTTTATTTTTCACCTATAGTTCTTTGTGTGACTTTGTCAACCAACTCTCACACACACAAATGCTGAAATAAGAGAGCTGAGGGTAAATGGGTTAAAAAAATATCATCAAGCATTGGAAAAGCGACGATGTCAAGCTAATAGGTTCCTAATAAGAATCAAGCAAGGGAAAGTGACAATATAGCAGACCATTGGTGAGTGATGAGGGCTGTAAGTACCTGTAAACCCACAATAGGCCTTTTGTAAGTCCGTTAAGCTACCTGGGAGGCTCGACCTAAAAATGAATGGTGTATGACTGCCTGTTGATCTAATACTCACATCGTTGTAGAAGTTGGATGAACATGAAGTATGCAGAATTAGGTACAATCATAGTAAACTGATTGCAGGTATGTTTAAAGTGACAATATAAATGTCATTAATCAGGTGTGATGGGTCAAAACGATTTCATTGATGTTTAGGAATGTTCTTGAGCTGGGAAAAAAAAATCACAGCAATAAGAATGTTAATAAGGAGACCTCCCTCCTTTCAGACTTTCACCACAATGTTAGCTGACAGACCAGCAACAATTACCTTTCATCTAGGTCTTGTTGGGATGCACACACCCAATCATTATTCAAATCATTGTGAGAATCAGTAATCATGAAGGTTGTGGAGTGCAATGCCATCATCAAGTATAGGGTTTATCAGTGTTTTCAATGCTATTCTTGAGGTCCCACAAAATTATAACAAGATGCAGACTGTCTCGTCCAATCTTCAGAAAGAGACTTCTGGAACCCAGAATGGTGATCCTTAGAATTTTGGGATCACTATCATTCTGTAACGCACTGACATTCCCATGAGTGAGAAACGAAGCAGCCACCAGTGTTGGACATCTCGTTGGAATTCTGCCAAAACTATACATCAATTCCACTTATGGAATTCGTATTCATGCATGCTGACAGTTACCCAGATTTATGACCCCCTCAACTGAAATTCTAAAAGGGGAGGAATATTCTTTCATTTGCCCCCATGCTGAGAGGAGGTATAGCACATATTTGCACCAGCTTGTCTTCAAATTCTTAATCATAAGTATTTAACTAATCTTTTACACATTGTCTTCTAATCTTAATCAAATGTGTTCCTGTTCTTTAAAATTATTGAACAAACAACTGTACCCTCCCGTTAACAGAAAACGTTATCTCCCTCTACTAAACCAATATAGTGGTCTCCTCAAAATTAGAAGTGTTCATTCTTACGTCTACATATTTTTGCTCATCCTCCTCCTAGCAATACTTTTAGTATTATATTGCAGCTTTTATATAGCTCTTACTGCCTCTATGTTGCGCACAGAGTGTTTGCCTACATGAGCTGCAAGTTAGGCCTTGTAGGGTATGAGATTGTAAGGGTGTTGTCTATGTTTCCTTATCATCTTCTGAGGGTGTTTTTGCCATCAAGTGTGTGATTAATGACCACTAGGGTGCAGTTATCAGGTTATGTCACCCAGCACTTAAGTGTGGTCAAGAGATGTGAGCGAGACGCATAGTGTATGGTTTTCAGTAGGCTGCAGTGCTGCAGGTCCCTTTAAGACATTTCTTATGATCATAGTCTATTTGGCTGGTTACTGCACTGGGTTGTCCAGCCTGATGTTTTATTTTCAATTTCGGTCTATAGCCACATGCTGAAGGATGCTGCATAAGTGGAGGTTATGCCTCCTAATAAGCAAAGTTTTAAGCTAATCAACATGACCAGATTGGATCCCACAGCACCCTCCCTTACTTTGAGAAAGAGCAGAATAATTAGATTCCAAAAAAGTGGAGGAAAGAAGGGCTGCAAAAGAGTTTTGCCATTAACCACTTATTGTTAAGTTCACAGTGCTTTTGCGCTGCTGGATTTCAAAAGGCAACAATTTTCAAGAATTATGTCAATGCTCATTTTAAGGATCAAATAAACAGACAAAAAAAAACAAAAAAAACTTTGTGATACATAAGTAACAGATAAGCAGTTATGCCCGGCAGCAAGAAATCTTGCACCATAACAATGCAACAATGAATCAAAAGGTGTTTGTTATAACGGCATACCTTTCTGTTTCTAAACGGATTAACTTGCCTACGGTAATAGTCTGAACAACAAAAGATTTCACAAGAGCAGTTTTTAAAGACATTTTTACATAATTTACCTTGAGTTATGTCAAATGTATAGTGATAGCAACACCGAGCGATATTTAAAGCTTCTAGGCTTTGTATGATGTCAATGTATAGCCTGAATATTTTATGTTTTTTATTGAAAACAGGACATTTAAAATAAAGTTGCAAACCAAAATAAAGGTCTTCCCAACTCTGATTTATGGAGTTCTTTTTAAGTCAGCAGTTATTAAGTTTGACTCCCCTTAAGCTGCATTGCCAAATGATAGACCTAGAATGTGTTGTTGCTATTCTTTTGACTGAGCAAATATGACCAATCATTATCCACCTTACATGAAGTGTAAGCAATGGTTAATAGCAATAAAGATGTAGTATTGGACAAACTCACAAAGAAAGTCACAAATCAAACATCCATACCAACAGCTGACTCATTAAACAATAAAAATCTAGGTGTAATAATTTGTGCTGGAAATACATTAATGTTCAAAATATATATACACATATTTTGAACATTACTATAGCATTTTTATCTTGCCTATGACTTTGGTGCCGTTTGACAAATCTTCACTAAATTTTCCAAAGAATTATCTAACTGTGTTTTACTGTGCATGGTAAGTTCCAGGGTTTTTCCTCAAGTGTGGGCCTAGAAAAGGGGGAGGACAGTGCGGGGAAACCAGAAACAGTGCGTTCTCCATGTTAATTCCCATAAGGATTTTGATCATGACTACAGGCCCAGCCGCTGGACGGAGTTACACCAAATTTGGCACAAAGCTAGCTTTCGGTCCAGAAAGAGTGCTTTCTGTGATTTGGTGTAAATCTGTTCAGTAGTTTTAGAGATTTGAAAGATTAGAGATACTAAAGAAAAAATCAATATAGGTATCAAGGGATGTGGAGGCTCTGCAGGTCCCAGAGATCCCGTGCTGAGATCTGACTGGACCAGGAAGTGCTGGCAGCCATTTTGGGACCCAGCCTCAGCAGAGTCCCAAAAACAAATGCAATAAAAAATAAAGAGGGGGGCATGTGTGTGAAAACCTTAACCTCCTAGCCTTGGAGCTGGGGTCCTTCTTGGAGCCTGCAAGGGCAAAAAAGCTTTTTTTCTTTAAAAAAAACAAAAAAACAAATAGACAAATCAGTAAAATTCATGGCGAAGTCTCAAATCTGCTGCAAAAAAAAAAAAAAAAACAAGCGAGGTCTCCTGCATTTGTTTAAAATGTAGCTTCAGGATGGCACAAGTCCATAGTATAAAAAAAAATAACAGAGGGGGTGCTCAGGGCCCGCCTCTTGGGCTAATTTGAACCCTGGGGACCGCCTCCTCCCCAGGACTTTTTTGTAAAAGTTGGAGAGGGATACACAGACCTCCACGGTGACTT
Source organism: Pleurodeles waltl (assembly GCF_031143425.1). NCBI lineage: Eukaryota > Metazoa > Chordata > Amphibia > Caudata > Salamandridae > Pleurodeles > Pleurodeles waltl. The sequence continues at coordinate 1,551,232,943 of NC_090440.1, forward strand.
TATTAAAAACAAGTGTGAGGGAGGGGTGGTGACGGGGAACGTGCAGGCCCATCTCCCCACTGGGGCTTTTGCACATCCCAGAGCCTACCACCTCCCTGGGGTTATAAAAGAAAAAATGCATTGGGGGGCCCATGGACCCCTTCAGACCCCAGGGACCACCACCCCCTCCCTGTTGCCAGCCTATGCCATTTAAAGGAGGGGAGACTGTGTGGTACCCCTCCGGGGACCACTACCCCTCAGGGCCGGCTCCTGCTATCTCCTGAGGGGCCCAACCTCAGAAGACAGCTATTTGCTTTTGTTTGGTAGGAGCTGTCACAGCTTCTGCCAAGCAAAAGCAAACAATAGCTGCGTTCCCAGCAAGCTGGAGCACGAAAACTGTTCCCGCTTGCTGGGAGCAGTTTTTTCACCTGTTTCCCTGCCCCTGTCATGTGGGCCTTGAGGCTCCCAACGCGGTCCCCACCTGATCAAATCAAAGACGCACTTAACTCTATTAAGTACAAATCATCCTTACGTCTTGCACATGGCCAAGGCAAAGCATGTGTGTTTTCTCTGCATTTCCACCTTGAAAAGTTATTTGCAATCCTTGACAGAGGTGTTTGCATCATTGCTCTTTTGAGCAACATATCTTATGCAGTGACTGTGATAAGTGGGTTCTTTGTGGTCATCTGCTACTGTGACCAGAAATCGTGTTCTCCCTTTTAAAAACCACAAGTATGTAAAATAGCCTAGAGGCCCCGCCCATTTGGCCCTGCCCCACATACAATAGTGGTAAGCAACATCTTCCCACCTGTTTCCTAGGATGATGACAGCTTACCAAAAAATGGCCCATCCCAGAGTGCGTTTCCCGCTGATTTTAGCAACGTGTTCTTGATGCACAAGAGTATGATCACATCTCCACCAAACAAAGAAATACTTCCTGAGTAGCATGGGGTTCTGTGGTTATAGGTGAAAGGCCGCAGGCCAGGCACTTCGGCCAACCCCCACCATGCATGGCCAAAGGACCTGCATAGCACAGGGTTTGATGATTATAGGGGGGATATCCGCAGGGCCTGACTGCAGGCGAGGCTCTGTGGGCTACCCCCGCCGCGCTTGGCCAAAGGGTGTGTGTGGCGCAGGGTTTTGTGCTTATCGTGGGGGTGGCCACAGGGCCTGCCCACAAGCCAGGCCCTGTGGCCAACCCCCCCACGCACACCCGAAGGCAGTGCACAGTGGTGGTTTGATTAATGTAAATTAATTACAATTACTTAACATTAGAAAACATAGAAATTCATTGGAAAAACCAAAGGCTACAGGGATGTTATAGTTAGGCTCACATTTCAGATGTACAAAACCACAGAAATTCAGCAGTTATAGTTAGAATTATTTCAAGTAACTATAACTCATGCCCTAAGGTAACTATAACTCGCACCCTCCCCATGCACTGCTAATTACCCCAGATATGACATCACTCATGACATCTTCTATGACATAATTGATAATATTAATGTAACATTTGCAGTGAAATTATCGATGAATGGGGCACAACTTATAGTTACCTTGCTGAATTTCTAAGGTTTTGTGCATTTGAAATGTGAGCCTAACTATAACATTCTATTACCCCAATGATCAGGATCAACTTGAGACTATCAACTCAAGACTGTTCATGTAATAACAATTAAACACAGCCGTAGTAGTAAGAAAAATGAAATAGCACAATGTAGGACGTTGGCTCTGTATGTGCTATTTCAAAGTAAGGAATAGCATGCACAGAGTCCAAGGGTTCCCCTTAGAGGTAAAATAGTGGTAAAAAGAGATAATACTAATGCTCTATTTTGTGGTAGTGTGGTCGAGCAGTAGGCTTATCCAAGGAGTAGTGTTAAGCATTTGTTGTACATACACATAGACAATAAATGAGGTACACACACTCAGAGACAAATCCAGCCAATAGGTTTTGTATAGAAAAATATCTTTTCTTAGTTTATTTTAAGAACCACAGGTTCAAATTTAACATGTAATATCTTGTTTGAAAGGTATTGCAGGTAAGTACATTAGGAACTTTGAATCATTTCAATTGCATGTATACTTTTCAAGTTATTCACAAATAGCTATTTTAAAAGTGGACACTTAGTGCAATTTTCACAGTTCCTGGGGGAGGTAAGTTTTTGTTAGTTTTACCAGGTAAGTAAGACACTTACAGGGTTCAGTTCTTGGTCCAAGGTAGCCCACCGTTGGGGGTTCAGAGCAACCCCAAAGTTACCACACCAGCAGCTCAGGTGCAGAGTTCAAAGTGGTGCCCAAAACGCATAGGCTATAATGGAGAGAAGGGGGTGCCCCGGTTCCGGTCTGCTTGCAGGTAAGTACCCGCGTCTTCGGAGGGCAGACCAGGGGGGTTTTGTAGGGCACCGAGGGGGACACAAGCCCACACAGAAATTTCACCCTCAGCGGCGTGGGGGCGGCCGGGTGCAGTGTTAGAACAAGCGTCGGGTTTGCAATGTTAGTCTATGAGAGATCAAGGGATCTCTTCAGCGCTGCAGGCAGGCAAGGGGGGGCTTCCTCGGGGAAACCTCCACTTGGACAAGGGAGAGGGACTCCTGGGGGTCACTTCTCCAGTGAAAGTCCGGTCCTTCAGGTCCTGGGGGCTGCGGGTGCAGGGTCTTTTCCAGGTGTCGGGACTTAGGTTTCAGAGAGTCGCGGTCAGGGGAAGCCTCGGGATTCCCTCTGCAGGCGGCGCTGTGGGGGCTCAGGGGGGACAGGTTTTGGTACTCACAGTCGTAGAGTAGTCCGGGGGTCCTCCCTGAGGTGTTGGTTCTCCACCAGCCGAGTCGGGGTCGCCGGGTGCAGTGTTGCAAGTCTCACGCTTCTTGCGGGGAGTTGCAGGGTTCTTTAAAGCTGCTTCTGGAAACAAAGTTGCAGTCTTTTTGGAGCAGGTCCGCTGTCCTCGGGAGTTTCTTGTCTTTTTCGAAGCAGGGCAGTCCTCAGAGGAGTCAGAGGTCGCTGGTCCCTTGGAAGGCGTCGCTGGAGCAGAGTTCTTTGGAAGGCAGGAGACAGGCCGGTGAGTTTCTGGAGCCAAGGCAGTTGTTGTCTTCTGGTCTTCCTCTGCAGGGGTTTTCAGCTAGGCAGTCCTTCTTGTAGTTGCAGGAATCTGATTTTCTAGGGTTCAGGGTAGCCCTTAAATACTAAATTTAAGGGCGTGTTTAGGTCTGGGGGGTTAGTAGCCAATGGCTACTAGCCCTGAGGGTGGGTACACCCTCTTTGTGCCTCCTCCCAAGGGGAGGGGGTCACAATCCTAACCCTATTGGGGGAATCCTCCATCTGCAAGATGGAGGATTTCTAAAAGTTAGAGTCACCTCAGCTCAGGACACCTTAGGGGCTGTCCTGACTGGCCAGTGACTCCTCCTTGTTGCTTTCTTTGTTCCCTCCAGCCTTGCCGCCAAAAGTGGGGGCCGTGGCCGGAGGGGGCGGGCAACTCCACTAAGCTGGAGTGCCCTGCTGGGCTGTGACAAAGGGGTGAGCCTTTGAGGCTCACCGCCAGGTGTCACAGCTCCTGCCTGGGGGAGGTGTTAGCATCTCCACCCAGTGCAGGCTTTGTTACTGGCCTCAGAGTGACAAAGGCACTCTCCCCATGGGGCCAGCAACATGTCTCTAGTGTGGCAGGCTGCTGGAACTAGTCAGCCTACACAGACAATCGGTTAAGTTTCAGGGGGCACCTCTAAGGTGCCCTCTGTGGTGTATTTTACAATAAAATGTACACTGGCATCAGTGTGCATTTATTGTGCTGAGAAGTTTGATACCAAACTTCCCAGTTTTCAGTGTAGCCATTATGGTGCTGTGGAGTTCGTGTATGACAAACTCCCAGACCATATACTCTTATGGCTACCCTGCACTTACAATGTCTAAGGTTTTGTTTAGACACTGTAGGGGTACCATGCTCATGCACTGGTACCCTCACCTATGGTATAGTGCACCCTGCCTTAGGGCTGTAAGGCCTGCTAGAGGGGTGACTGACCTATACTTGCATAGGCAGTGAGAGGCTGGCATGGCACCCTGAGGGGAGTGCCATGTCGACTTACTCGTTTTGTTCTCACTAGCACACACAAGCTGGCAAGCAGTGTGTCTGTGCTGAGTGAGAGGTCTCCAGGGTGGCATAAGACATGCTGCAGCCCTTAGAGACCTTCCATGGCATCAGGGCCCTTGGTACTAGAAGTACCAGTTACAAGGGACTTATCTGGATGCCAGGGTCTGCCAAGTGTGGATACAAAAGTACAGGTTAGGGAAAGAACACTGGTGCTGGGGCCTGGTTAGCAGGCCTCAGCACACTTTCAATTGTAAACATAGCATCAGCAAAGGCAAAAAGTCAGGGGGCAACCATGCCAAGGAGGCATTTCCTTACACACAAGGACCTGAATTATGTGAAGCATTAGAATAATGATTTTAGCCGGTAAGGATGTATTTTTTTTTTTTAGAAAGTCCTGCTAAATATTCATCAACTGCCCTTCGCTGTGCTTCCACAATAGGTTATGTGTAGATTGATGTTTGAAATGCTTTGAAACACCTCCAAGTGTGCAAGAGATCAGGCTTTCACAAAACTAAATGAACAAACAAGTGAATTAACAAATGCTGCATGCTTCTGCAAGCTGAGAAATGTCAGATTTCCAGGACTGGAGGAGTTAGTGCACAAGACGCTCAGAAATATGGTCATGCTCAAGCAAAAGATGAGCAGTGTTGGTGCCAATCTTCAATTACTGAATTGTATGGGTGGGGTCACTGTACTGTGGACCATAAATACTTTAACGTTTGGGACTTCAATCGTGTAGGAGTGGATGAGCACTTATAGCGGTTAAAAATGCCTAAGAGGAGACCCCGCTGGGCTTAAATCCAGAGATTTATAGATTGAGGTGAATCAGACTGCCTCCGTGACTAAAATTTTATGGGTGGACAATAGAAATGTACAAGACTAGAGAAGCAGGAGTAAGGTAGAATCTGTTCCACACAACTGCACTCAAGTTAAAATATAAAGTACTTCAAATCTCGGCCGAAAGGATTTAACAAAATAGGGATTTATACGTAATAACTACTATAAGGATAAAATATAGAAAACAAAAATACTTTCTGCTGACCTGCTCAAAAGGTCAATGGGAATTCTGTTCATCCTAAATAATCTATGGAATTCTATCAAAGCCTACATGAAAAGTTCAGTTGCATCTCAAAGCATAAAACGTTTTAACAGAACTCAGACTACAAGGAAAGAAGAGTTACAAGAGGTTTTGAATTTTCTTAAAATGGTTATTGGGACTATTTACCTTCATAGCGGTGTTCGGTATCAGAGCTTAGTTTTGTCCGTTGGTGAACATGACAAAACTGGACATGCAAAGGTCTCTGGGCCAGCAACACCAACTAGGACTCATTGTCAAGAGTTTCTGCAAAGCTGTAGGTGTCTCAAAGGCCAGACAGAACTTATATAGCTAGAATGCCCTCAACTGCTCATCCATCCAGTTTTAGACTTCTTCCGTCATCTCCCATCCTGGTCAACTCTAATTGTTCAGAATTCTTTTCAATGATAATAGGAAAGGCACTTTAGAGTATGAAAAGTGGGACTCTTACATGCCTTGTGTTCTGGACCCAGACAAACTAAAACAGGGCAACAGCCATATTCTATTAGTACTAACAGAAAGGATTGCACCCTCTTTGCACTTATACTAATAGGGAGTTCGGCATTTTGGGCTGATTCACAAAGGCATGTACGTGTGTAAAAAAGTACTCCTGTAGTACTAATTCCCATACTCATAAAACTGTTTCTTAATTAGCCATGATATGCTCAACTATAAGGGTTAACTGTACACTTGGTAACTCAAGCAGAGTAGTTTTATTGTGAAGCACGCCAGCATCACGTTGGTAGAGCAGCACTGTTAAATACATGAAAATAAATAAATGTTTTCTGGGGAATTTCCATGGCAAGACTCATCTTGCCTTCCTGTGAAAAAGCGATATAATGCTACCAGAATGGTGCATTTTGAGCACAACACTCAACCCAAAGCCTCAGTTCTCCAATAGCTTTGGGTTATAACTCCACTGTGGACTTTAACAATACATTCTCTCTCTCTTGAACTCAGAATTACTTGTCACCCTCTAACATGTGAAAGACGGCCATAATTTAAATGGATTGAGCAGTGTTAAGATTTTAAAATACGAAATTTTAAGCTTATTTGGGGCGGACACATTCCCTTGACTGCCATTTTGAAAACAAGTTCGGATTTATTTTTAAATACACTCAACAATCATTTCCTAGTATTATGGTGAATTACTGAAGGGAGTGTAACATTTTTATACATTCAAAAAAAGCTTTCAAACTTTACCACGTTCAATTATAACAGCATTCTGGGACAAAAGGTGAAGCTCATCGATTTGGGGAGGGTCTAGCAGATTTTATAGGAAGTGAAGGCTAAGCAATGTTCCACTATAGCCTTAGAGCCCGCAGTAGGGGGCTATACGGGCCATAAAAGGCCCGCTCCAGCGTTAAAGGCCCAAGCCGAAGGGGAGGGCCTTTAACAAGGGAGCAGGACTTTAATTGCCAGTATAGCCTAGCTACGAAGGGCTATAAGGCTATGAGAACATTCTGCCACTAGAAAATAGAATGTTCTAATGAATAAATCAAAGTCCTCATGGAGCCGTGATGCCTTTGCTTAAACCTGCTGCTGTGAACAACGAACATTGGAATGTTGACACTGGCCAGTAAAAGCCCAGAGCACTCCATTGTCTCCAATGGAGCTCACAACATTCTAATGTACTAAAAGCAATTCAACTTACGAACATATGGGCGGCACATAGGCCCTTAGCAGCACTTTTAAAAAAAAATGCAAAAATGTAGGTTCTTGGGTACGAAAGGGCAAATATATTCCTCACAGTTCTCCGTGAATGTAGTGCCTTATTTTATTGCCAAGGGTTTTGGAAAATGCCCTTTGGATGAGTTTGAGAAGGACCCTGAAATCTTGAATCTAATCTGAGTTGAGAGAGAACAATGACAGACTAAGGCTAAAGAGTCCCACAGCTTGGCAGTATGGTTGCAGTGTTCTGGACCCCTTGGAGGTGGCTACCGAGTTATAGGAGGTATATACAACCGGTAACTAAATTCTATTTATGACCTGCAGTGGTCATGTCGAAACATTGTTAAGGTTTAAGTAACTTGTTTAACTTTCAACAGGTGGATCTTTCAATTTTCTCCCCATTACTGTCTTTCAGAGTCGAGGGGTTAATTTAAAATTACCATTCTCTGCAAATGAAACTGCTAAATGCAATTTCCCTTTCAGTCGAACCATTTTATTAATCAACCTCTAAGAGGTGGGTACGAAAAGTAAACCCAATGAAAAAGGTTATGCTCGATTAGCCAGAGTCCAGTCGAAAATAATGAAAGCAATTGCAGCACGAAAAGAAAGATATCTACAGCTGTCACCACGTACGCTATATCACCGGACTAGTTGGATGACAGGGACTGCATCGTAGCTAAAATGTCTACACGTGAACTTGTGATTTCTACCAGACTCCAGTTCGTTCAATTTAAATATTTTCTTAGCGTGCACGATAACCCAGAAAGACTCAGGTGAATTTGTAGAAGCTGCGACCTCACATACAGTATGGGCACGTTCAGTCATTACACATTTTTGGTTTAACATACACATTACAATAAAAACAGTAATAAATATTCCTATTGTTAAAAACTCGAAGCTAGCACTTTTAGGTGTAATGGAGGGTGGAGATGGACTTGGGGAGTTAAGATGGCTGCCACAGGCTTCGGCGTCGCAAAATGCATTTCTCGTTACTTAGAGAGCACTCGTCCGGGCTACTTTTGTGAAAGTAATTTACCTAAACTTTAAAAATATTTGTTGGGATAGTCAATTTGACCACAGTAAATACTCAGGTCATGAATACAGCAGATAACTGTATGAGAAAAAAATGAACATACACACAGAAGACAAAAATAAGTGATGTCAAGCCCGAAGTGTTCTTTTATGTGCCTTGCCAAAAACTCAGCCTGGCTCCAAAGTAGTTGGGCAAACTAGATGACAGAAAGGAATGCAAGACATAATAAGTAGTTAGGTAGACTTATAAATCACAGGTAACAAAGCACAGTCCTTTACGGTCTGGGCCACGAGGTTACCGCCTCCACTTTGTGGAAAGAAACAGCAACCATCCCGCTCCTCCCACACGTCTTTTGAAGAAGCAAGGTAAACATTTCAAGCTACTAGTCAGGACAGCATATTTCCAAACAGCCTGACAGAAAGAAAAGCATAATGTCCCCTTGAAACAAGTGCATCTGCAGGGGTCATATTCTCAAACATTCATGTTCTGAAATATATCCCACGTGACGTCACAATAATGAGCATGCGGGATTAAACAAGCATTGCCAAAGGCAATGGGTATGGCTATAATATTCTTTATTTTTGCAAGCATACATAATACAAATTAAAAGTTTAAGAGTGAAAAAAGAATACTTAAATAATTTAAAAAAAATGCAGAAATGAAAATACAGATTGACCCAACAATTCTGTGCACCATACATGTAATCATACAAATGCCTGCACTCATAATAAAAGAGAGCCAATGGCGAGACTAGGCTGGAACAGTCTCCCGTCCAGAACGCAGTGATGGGTGGAACCCAAATATGAAAGACAACTTAACCAACCAATGGATGAAGATGCCTGACTCAATGATCCTCTAGAAACAAACATATGTATTTGTATTTATGTTTTTTTTTTTTTTTAACACACGAGACCAGCAAAACAGGGACAGCAGTCTTTACCCAGATCTTAAAATAAAAGTAAACGGCAAAGGTGATTAAAAAAAGATAATGTCTTGCCATTTAGTGGGATGGAATAACCAAAACAGAAGTTACCTCCTTACAGGAGGTGTTGTGCCTCTCACCTAGGTCTATCAACACGAGAAGGGAGCTCCATTTGGGACAAAGGATCAAGGGCCGAGGCCAACTCTGGCAGCGTCGACTGCAGTGCTGATAGCAGCACTGGGGGAGTGAGTGGTACTGCTGATGAAGACTGGCCTGTCACAGAACAGTGCCAGAACAGTGGTTGTAACCGATGTTGGAGCTGGAATCGGAGCCAGAGATCTAGGTGGCAAGGAAAGTAAGGATGCATGAGAAAGGAGCTGGTGTAAAGGACCATGGGCATTGTCCCAAAGATAAAATACACAGGTCCCATAGAATCTAAGGGCTACATGTACAAAGATACGGTTTTGCAACTCACAAACTGCGAGTCGCAAAACTGGATGTACAACAGTGTCAATTACAACGTCTGCGATTCGCAATTGACCTACCTCATGAATATTCATGAGGTAGGTCGCAATTAGCAACCCCATTGGGAATGGCGGCACTCACAGGGATGGTGGCATATATATATATATATATATATATATATATACACACACACATATATATATATATATATATATATATATATATATATATATATATATATATATATATATATATATACATACACACACACACACACATATATATATATATATATATATATATATATATATACATACACACACACACACATACATACAGTGGTCCATGGGACCACTGCCTGCTCCGAAAAAATGTTTTTGCATGCATTCACAAAGGGGAAGGGGTCCCATGGGGACCCCTTCCCTTTTGCGAATGGGTTAGCACCAATTTGAAATTGGTGCTAACTACGATTATTTTGCGACTGCATTCACAGTCTCAAAACAATCATACATACCATTTGGATTCGGTATTAGGAAGGGACGCCCCTGACACGCCCCTTCCTAATACCGAATCGCAAAACCCAAACTGCGATTCTCTAACAAGTTACCGAATCGCAGTTTGGGGTTTGTACATCCCAAAAAGCATTTTTCTAGTCGCAATGCTTCGTACATCTGGCCCTAAATGCACTACGAAGGGGACAATGGCCCGGAGAAAATTGATAAACATGGCATACAAATATAAAGGAGGGTCTGTTTTAGGTGTTGAGGACTGTGGGTATTGTTGGCAAGGTTGAGGCCTGGGTTAGGTGCTGAATGCGTGAACAGGTTGGATAGAGGAGCTGGGTCCAAAGGAGCCATGACACTGAATCCCTTTGAGAAAGATGGATGAATTCTGGCTCCAACAGGAAGACGGGCGTGATGGAGAACGCCTTTGTGACATATATCTTTCAAAGAAAGACATCACTCTGAGTCATGACATTGCTTCTTCGTATGCTTTTTCCAAGAGGACTTAAGACTACAGCTCAACATGGTTCTATTTCAGAATTTTCACCTGGCTCGATGATCGTCTGAAGCTGAAGCAATGAAGACTCTGGCTTGCTGACTTCGGTCTATTTTATGGCCTTGGGCAGCATGCTCTAAAAAGATTCACACTATTTTATATCACATTGTGACCCTAAGCATCGGAGGCAAATCCCATGAGGGATTATGATGGTTCATCACTGTCACTGCAGGGTTTAAACCCTGAATGTCTGGTAGCTGACATGCCTGCACTGAACTCAAGAACTTGTTAAATAAGGAAAAATAAAATAATTGAATGAAAAGGTGTGAAAATCACCGAGGACAGCAAACTTCATACACGCATCAATGACATGGGAAACAAGCATTTGCAATGCGATGGGTTTCGCATTTGTTCGAGTTAGAGCCATTAGTGTTGTAAATTCCCAACAGGACTTTTTCTTGCCACGTAAATTGAAATGAAAAGTAAAGCAGTTGACATAAGCGAGCCGATTAAAAGCGAGTGCAAAGGAGACATACAAAAGGAAAAAGAAGTTCACTCGCAGTCAAACATATCGGCAATCATGCAATTATCTATATAACACGGTCGATGGCCAAGGCGGTAACAAAACCAACCCAAAGAGGGACAAACGTAAAGCATTTACCAATAATAGCAAAGGATTTTTTATAGGTAAGCCCATGAACGAGTGATAGTGGTAGGGTGCGGTGGGCGTGGTTAAAAGCCCACAGATAGATAACAGGCCAGAGGACTTGAGCGCTCTACCTAAAAAGGGAACTGAAATCAGAGGGTCAATGGGTGTGGTTTATGGCTCCAGTGCCATCACCATGACATTTTTTGATGCTCCGAGAATGAGCCAGGACGTCCTACCTGCAGGTAGAAGTATATATCAGAAATACATTTATCTGACATCTTTCTAATTTTTCTCCAAGACAGTAAACTTCGCATAAAAAAAGTCACAAGCGATACCAGCTGAAGACTCATTTGAAGAGAAAAAAAATCATTCTTGCTCAAGGAAAATAGTGCTGCACACCAAGGTATTTCTAATTTGAACTGTCCTGGGGCAGGCAAAAATCAAGCAAAATGTTGTATTATGTGAAACAGCAATAAAAGTTTTCACATTTCCAGCAACACACAATTTATCAATTATGTATGATTGTGCAGATACAACAAACATTTTGCAGAGGCCTTTTACCATTAGGAAAGTTTAGAAAGAATTTATACAATGACTGAAATGAATACTAACACTATTTAAGACCAACACTAACCCTTTGATAAGAGGGGTTAAGGCAATGCTAACTAAGTAGTATGCTTTACTAAGAATAGGTGCACACAATTGTGAAATACAGTCAGCAAACAACTGTTTAATAAATTCAATTGCGGAATCTTATTTTTCATTTTCATGCTTAAACCATCAAAGATGCACTTGTGACTCTTCATTTACTATTAACAATATTTAAACGTATTGTCCATACATAATAACAAGCATTGTCAAAGCCAATAAGTCTTACCTATGGGTGAGCTGTTTATTTAGCTTTCGCAGTCCAACGGGACTGGTGAATCAGAAGGCAAGTAAATTGGTAGAGAGCAGGACAGCAAACAAAAAGTGCTATGAAGCGACCAATGCTGGCTGCATCATAGCGCCTCTTTCTTTTGTCTGTTGGCCCAGGTGAGAATAAATAGACAAGGGGGGTATGGGGAGGTAAAGAAACAGTGACGGGGCAGTTAGAGGTTAGATGATACTCTGAAATCGGCCCAGGATGCTTGTTTCCGGTCCAGGGAGGAACTGGTCTGGTAGTGCAGGCTGGACTGGTCCCACAGGGAGCAGGGTCAAGATTGATTTGCATATGGCTGGGTCCAAAACTGGAGGGCATGGTGGCCAAAAAAAAATAACTCGGGATTTAGGCCCAGATCTCTGACTGGGAGTGAGTGTTTGACATTGCTCAATATTCCGTCCATCATCAGTTCTTTTTGCCGAATTAAAAGGCAGCAAACAAGAGTGATAATGGTGCTTACAAGTTTTTGTTTTCAGATATATTAGATCTTTGCCTAAAAAAGGAGGTTGCCACATTTCTAACCTTCCTAAAAAGTATGTCTGTGCTTTGTAGTTAATGCACACTATAAAGATAGTGTTGTGCAGCTAGAAATATGTACAAGGACTATTTTCTTATTTTGTCTGATGCTCGTGCCCTCATTATGAGCCTGGCAGTCCTTGGACCGCCAGACTCTCGCTGACGGTATTACCACCACTTGCCCGTGGTAAAGACCACCATATAACGACTTCAGCGGTTTGACCGAAGCCAGACTGCCAAAATACTGCCCGTATCTTCACCCAAGCACCTCCAGCCGGCAGTAGCCGTAATACCACCATCGGTTTTACGATTCAGCAGACCACCAGCATTTTCGTGGCGGTCGCACCGCTACGAAAATGCTGGCGGTCATGCACCCGCAACAGGAATCTCCATTCCTGTTGCCGGCAGACCCCCACCCCCCCCCCCACATGACCACACACCTACATTCACGCACCCGCACTCACCCACACATTCACTTACATACACCCCCACACAGTGGCACCCAACCATGCACTCAGATACACCCATTCACTTGCACTCAAACAGACACATACACTTGCCTGCAAGCACTCAAACGGACACCCCCTTCCCCTCCTCTGCATTCACACAAACTTACATGCACTAACACACACAACATCCCCCCTTGGCATACATGCACTCACAAACGCACACACAAGACAACCCCCCACATTCATACACACAGACACCATACACAATACCCCCCCCACCAACTCCCCCAACACTCACCCCCACCACTCCCCCCATTTTGGACAATCAACTTAACTGCTTCAGCGAGGTGGCTGTCTGGGAGGGGATGAGTGCCATCGCTTCCCACCGCCGGCACCACACTGTTTTGCAGGAAACTGCTGTGCTGCATTACAGATCCTAATACAGAGGTGGTGGCATCCTGCTGGCGTGGTGGTGGAAACCACCTCTATTACAACGTCGGCCAGGCCGACTGTGTCAGATTTCCACCCAAAATCGGGCAGAAATTGGGATGACGTCATAATAGGGCGGTCTTCAGACCGCCAGCACAGGTGGTCTTTTGGCATCCACAGCTTCTGCGGACGTTTGAAAAGACTGTTGAAGTCGTAATGAACATCACAGTGTGTAAAAATGCCTTAAAACTTCTATGAAAATTTTTGGTAACAAGCAGTGTTGCAAAATCCTCTCATATGGAGGACGACAGTGGGCACTGCAGAATAGTGAAGACACCAGTGCTTTTGTTGGAGTTGGGAAGCTCACTCAACATTTAAAGAAAATGTAAAGGTACCATTTATTCAATCTTGAGATCCAACTACATCATAAAGAGCAGAATAAGCGTGGGTACATTCTTGTTCCTTCTTTGCAGCATCTGACTATGACCGGAAAAGGAAAATTTGAATTAAATTATGGCTATAAACTAGTTTCCCATAAACCTAGTAAATGGGGATATTCATATCAGGTAATTCAAATTTCCCAGGTTCTTGAGGGAGCGGGTCTTACAGTTCAGGGTTTTCCTTTGGATTCTGCGACTTGTCCTTTTTCACCCTTTTAAAATTAGGACTACATGTAACAGAATGCAAAGAAACAACTTGAAAGTTCCAATACATACAGATCCCAGTTAGTCCACAGTGTCATTAATCAAGTTTCTTTCCCATCCTATCTCTCAGAAGTATGTTAATTTGCAAAGTTATAAAACATGCATGCCTACATGTGTCGCAGACAGGGAAAAAAAAAAAAAAAAAAAAGTTCCACTACCGCTCTGTAGTTCCTTCCAACCATATTCAAAGAACTGCTCTGTTCTGGCAATCGATTCTGAGAGTGTATTTTTGAGAGCAGAGGTGCTTTGAAGGAGGGGGGGGGGGGGGAACAAGAGGGGGGGGGCGCACATCCATTCATGGGGGCAGTATCAGAGTTCCTGAAACATCCTCTGCTAAGACAGAGAGAAAGGGGCTCAGCTATTCACCACAATAATGTCAAAAATATTATTTGTAAGCATGCCTTCACTCCGTTTCCAGTACATGGGAACATTATCTTGGGAGTGAAACTCACAAGGTTAGTGAGTGATGCAACACATCCATGCAACCTCTCTGTGTCACCCACATGCCCTCAGCAAGCAAGAAAACTGCTTACTTGGACAGAGACATTTAGATGAATTGGTGTAACCAAGATGAAGGTCAAATATACTACAGCATCCAGTCCTCTTCGTTCCTTATGTGTGGAAAACGTACAAGGCAGTTATCAAGGTGGAGTCTTACAGACAGAATGCTAAAACTGCCTAAGCTTTCCGGATGGGCAAACACAACATATATCTGCAAGTCTGGACCCGGGAAGGCAGTAGCATTTGGAGAAAGAGTAGAAACTATCCATACAGACGTCATATATCTCAGAGTATCTACCTGTACATCTCCTTCAATCTAGAATAAACTTCCAACGTCCCTTTCTCTGTTTAGCCTCCTTAAGTTGTTTTCAGACATTTCTATAAATCGTTTTGCTCAGACGCCTGGGGAGCAAAAGAACATTCACAGATCAGGAGAAGGGGTTAACTGCCATCTACAATGGCAATTTACACAAACACCACCACTTGCTGTGGCTGGTGTAAATCCGCTAGCAAATGAATGGTGTCTGCCTGCAACAGCACCAGGAGCAAGGTCTGGGCACAAGGCCAAAGTGGAAGGAAGCAGGTCAATTGGTTCAGGCACGAAGCATTCCATTCGAATTAGAGAATGAGCAACAAAATTACAGCTAAATGAGCCGAGTCTTACTAAACCCATAGAGTTAAGACCCTGAAACAGAGGCACAGATCCTAGACTCATCCTATCCGTTAGTCCCCCTCGACATGCTTTCACAGGTTGCTTTAAATCTGTAAAACTCACTGACCCACTGAAAAAACGGGGGGAGGGGCTCCCAATATCGGTTCCTGGGTGACAATGAATAGGCAGTTGAACAGCATGTGTCTGTTGCCTCATTAATAGCTGGTGCTGCCAAAGTTATAGGTGTGCCCAAGGAGCAGAATTTTCCTCCATGTTCAGAATAAGTGAGACAAATGCTGGGAGATTAATTACTTTGGAGAACGAGATGATGAATCTCGAATTTTATGGTGGTGATTTAAAATTTCTTTTGAACAGTCCACAGTTGTTCACCTCTAAATAGTTAGGACATGGCCCCCACTCACCTCTAAAGCTTCAAGATCTGGGTATTAAAAAAGGACATTTGACCTCCATAAAAGACAACATGAGAACAAAGACAAGAGATAGACAGATTTCTGTGCTTGAAGGAGGTGGTTTTACAACAGCAGTTTTACTTTTGGGAGCATTCCAAGTGCCAAGAACTGCGTGGGTCTGAAGTCCTTTGAGACTAACCAGCAGGTCAAGAAGCGTGCCCTATGCCAAGAAAGAACATTTCAGAAAACCTATACTTTGCTCCCATACGTTGTCCTGAACAACCATTGAGCCCAGCAATGCGATGATGAACTGGAGTTTAACTGGGAATCAAATACAGGTAAGCCTTTTGACTGAAATTCTAATAAGCTAAAGAATTACAGAATGCTCCTGACAAGCTAAGAACAGATCCCTGTGACCTAGGTTTCCATGTAGGCTGAAGGTCTAAGTGGTGCAAGGAGAAGGCTTTTTTGGTGGACTAGGAGTGTTATTGACAGTACGTAGAAGACAGTGGTCATGGGTGACAGGAATGTAGAAATCCTCAATTTGTATAAACAGGATTGCCGCAGGAGAAGCTGAATGCTTGCACCTTTTTCTTGAGCACGATTGATAGCCACAGATAACGGTGAAATAAGACTGTTGCTGCAATAGACCAACTTCATCTCAGTTTGATAGTGGCAACAACAAAATTCCTTCAAGTGTTTTCAAATTCTTCAATAAATAAAGGGACTCCCACAACAGACTCTTAATGGCGAGAGGGAGCGCTAAAGAATTTTTGTGAAATGGACCATCATTCGACCAATCTGCTCGCGGTGTCCTTTTGGTCACATCACTGCCCTACTATTCTGCTGCACACAACTTCATATGCAAAAACAACAGATGATGGACGGAATGCAGAGCAAATCAAACATTCACCCCCAGTCACAGATCTGGGTTTAATCCATCAGTTTTTATGCTTGCCATGCCATTCCAGTTTGGACCCAGCCATATGCAAATCAGTCTTGACCCTGTTCCCCACACACAACTCCTTAGCATGTTGTGGATCCTCCAATGCTGCAATGATGGGTGCTCAATGGATCAAATGTTACAAAAACTTCAAACGCTGCTGCTAATCCAGGAGTGGTGGTGCCCTTAACACTTCTCACCACCATTGAGAAAACATTAACAAAGCCAAATAGTTCTGTACAAGCTACTTGGCTATTTGCACAAGCTATCTGGCTTTGTTAATCTTTTTTAAAAGATGTTGCATAGCAGCATGGGCAGCGTTGGAACATATCTTAAAGTAAATACAAACAAAGCAATATGGCAAGCCAGTGTTGATAACTTTATGTTTTGTTTTTATTTATTCTAAGATCATGGTACTCAAAGTATGCGACCCTCCAGCTGAATGACTGCACTGGGTTACTGATTACTTCAGAAAGCACTAACCAAAAGATGTCAATTAGCATAGCAAGTGTTTATTTACAGACTAACTGAAGTTAAATCAAAGAAGCAAAAATAAGGTGTCCTACAAAATCTAATTTTAGAAACATTCATTTTTCCAAGACATCTTGCAACGAACGCATAAAAATATGATAATCAAAAGCTGATTTCATGAACGTGCATAATTTCACCCTAGTACATCAGGATATATAAGTGCACTCAGAAGTATTTTTTTCTGACCTTTTTCAAAAGTGAGTGTATAACTATTAATGCCTCCTTATGCCCTGACAACAATGCCTATAGTGAAATAAGAGGAAAGTCAGTTGTCACATGGAACCATCTGGGTGGTCTGGGTTGTTGTTATACAAGAACAGTATAGTTTATTAAATTAAACACAAGAGAAGGTTTTGCACATCATCTATTTCCTGAACGCATGTATTTCAAGGTGCTCTTATATTTCATAATGAAGAAAAAGGAGGCAATCCTAGGTTTTATGGTTTCACATTGTGCAATTTTTTTTCATTTCAATTCAATTATCAAGTTGCCTACTTTTTTACACTTGCCTCTTCCAATGTAGCTATAGCAGGCAGAGAAGGCTTGCCCCAAGGTGCAGCAGAGGTTAGCAATTCAGAATAACATAATATTGTCAAATTCATGACTCTTCTAGAGACTAGGGGCTTAATTTGGAGGGCAGTAATGAATGAAACCCTTGAATAAGCTCCGTGACTCACTGACCAGACCATGTATATGATTTGCTTCCTCTATCCAGTGGTCTCCAAATTTTTTAATGCCACGCCCCACCCCCTAGTTTAAAAATAAAAATCATTGAGGCCCCCCCTCAGAATTGTTCACAAATATTTTATAAAGATGGCAATGTTTAAATAGGTCTAACAGTTCAATATGGTTACCTTTAAAAAAAATGCAAGAACATGTTTCTGTTTAAAACAAAACACTTATCTGTGTAATGCTTCTTTTGGCCAGAGCCTGGCGCTGCCCCTGGGATCACTTGAGGCCCCACTAGGAGGGCCCGCCCCCCAATTTGAAGACCCCCTGCTCTATACCCACCTTAACCCCCACAAAGACCAACTCACACTGTGATGTCATTAATGCAGCCCTAGGGCACATCACAGACCATAAATTCTGGTCCCTGGGAAAATGTTTGAGTGTGTCTATGCTCTAAGACATATAACACAGTAGCCTGTGCTGCTGGGCTAAATGCTCTACATCCATGCTGAGGTGGGAAGGGGGATTATGGGAAGCACCCCCTTGCACTGGAGAGAGGATGTGGCAATGGCCAGAGCTGCGACTGGGGAATCAAGTTCAGGTCAGATCAACATCATGTGATTCTGGTCATATCACTTAACCTTCCCATGCCCAAAAAACAAAAATAAAAGTTTCCTTGTAGAATGTAACTGGTGTTCATGTAAAGCACTCAAAGACCTTCCGATCAAGCTAGAGCTATATAAACCTGTAAAAAAAAAAAAAAAGAAGCAAAAAGAGGGAGGAGGATGGGAAATAAAGGCAGGGGGTGAATGGGTTAAAGAGTACGACGGTGGGGGTTGGGGGAGCTTTTGCTAAAGAGATCAGAAGCAAGAAAACAACAGTGATGTGGGAGCCAAGTAAAGGTAAGTAATGGGCAGACTAAGCACCTTTTAAGATTTTTTTCTCCACTAGAGATTTTTCAAGCACGGAGCATGCATTGTGCAGGCAAAACCTGAAAAGGCATCCAAGAATTTTTGAACTTGTGCACCTTTTATTAGTTGATCTGCTTAGCATGCACATTCACCCACCAAATCTGTCATTTGGGACCTATGTACTCATTTTGAATAAACCACAGGCATTTTCGCAAGATTTGTCAGGCTTGAAATGCTTAAGCCCAAAAGGGGATGTGTGCAGCTTCTGAACATTTAATGGGCGAGGCCCTTGATTCTGCACAGCTTCTGTGAACATATCAGTCAGACCGTTTGGATTTTACCAAGGGTTACACGGACACTTCCAAGTGATGTTCTGTTTAGCATCTTTCTGGAAGAAAGCTGCCTGAAATCTGAGAGGAAATACTAGTCCTTTTGGGTTTTAGTGTGCTGAGCGAACGTGCCTTCCAGTACTGTAGCAGTCTCTGCTGTGCTCCGAATACTATTAGCAGCACTTTAATAGGATAATGACCTGTGTTAAGAGTGGAGCATTTTAATGTGGATAAACAGATACAAGCGTTTAGGCTGTTAAAGTGATTTGTCCAGTCTCCTGTAAAGCTGTAAAGTGCTGGGTTTGTAATACAGTGTACTTCAAACACAACGTTCTACTTTTCCCCCAGACTTTTTCGTATAGTGCTTGAGTAGTTGCAAAGAGCAACAAAGTTCTTTACTAAAAGCATTTTTGGCTTCACAAGAATATCCATATAACAGGGTGGGTGGCCAAGGCGGTAACAAAACTGCCCCAAGGAGGAACAAATGGAAAATATTTACCAATGTTAACAAAGGATTTTTGGAAGGCAAGTCCATGAACTAGTGATAGTGATGGGCGTGCGATGGGTGTGGTTAAGTCCACATGGATACTCACACGTAGGGAAAGCCGCACTTGTGCACTGCTATGCTTGACCTAAAACATTTTTTTAAAGCGCTATGGATCAGCCAGGGTTGTCAGTGTCATAGCTTTTTATTTTATATGGGAGTGGCAACAGGACAACAGGAGTGGAAATAAAGGGACAACACAAACTAAAGGAGGAATGGTGAGGGAACAGGGTGGTTAAAAGATGCAGATACTCTCATCATAGCGCTTTAAAAAAAAAAAAAAAAACTTTGGTATTTGTAACCAAACTATAGACTTCCTTTTTTTAGTGTCTAGCATAGCAGCGCACAAGCGCTGCTTTTCCGATGTGTTGGTATGAATCTAGGCTTTTAACCACGCCCACCACTACCACTCGCTCATGGGCTTGCCCTTCAAAAATACTTTGTTTGTGGGTGAATGCTTTACGTTTGTCCCTCCTTAGGGCGGTTTAGTTACTGCCGTGGACATCGCCCTTATTACATGGCTAATTGCACATTTGCCCATATGCAAATGCGAACGATCTTTTATCCTTTTGTGTGCTGCTTCAAGGTGATGCTGTGGCGCTTTGTATTAGCTTGGTTATTTCATTTTCAACTTATGTGGCAAGAAAAGTCGGGTTAGGTGTTTACAACGCAAATAGCTCTAACTCGAGCAAATGTGAGACCCGTTGCAATGCAAGTGCTTGCCGTTTATTGTAAACCATGTTTTTCGGCATTGTTTGACGAAGCCAATAGATCTCGCATTGGCGAGACTTACTGACTTTGCCAATACTGGTGGTTTAGAGCACGTGGGATCACCTGACACAAGGGGATACAGAGGTGATAAAAGCCAATTTAGTTAAACTGCGGATTAAATGCTCATTGTGAGTGAATGATAGCATCTGACAACCAAATCAAAGGTTATCTGTAAATACTGATTACTAAATGTTTCTTCACCCTTTGATCAAAGGCCAGACTTGCACCAAAGGAGCACACTTAATTAAATGAATATACCTTATGTGTGCGTTTTTCTTCCATTAGTTGACTGTGT
Organism: Pleurodeles waltl; assembly: GCF_031143425.1. NCBI lineage: Eukaryota > Metazoa > Chordata > Amphibia > Caudata > Salamandridae > Pleurodeles > Pleurodeles waltl. Next base: position 1,551,253,387 of record NC_090440.1, read on the forward strand.
AAGAATCTGACACTCTTTATGTATTTGAAGTGTTACCTGAGAAGAGATCAAATTTGATACAATAATTGCACCTCCAACCCAATGGCCCAGGAACCGCCTCACCCCCAAAGGTTACCTGAAGACCTTAAGAAACGCTAACTCAGCATGTAGTGTAGGAACGTGAAGGAATGTCACAACTTCCTGCTTAGTAAGTAGCATTAGTATGTTCCATGTTGGCAACGTGTCAAATCCTCACCTAGAAGAGACTTGGCATCAAACAGCAGCCATGCTGCTTATAAAGTTGATTTACCAAGAAATACTACTTAGGTTATCATATACTGGAATATAGTAAAACCAGTACAATAACATCTTCACTAATATGCTACCTTTGTCACAGCACCTTATCTCTTTGTTGTTTTAGGATCAACCATTTACTGTGGGTTGCAGAAGAAGCAACACATGGGGGGGGTGGGAGGAGGGAGTGAGCACCAGATGGTGGTCACAACACAGAGAAGGGATGTGTGGGCAGAGGGAGAAGAAATAGAACAGCAATCACAGCGTGAGCAGTGGACAGCACTAAGTTGAATCAATCTGTGCTTAGCCCATGCTCCACAGAAACAAAAGCAACGCTTGGGCAGAACTGGCCAATTTAAAAGACACAAAGAAGAGTGACATTAATGGTAAGCACAGGGCAGGTTCCAAGACCTTTATTGTAAACAATAACTTCTCATAAGCCAGAGAGCATGCATCTGATGCGTTGTCACAGGCTCGACCTATCAGAGAAAAGCCATTATTCCAAATGGCACCACACACAAGGAACTGATTTGGTCGAATCAAAGGCGTAGCTTGGACAGTAAGACTCGAGACAGGGGGGTGTTGAGCTTAAGTTTTTCCAACAATCATGCTAGAATATAATGTTGAAATACATTATAAAACAAGCAGGAAGCATGAGAAGGGTTTAAGGGGCAGTGGAAAAAGAGAGGAATGTGGATTGTTAGGGGTAATAAGTGAGAGAAGACAAAATTATTGGTAAAATAACCATTATTTTGGACTTTCAAAACAGAGAGCGAGAAAGCTTGTCGGTGATTTTTTTTCTGTGTATGTAAAAATTCCTGTTGAAATCCGACTGACACCAAACCGTACCAGACTGAAAGCACCTGTACCCAACTATTTCCCCAAAAATACATTTATTGTGAATGTAATATTCCAAACATCCCCCCAAAGCTCTTGTGTCAAACGAGTAATAAGAGACCAAACAAGCAAGAATCAGAGTTAGTGATATTAGCAGCAGCCATGCACCTTTTTCAAAAGCTGGGACAGAGTCAACTGTTTATGGTTTACCTATGAACCTCACTAAAGAGGAAAGAAGAGGAATCACACTGGGTAACGTGAGCAGAAAAAGGTGTATTCAAAAGCCCAATATTTGACCAACTCCCCTCCTGTTAGGTCAAAGAAAGTCAAATATTTGAACAGGGTTTCTCACCGGAAGATCCTCTCATGCTCCCAAAGGTGGACAAGAACCAGTCAGCTGAGACCTAGCCAGGTCAGAGCTTAGCTAAACTGGCATCTTGCACGCACTCTTGTTTGGCTGCAGGCCTGACAGCACAAGAACAAATCAGCACACTTAATATTCCTATTTTATGTTCAACCGTCCAGGCAAGCCCAATAGTTTTTCTTCGATCAACATGTTTGCTTTTTCTAGCTTTATATGAGGAAGCACAATCCTGCCTATGTATAATTTCCTCCCTGAGAACTTCCAATTTCGACTTTTCAGGGTAAAAAAACAATGCAATGAAAAGAGACATACCACCCCCTTCCATTGTTTTTCAGCTAGGACAGCAACATGTATAGCAGTCCATTCACGCTATGCCAAAGAGCCACTAAGTCGACAGAGGCACAAACAAGCTCTTGCTTGCTGAAGCTAAAGAAATACCAATACCGCAGGGGTGAAGATGTGACCAGTGCAGGCCACACGCATTAATCTGAAGATGCGGAAACTCAGGGTTATCTGCCTCCTCTGTGAATTTAAAACTACTTTAGTGATGGGATGTGTGTTGTGAGGCTCAGAGCCTGCACAAACGGCCACATTTTTTAAATTTAACCTATTTACACTAAAATCATCTGATTTGCACCAGGGAACTCTGAAGGTCACAGGAAAAACAAAACCCATACAAAGCGAATAGATCTGCTATTATCTACATGAAAGTGCTCCTCATTAACTGTCACGTTTTTATGTGGCTGTGTGAACCAGTGAATGAGAGAACACGTCAATTCCTGGATGAATGACACTAATACTAATAAATGAGTGCATGGATGGATACACAGATGAATCATGAACACTTAAGTGCATGGGTTGGTGAATGGATGGTTGCAGACAGGTTACACCAATCTTAAGCAGCTGAAGTCTCCAAAGGAAGTGGTTTTAAAAAAATACCCATGATTATCAATATTTAAGTAGAGAATGAAGAGTGTTGAGCACCAGCATGCAAAAAAAAAAAAATGCCCACATATGCAAGAACTGCCACCACTATCTATGCACATTTGCCCCTTCACTAACGACTCATTAGTGCATGTTCAGGTTGGTACCATCAGTCATTAGATTTGAATGAAACTTCAGATTTGCACAATACGCTACACTACTTGGCACCATGACGATATCTGCATCATCACCCATAAAAGCTTAAAACATACTCAGATTTATACCATAGTAATGTGCCCAAACCAACACTCAAATCTTGGAGGCAAGGGCAGATTTGTACATTACCTCACAGAATGCATAATTACTTATTAATCCTTGTCCATGATCATGCTTTCCCCATTAGTCAGTACTCGCCCTAGGCCTTGAGGCACCTTTGCTGAGCCGAGGAGGTCACACCCATAAGAGCTGTGACCTCTCCAGCCCAGCAAAGTTAAGCTCAGGCAGCCAGGAGTTTGTGCAAATCGTGCATGTCTCTCACTCCTGGCTGCCTGAGCTGAACATGAAGAGTGACCTTTGCTCAGCCTGACAGGCAAAAGGTGGGGGATTGTGGCCCTTCCGCCCTAAAGGACGGGCCGCGGCTGTTGACAGCGAAAGACAACCAATGGTAAGCAATGGGCAGGCTTCCATGAACCTTTATATTCTTGGTAAGCCACAATATGTCTTGCAGCAGATAGCACATGCCCTGTCTATAAGCCGCGATCTAAAAAAAAAAAAAAAGTGGAATTCAAATTAAATTGTTACTAAAGACACCCTTAGATAATAATGAGCAAGAAAGGACAGAGGTTGGTACTTAAAGGACGGGTTTATACCACTGAAAATAGCCACTCAAGATTGTTGGTGGCAGGCGGAGGGGAAGAGGGTGTTAAGGAGGGAGCCAACGGGTTCCAATTTGTATTACATGCTAGCATGGATAACTCAACCTGGCTTTCTTCCTTAACTTAGCCTGTGATTTTAAAACAAACATGAAACAAAGAATTACAAAGGGGTTCAGCCTTGGGATTGTTGTTTGTAGAATTAATTCCGATTTGTTTAAAACATCTGAACAAAAGATACTGCAATGTGACCAGTCCATGAGAAAATAGAAGTAAACAGCCTTTCTCTTTTTGAGAATTCCAGGAAATGGCAGATTCTGGATTCTAACTCTGAAGATTCATGTAGGAGTTCATTAAAATCTTACAAGTGCTTAAAGTCTATTTTCATCACAGGTTAGGAGTCATCCGTAATATTTTTGTAATATTAATCCTTTCTAACCTCTTCCACATGTCAATTCAGAGTTTGCTATACAGGCATTACAAACTAAATTGATTTTGTCTGCAGTTCACAATACTGCTGCACAAAATTTAAGTTTTGAGTTGATTATTCTATTCCAGCTAAGGCACACTACGTGATAGAAAGCTGTCTTTTTCTACATTTCGTAGCTCGGGAGGATCTCTGAATGTAACCGTGTCAAGAAAATGAGCCTCGCTTGTTCAAAGGCGGAGGATTGACTAAATGCCCTCACAGGTCCAATTGTCAAATCTACCATATACAGTCCACAAATTCACATTCACACTTATGCCACATCAACCAGACAGATATATAAAAAACAACCTTACCAGGTTTGTAATAGTTTAAAACCCCCCACAACAGTGTGCACGTGTTTCTTCAAAGATACCTTTAAGGCTGACATTCGAAGGCACTATACAAATTTTTTTTTAAAACGGGGGAAAAAAACGGAGAAAAAAAACGAAAACGCATGATATTATATAAAGTAACTTGAACCTGTATACATGTATGAATGCCCTGTTAGAAGAAAAAGAAAAAAAGTAAGTTAAATGGGAGTTAAGGTCACCATGGTTTTTAGTAGTGGCTACACAGCTGGACCTAACCACTTGAAATTTTCAAGTTAAGATACTATATCAAACTTGTCACCCACCCCTGCTAAACTCAGTTAACATTATCTCCCACATGCACTACAGTCTTCTATAATCATGAATTACCTAACTGCAGTGTCCAATGTCAGCATTTGCATCTAAATGAGTACATATGGACAAAATATTTTCAGCAAAAAACATGGACTAACAACACTCAAAGTCCAATCATTAACCGACAAATAAGGAGAGTGTCCTAACATTATAACACAGTGACCATAGCAAACAATTCAGTCGTGTTAAAAATTTCAGATGCTTTCAACAAATAACAAAATCTTCTCTCACAGAGGATCTATTAGGCAAACACTATTTAAATAAACTGTCAATTACAAAAAAATTACAAAACAGCAACACACTCAGACTTTTATTTCCATATTACTTCTTCCATATTGTATTCGTGATTGCAAGGGTGAAGATTAAGGTTGCAGAAGGAAAATGAGCTGAAGGTAATGGGGTCAATGGACTCAAATAATAAAAATCTCCAAAATAAGACCCCCCTCCCCCGCATCAAGTGACTGAAACAGCAACTACCTCTGTAGTCCCAAGTACTGAACAGAGTTCCAACAGGTCTATGAATGCACTGTTTGCAGCATTTCAAATCAATAAAGACATCATAAAAAAGATACCCAACTGGCTAGCTTCAGCAGTGGATACCGAAAAGGGTTTTCTGTTTAGAGGGATGTACAGATTTATTTATTATTATTTTTTTTTTTAAAGAAATTGGGATTGTGTCCAGTATTTTAACAGAAAATAATGGGGCCTCCTTGCAAAAAGTAATGAGGTGCCCGTGAATCACCCATATGTCACTGATACTCATTGACCTGGGACCGGATGGGGCCCACTTAAAGGGCTGCCCCCCCCCCCTTGCGCCGCAGGGACTGCAGTGGTCTGTGCTGCGCCCAGTTGTTGTTCCAATTTTAGGATGAGTAGTGTACATTGCCACCAAAGCAATACTTAAAGTGGATATTTCTTTGACCATTATCAGAGTCTGGAGCAGGTGGATTCAATCATTCACTGCCAACTAATTTTGAGATCGGAACCATTTGTAAAAGAGAAGCCTGAGGTGTCAAAAATAGTGTCATTTTAACGTAATGGGTTGTTGAAATGGGTGATAAACCCTTAAAGACCCTGCCATAATCTGTTCAGAAATTATTTTAAATTTGGAAAGGTTAATGAATTTATTAATAATTATGCTTAATCTAATTTTCTCGATTTAAATGAACCTCAGGAGATTACCAGCAATTTACAGACTTGGCTTTCACTGGGTCAAACTCTATCCTAAATGGGCACTGCGCAAAAAAATATTAACATGCTGTGGCTGGCAAGCTTAACACAGACTTTTTGCGATATTACACAATATCATTTTAAAGAAGAAGAAGAAAAACTAGGTTCCGAATGAATCACATCAAAAGTTGATTTATGAGGTGCCGGATATGGGTTCAACCATATGGCTGGAAAGAAACAGCTTGTCAGGGTCCCAATCAAATAAATATTAGAAAAAGGATTCCCAACCCTGAACTTGCTTCAAATTGCAGTTTCACACTTTACTATGTATTACAAAGAGCACTTTAACCCATTCGCTGCCAGGCCTTTTCCCCCTCCTGTGCCAGGCCTTTTTTTGGCTATTTGGGGCAGTTCGCACTTAGGCCCTCATAACTTTTTGTCCATATAAGCTAGCCAAGCCAAATTTGCGTCCTTTTTTTCCCAACATCCTAGGGATTCTAGAGGTACCCAGACTTTGTGGGTTCCCCTGAAGGAGGCCAAGAAATTAGCCAAAATACAGTAAAAATTGTTAGTTTTTTTTAAAAATGGGAAAAAGTGGCTGCAGAAGAAGGCTTGTGGTTTTTTTCCCTGAAAATGGCATCAACAAAGGGTTGCAGTGCTAAAATCACCAGCTTCCCAGCTTTCAGGAACAAGCAGACTTGAATCAGAAAACCCAATTTTTCAACACAAATGTGGCATTTTACTGGGACATACCCCATTTTTACGATTTTTTTGTGCTTTCAGCCTCCTTTCAGTGACAGAAATGGGCGTGAAACCAATGCTGGATCCCAGAAACCTAAACATTTCTGAAAAGTAGACAAAATTCTGAATTCAGCAAGGGTAATTTGTGTAGATCCTACAAGGGTTTCCTACAGAAAATAACTGAAAAAAAAATAATATTGAAATTGAGGTGAAAAAAAAAAATACAGCAATTTTTTTTTGCGTTTTACTCTGTAACTTTTTCCTGCAATGTCAGATTTTTTAAAGCAATATACCGTTACGTCTGCTGAACTCTTCTGGTTGTGGGGATATATAGGGCTTGTAGGTTCATCAAGAACCCTAGGTACCCAGAGCCAATAAATGAGCTGCACCCTGCAGTGGGTTTTCATTTTATACCGGGTATACAGCAATTCATTTGCTGAAATATAAAGAATGAAAAATAGCTATCAAGAAAACCTTTGTATTTCCAAAATGGGAACAAGATAAGGTGTTGAGGAGCAGTGGTTATTTGCACATCTCTGAATTCTGGGGTGACCATACTAGCATGTGAATTACAGGGCATTTCTCAAATAGACGTCTTTTTTACACACTCGCTTATATTTGGAAGGAAAAAATTTAGAGAAAGACAAGGGGCAATAACACGGGTTTTGCTATTCTATGTTCCCCCAAGTTACGATAAAAATGATACCTCACTTGTGTGGGTAGGCCTAGCGCCCGCAACAGGAAATGCCCCAAAACACAACGTGGACACATCACATTGTTTCACAGAAAACAGTGCCTACCTGTGGATTTTGGCCTCTAGCTCAGCCGGCACCTGGGGAAACCTAGCAAACCAGCGCATTTTTGAAAACTAGAAACCTAGGGGAATCCAAGATGGGGTGACTTGTGGGGCTCTGACCAGGTTCTGTTACACAGAATCCTTTGCAAACCTCAAAATTTGACCAAAAAAAAACACTTTTTCCTCTCATTTCGGTGACAGAAAGTTCTGGAGAGGAGCCACAAATTTCCTTCCACCCAGCGTTCCCCCAAGTCTCCCGATAAAAATGGTACCTCACTTGTGTGGGTAGGCCTAGCACCCACGAAAGGAAATGGCCCAAAACACAACGTGGACACATAAACATTTTTCACAGAAAACAGAGGTGTTTTTTGCAAAGTGCCTACCTGTGGATTTTGGCCTCTAGCTCAGCCGGCCCCGGGGGGGGCAGAAATGGCCTAAAATAAATTTGCCCCCCCACCCTGGGAGCGACCCTTGCCTACGTGGGTCGCTCCCCTTGCGTGACATTGGCGGAAAAAAAAAAAAAATCCCCGGTGACTAGTGTTTCTGCCCACTTGGGGCAGATTGACATAAAATCGGCCGATCTGCCCCCAAGGGGGGGCAGAAATGGTCTGAATACAATTTGCCCCCCAGGGGAGCGACCCTTGCCTAATGGGTCGCTCCCCATCTAATAAAAAAAAAAAAAAAAAAAATTGCCCTGGCGCCTAGAGGTTTCTGCCCCCCCCCCGGGGGGCAGATCGGCCTAATAACAATAGGCCAATCTGCCCCCGGGGTGGGGCAGAAATGGCCTAAAATAAATTTGCCCCCTGCCCCCCCCACCCCTCCAGCTTCCAGCGCGAAGGAGGAGGCCTCTGTGACAATTGGCGCGCGATGCACGCTGACGTCACGGGGGTGGGGGATGGGTGGGGGTTGAAGGGGAAGGGATTCCCCTTCCTTCCACAACCGGGGGGTGTGAGTGGGGCGCACATGGGGGGAGCGTTAGCGCTCCCCCCAGTTCCCGGGTGCAGGACGAGGTGATCTCGTCCAAGGCACCCGGGAACCGGTGCCTTGGATGAGATCACCTCGTCCAAGGCACCGTAGGGGTTAAGATTTCATTGCTCACAATCATTTTCTAGCAGTAATGTTCTCCATTGAAAATTCCCTTTGCTCAAAATGTAAATATGTGTTTATTAATTGTTGCTGCAAGTTAACAGCAATCCACTACCTTCAACATGAAGCAACCAAGACCTTGAGGCACATCTAAAAATAGTTTGATTCCGCTGATGCTTTATGCTGGTTTCTCTAATTTAATATGATCATAAATGCAGGCATACCTACTAGCAGTATCACAGTAACTAAGCAAACTAGGCGGCAATATCCACTGAACTATTATCTATATAAACCATGCAATTATAACTTTCAATTTCAGTTCAAAACAAGAAACAGGTTTCCGTGAGGGAGATTTATACCTGTATCCAAGAAAGTAAATCTGAGCTATTCATGAGGAGATATTTCACATATCAAATAGATTTACTTATTTAGATGTTTTATATAAATCTGAGTGTCACCTCATCACTTCATGAAATGTGAACTGCAGAACTTCAAGCAAATGTGAGGTCTTGCCCTACCCAATGTTCCTCTCTCATCACCATAAGACTTATAACTTAGAGGTCAGTCTGAATGATTCAACTTTTAAGGAGTTTCAAGAGTTTCAAGTTGGGTTATATCCTCAAGACGAGTCCAGGAATTCCACCGCTTTTGTCCTTGAAAGCCTTGTGGCCGACGTTTTAGTTTCTTGAAACTGTAGATTAGTATACTGTAATGTAGCAGGCTGTGGATTCTTGGATGGGATGTACAGAGGAGTAGGATTTCGTATATAGGATCTGTAGACCCTGGCTTAAATCTAATCTGCTTTTCAGGCAGTACATCCAAATTTGAACTTAATTCTCACTTTCACTGACAGACACGGGAGTCTGGGTAAGATTGATTTTATTTGTTCTTATATCTAGAGTGTCGGGACTGCCTGATTCTGCAAGTTGCCTGTATTTTTTATTTTTTTGGGAGTGAGTCTACCACCGAAGTCCAATATCACTGTTACTAAGGATGCGGTCAGTTCCACAATGATGTGCAGAGTAAGATAAGGACCCTTCTGAGAATGGATAACTACATATTGACTCCCACCCCCCATTCCACACACTACGATACGCATATGGGATCAGAAAAATGTTGGTGTTGAATAAAAATCCCACGTCTTTCTCACACATGGTTGTACAAAAAGTGGTGGAATTCCTAGAACTTATGCTAAATGTAAAATGGTTTGCCAGGCTAGAAAGTACGATTTTCTACATTGTGGGGGAGATATCAAATAAGTTGTACTTCTCTGCAATTCCCTCACTTGAAAGCTAATTCAACGTGGTGACTGTTCTCTTCAGGAGATATTCCACCCACACATTCAAGTGACCTTTCACTTTGAAGATTCAACAATTACTTCTGAGGGAAACATTTGCTCTCAGTTACCACCACTACTTTCAAGGTGTTTGCTTTAAAGGCAGATCTCAGACCTGTCCCCTCAATAGGGTCAATATGCTGATAAGCTCCACTCTTATTCAAGAGGGGTACTGCATTTTCATCAAGGACCCAGTTGTTGGCTCAACTGACCCAACGGAAAGAACTACAATACCTTTTGCTCAATCTTGTGTTAGAAACTCTTGACTACGTAGGGATTGACATGTAATTCAATTCCAATGACAGAGGGAAAAATCAAAGAATGCTGGACACTTTTGTAGCCTTTGGGAAAATCACAAGGAAGACTGCTTCCTGCCAGGCAGCATTTTTTTTTCTTTGGGAACACCCCCTAAATCTTTTTTTTTTTGCGAGTTCTACTTTCCTTTTATTCAACATAAACATAATATAACAGGTATATTGGAGTTACAAGTATATAAGCTTTCTATTCACCTTTATTAGCGGACATGTCATTCACAAAATATGGCAAAGGAAGAGCTCCTGTTTTTAACACTGCCTGAAAACTGTCAGTTAATACAATACAGGAAGGCTGTAACCCAATAAGCAGCAGCCCTTCTCCCAACGAAAACAGGCTTACCCACCATCCTCTAAGAACAGATTTTCAGACTATTTGACAATTCATCTTTTACAAAGCATATAGTTGGCACACGGATCTGAAGACAGCAAAATCAAACAAAGTCATACGTCCAGTAACTATAACAAAACCGTTTCAGAATGTCGTTTTGAAAATAGAGAGAATACAAATACGCAGGGCATCATTTTCTAAAATGTATTTCAATTTTATTCAATCGGTTGCTCCGGCCTCCAAGGCGTCAGCATCCAATCACTATCTGCTTTTCATAGAATCAGCGATAAACATAGTATGCTGCAAGAATAGCAATGCGAGATTACCATGAGCTGAACGTATGTACCAATTTAAAAATACATGATTGCACTGGAGATTTGAAGATGGCTTTTTTTCCCCACAGAGGAATACACCTATTACATAAAAACGATGGCACGGTGTAATGAAAAGTCAAGTGAAATGCTGATTGAAAGCTTCACAAAGAGAAGATACCTCATTTGTTGCCTTCCCAGGGTCCTTTGGTAGTACACCATGTTCAAGAGCGGTGCTGTGTTCAGCCAAAGAAAGAGAAGAAAACAAAAGAGCACCGGGGAGGGGGGGGTCCACACCAAAGAGAAAAGTTCCTCTTGTGCAACACAATAGGAAGCCATTCTCATGCCTAGCAGAAAGAAATATAGATTTTAAGTAGCGCTCTCCAAATCTGCTGCAAGACTTCCTACTAGTAGTAAATTACTCATTTACGCAATGGGTGATAAATGCACTTGAGACGCCCTACCAATCAGAACTAAAGACCCGCTTTCTCCAGCCAATTTTAAATAATCAACATTTTAACTCACATCAATAAACAGACACTTTTTGGCAGCAAGAACAGCCACACCATAACTACAAAACTCACATTATTGGAATACCACCCAAAAAACGCTTGAAAAGAAAGACAAGCGTCATTTGTAAATCAGTTACAAATTGCCTACTAGACACCCAAATACACAAAAACTATTTTTTAAGCTTTTATATAGTGGAAAGATTTTTAGGGTTCGCCTACAAACAAGGGTAGCTTATTGGGATTTTGATTAGCACACCTGAGCGACTGGCTGTTGTCATTTTATGAGCTGCCATTAGCTGGGTCGGCCGAGCTTAAATCCATGGCATTTTGTGGAAGATTATATGGGGGTTAAGTCCCCTTAGGTAATCTTTCTGCTGTTCTGCCAGCTCTTCCCAAAACATTACAACGTGGCTGTTGCGCATCCATGTATGTAGTATGTATGTATGTAGTATGTATGTATGTATGTATGTATGTCTATGTATCTATATCTATCTATCTATATCTATATTTATGGAAAATGTCACTTACCCAGTGTACATCTGTTTGTGGCATGTTCCACTGCAAATTCACATGCTGTGCATACGTCTGCCATCTAGTGTTGGGCTCGGAGTGTTCCAAGTTGTTTTTCTTAGAAGAAGTGTTTTAGAGTCACAGGATCGAGTGACTCCTCCTCTTCGGCTCCACTGCGCATGAGCATCGACTCCATGTTAGATTGTTTTCCCGCAGAGGGTACAGTAGGAGTGATAGAGTATAAAGAAAAGAGATGTCCATGCTAATGGAATGTTATATATCTACATATGTACAAGTGTTGTTAACTTTAACGACTACAGGCTGCCAGGGAGGTGGGAGGGTGCATGTGAATCTGCAGCTACACATGCCACAAACAGGTGTACACTGAGTAAGTGACATTTCCCGTTCGATGGCATGTGTAGCTGCAGATACACATGCTGTGCATGGACTACAAAGCAGTTAGTCCTCCCATAAAAGTGGTGGTTAGCCTGTAGGAGTTGTTTGAAATAATATTCTTAGTACAGCTTGACCTACTGTGGCTTGCTGTGCTGCTAAAACATCTACACAAAAGGTGATACTACTTTAGGAAGAAATTTAGGGTTAGTTCGTAGTACGACTATGCTTGTGTACTTGTATGATCGGTTCCTCAATAGTGAAAGCTTGAATTTCGCTAACTCTTCGCAATGATGTAATTGCGACTAGGAAGGTAACCTTCCATGTTAAGAATTGTATTTGACATGAGTGCATAGGTTCAAATGGTAGGCCCATAAGTCATGTAAGCACTATGTTTAAATTCCACAAAGGAACTGGAGGTGTTCTGGGTGGAATGATGAGTTTTAAGCCTTCCATGAAGGCTTTGATAACCGGAACTCCAAATAAAGAGCTGTGCTGTACATTTTGCAAGTATGCGGAAATTGCAGTGAGGTGTATTTTTATGGAAGAGAATGCTAAATTTGATTTTTGTAAATGAAGCAAATAGCATACAATATCTTGTATTGATGCTGTAAGAAGGGCAATTTGTTTATATTGACAGTAATATACAAATATTTTCCATTTGTTCACATAGCAATGTCTAGTAGTGGGTTTTCTTGCTTGCTTAATTACTTCCATACATTTTGATGGTAGTTGTAAATACCCACATTCTATGACCTTGGAGCCAAATTTCCAGATTGTGTGTGTTGGGATTTAGGTGTCTGATCTGGCCTTTGTTTTGTGTTAACAGGTCTGGTCTGTTTGGGAGTTTGGAGTGTGGTACTACTGACAGGTCTAATAGTGTTGTGTACCACGGTTGACGCGCCCACGTTGGTGCTATGAGTATCATATTGAGTGTGTTTTGAAGCAATTTGTTGACTAGAAATGGAATGAGTGGGAGAGGGGGGAAAAGTATAAGCAAATATCCCTGACCAACTGATCCATAGAGCATTGCCCTTTGATAGGGGATGTGGGTATCTGGATGCGAAGTTTTGGCATTGATCCCCATTGTTGAAAGTATTTTTGAAGTACTTGAGGGTGAATCTCCCACTCGTGTGTTTGTTGATGATTTCTGCTGAGAAAATCTGCCAATTGGTTGTGTATCCCTGGAATGTATTGTGCTACCGGGTGAATTTGGTTATGTAGTGCCCATTTCAAAACATTTTGAATTAGGAGGGAGAGTTGGGACAAATGCGCCCCTCCCGGTTTGTTTAGGTAATACATGGTGGTCATGTTGTTTGTTTTGATCAGGACATTCTTGTGAGTGAGAAGAGGCTGAAAAGCTTGGAGTGCTAGGAAGACAGCTAACAACTCTAAGTGATTTATGTGTAGCTGTTTGTGTTGGGCATCCCATTGTCCTTGGATGTTGTGATTGTTGAGGTGAGCTTCCCAGCCAATCATTGATGCATCTGTTGTAATTATGGTCTGGGGCACAGGGTCTTGAAATGACCGCCCTTTGTTTAGATTTGTGGAATTCCACCACTGGAGGGACATGTCTGTTTGGCGGTCCATCAACACTAGATCTTGAAGTTGACCCTATGCTTGTGACCATGGTTTTGCAAGGCACTGTTGCAAGGGCCGCATGTTTAGTCTTGCATGTGCAACAATCACAATACATGATGCCATCATTCCTAACATTTTCATGACAAATTTGACAGTGTACTTGTGACCTGTCTGTATCTGTGCTATTATATTTTGGAATGCTTGTTTTCTGTGCATATTTGGACTTGCAAGCGCTTTTTGAGTATTTAGTATTGTCCCTAAGTACTGTTGTATTTGTGCAGGCTGTAGTTGCAACTTTTGGTAATTTGAGAACCCTAGTGTGTGCAGGGTTTGTATTACGTAATGCACATGGTTCTGACACTGCGTATGGATCGTCTAGATCGGAAAGACATGTATATGTTGTCTTCTTAGGTAGGCTGCGACTACCGCTACGCATTTTGTGAATACCCTTGGAGCTGTTGTTATTCCAAAGGGTAACACCTTGAACTGATAGTGCTTTCCTTGAATGACAAACCTGAGGTATTGTCTGTGCGCCGGATGGATGGGTATATGAAAATACGCATCTTTGAGGTCTAATGTTGCCATGAAATCGTGTTTTTGAAGTAGTGGGATAAAATCCTGGAGAGATACCATGTGAAGGTGTTCTGACAAGATGTAAAGATTGAGGGTCCTGAAATCTAATATTGGCCTTAGGGTGCCATCCTTTTTGGGAATGAGGAAATAGTGAGTAAACTCCTGTCCCTACTTGAATTTGTGGCACTGGTTCTATTGCTTGTTTGAGTGATAGAGAATTGACTTCTTCCTGTAACAGGGTGATATGCTCTGTGGATAGTTTGTGTGGTTTTGGTGGAATGTTGTGGAGTTTGTATCAATTCTAGGCAATAGCAATTGCGGATAATTGATAATACTCAGTTGTCTGTGTTAATGTTTAACCAATTGGTGTGGAACTTTTGCAGTCTTCCTCCCACAGGGGAGGTGTGGATTGGAAGGGGATGGAACAAGTCACTGTTTACTTTGTTGTGAGGCTTGTTTAGGTGTTTGATATTTCCCTCTGCCTCTGGGGTACTGGCCTCTATATGTGCTCCTAAAACCACCTCGTTGGTACGGAGGTTGGTAGGCCGGCTTTGGCTGTGATGTGGATGCCTCCGCAGTTTGAGCCCTAAATCCACCTCTAAACTGGGGTTTGCGAAAGGATCCACTGGTTTGCATGGTGTATAGTGCACCCATCGTTTTTGCGGAGGCTGAATCCTTACGCATTTTTTCTATTGCAGTGTCGACCTCTGGGCCGAAAAGCTGTTTTTTTGTGGAATGGCATATTCAACACTGCCTGTTGGATTTCGGGTTTGAATCCTGAGAACCTGAGCCATGCATGCCTCCTGATTGTTACAGCAGTGTTGATGCTCTTGGCCGCTGTATCTGCTGAGTCTAGGGCAGACCTAATATGATTGTTGCTGACGGCTTGCCCTTCCTCCAATATCTGCTGTCCCCTCTTTTGCTGTTCCTTCGGGAGATGCTGAATTATATCTTTCATCTCGTCCCAATGGGCCCTGTCATATCTACCCAACAACGCCTGTGAGTTGACTATTCTCCATTGGTTGGCTGCCTGAGATGCCACCCTCTTCCCTGCAGCATCAAACTTCCTACTTTCTTTGTCTGGTGGGGGTGTCTCACCTGACAACTGAGTTTGCCCTCTTCCTGGCAGCGCTTACCACTACTGAGTCTGGAGGGAGTTGCTGAGTAATATAGACCGGATAAGGAGGTGGCTTGTATTTCTTTTCTACTCTAGGAGTAATTATTCTTGGTTTTATAGGCTCGCTAAATATTTGATCAGCATGCTTTAGCATGCTGGGGAGCATAAGGAGCGACTGGTATGTTGCATGCATAGAGGAGAGTGTATTAAACAAAAAATCGTCCTCCAATGGTTCAGTGTGCATAGTGACACTATGGTATGCTGCCGCCCTAGCTAGCACTTAATTGTAGCCTGTCCTATCCTCTGGTGGTGAAGGCTTAGAGGGATAGCAATCAGGGTTATTGTCGGGAATGGGGTCTGGGTCATAAAGATCCCATGGGTTCACATTCTCCTGCTGCGAGTCAAATGAATGTGATGGTGACTGCATTGGTGTAGGACTGGTAGGAAAAGAGATATGCAAGTGTAGAGAGTGAGGAGGAGAAAAATGAGGCGGTGGAGGTCTTTCCTATGTTTTTGGCACTTTAGCTGGAGGCTGTGTAGTGTCCAATTCCTCCTGAAAGGCTAATTTCCTCTTAGGATTTAGAGGATGTGCTGTTAAAATACTGCCAGTTTCTTTATGGATATGAATCCTGGCTTGCCTTTCATCCATTACTTCCATTATTGGATGTATTTGGGAGTTCTCCTCAGTAGTTTTATGGCTTTCTTTAATTGTATTTGAAAGTCCATGCTCCTCAGTATAACCAGCTCTTTTGGGCTCCGAAGCTGGCTTTTTCGGTATCGAAAAAGATGGCGTTGTGGATGGTCTCGGCTCCGAAAAAGATTTTTGAAGTTTGGATTCGGAAGTGCGCTGTTCGCTCGAGTCGGAGACCGTGCTTCGGCTCGACTCCGATGGCTCCGGCGGAGTGGCCTTTTTCAGTGCCGAACTGACGGTTTGGTCACCGGTTGTCTTCTTTTGGGTCGAGCCATGGCCTTCCAGCAGTGGCGTCCCCAAGGCCTTATGTTTTGGCTTAGATGGTACAGGGGCAGGCATACTCACGTGCTGTCCCACTGTGACCATGCTGTCCTCCTCGGAATCCTGGTCGGAGTCGGATCCTCAGAGACTGCGGTCTGCATTTTTTCTTCCTCTTCGAGGTCGAGATGTTCGGAACTTTTTGACGCCATCTCGACCCTTCGTGCTCTTCTGTCCCAAAGTGTCTTTTTTGACTGGACGGATCTGCTGGCCTCGCAATTTTCTTCCCGATGGTCCGGGGAAAGGCAAAGATTATAGACGAGGTGTTGGTCTGTATAAGGGAATTTAGCGTGGCACCGAGGACAGAATCGGAATGGAGTCCGATCCATGAGGTTTCCACGCGGTCGGCCCGACCAGGCCCGAGTTGGGCACGGGCACCCCGAAGGGCGAGTAGAGATGTTTGTTCCGACAGTACCGATGTGTGGATTGAAGGTGTAACGCGATCGAAACAATACAGACGAGAAATAAAGCGTTTTCAAGGTTTTCCGGATCGAACTAACGGATCGAAAGGAAACACATCTGAACCCGATGGCGGAAAGAAAACAATCTAACATGGAGTCGATGCCCATGCACAATGGAGCCGAAGAGGAGGAGTCACTCAATCCTGTGACTCGAAAACACTTCTTCGAAGAAAAACAACTTGTAACATTCTGAGCCCAACACTAGATGGCAGAAGTATGCACAGCATGTGTATCTGCAGCTACACACACATATATATATATATATATATATATATATATATATATATATATATATATATATATATATGGAAAATGTCACTTACCCAGTGTACATCTGTTCGTGACATGAGTCGCTGCAGATTCACATGCTGTGCACAGTCCGCCGTCTGGTGTTGGGCTCGGAGTGTTACAAGTTGTTTTTCTTCGAAGAAGTATTTTCGAGTCACGAGACCGAGGGACTCCTCCCACTTCGATTCCACTGCGCATGGGTGTCGACTCCATCTTAGATTGTTTTCCCCGCAGAGGGTGAGGTAGGAGTTGTGTATGTTAGTAATAGTGCCCATGCAATGGAATGAATACGTATGTACATAATAAAGGTTAAAGTAATATATTTACAAATGTACAAATGTTGAAGATCTACTTCTAAACGGCTACAGGCTTACACTGGGTAAGTGACATTTTCCGTTCGATGGCATGTGTAGCTGCAGATACACATGCTGTGCACCGACTAGTAAGCAGTTATCTCCCCAAAAGCGGTGGTTCAGCCTGTAGGAGTTGAAGTAGTTTGAAATACTGTTCTTAGTACAGCCTGACCTACTGTGGCTTGTTGTGCAGTTAACACATCTACACAGTAGTGCTTGGTAAATGTATGAGGCGTAGACCATGTTGCTGCCTTACATATTTCGTTCATTGAAATATTTCCTAGAAAGGCCATGGTAGCCCCTTTCTTTCTGGTTGAGTGTGCCTTTGGTGTAATAGCAGGTTTGAATACACTTAACTATCCACCTAGCAATGCCTTGTTTTGAAATTGGATTTCCTGTATGAGGTTTTTGAAAGGCAATAAATAGTTGTTTTGTTTTTCTAATTAGTTTCGTTCTGTCAATGTAGTACATTAGTGCTCTTTTGATGTCTAATGTATGTAGTGCTCTTTCAGCTACAGAATCTGGTTGTGGGAAGAACACTGGTAATTCTACGGTTTGATTTAAGTGGAACGGTGAGATAACCTTTGGTAAAAATTTAGGATTTGTTCTTAGAACTACTTTATTTCTATGTATCTGAATAAATGGTTCTTGTATGGTAAATGCTTGAATCTCGCTCACTCTTCTTAGAGATGTGAAGGCAACCAAAAATGCAACTTTCCACGTTAAGTATTGCATTTCACAAGAATGCATGGGCTCGAAAGGTGGACCCATGAGTCTTGTTAAGACAATGTTGAGGTTCCATGAAGGAACAGGTGGTGTTCTTGGTGGGATGATTCTCTTTAAGCCTTCCATAAACGCTTTAATGTCTGGTATTCTAAATAGTGAAGTTGAATGAGTAATTTGTAGGTAAGCTGATATTGCGGTGAGATGTATTTTTATGGAAGAGAAAGCTAGATTTGATTTTTGCAAATGTAGTAAATATCCTACTATATCCTTTGGAGATGCGTGTAATGGCTGAATTTGATTATTCTGGCAGTAATACACAAATCTTTTCCACTTGTTTGCGTAGCAGTGTCTAGTGGTAGGTTTCCTAGCTTGTTTTATGACCTCCATACATTCTTGTGTGAGGTGCAAGTGTCCTAAATTCTAGGATTTCAGGAGCCAAATTGCTAGATTCAAAGATGCTGGATTTGGATGTCTGATCTGTTGCTTGTGTTGTGTTAACAGATCTGGTTTGTTGGGTAGTTTGACATGAGGTACTACTGACAGGTCTAGTAGTGTCGTGTACCAAGGTTGCCTCGCCCATGTTGGTGCTATTAGTATGAGTTTGAGTTTGTTTTGACTCAACCTGTTTACTACATATGGAATGAGAGGGGGAGGGGGAAAAGCGTATGCAAAGATCCCTGACCAGTTCATCCATAGAGCATTGCCTTGGGATTGATCTTGTTGGTACCTGGATGCGAAGTTTTGGCATTTTGAGTTTTCCTTTGTTGCAAATAGATCTATTTGAGGCGTTCCCCAAATTTGAAAGTAATTGTTTGGTATTTGGGGGTGAATTTCCCATTCGTGGGTTTGTTGGTGATCTCGAGAGAGATTGTCTGCCAACTGGTTCTGAATTCCTGGAATAAATTGTGCTATTAGGCGAATGTGGTTGTGAATCGCCCAATGCCATATTTTCTGTGTTAGGAGGCACAACTGTGTTGAGTGTGTCCCTCCTTGTTTGTTTAGATAATACATTGTTGTCATGTCTGTTTTGACAAGAATGTATTTTTGTGTTATTATGGGTTGAAATGCTTTCAGCGCTAGAAATACTGCTAACATTTCCAAGTGATTTATGTGAAACTGTCTCTGATGTATGTCCCATTGTCCTTGGATGCTGTGTTGATTGAGGTGTGCTCCCCACCCTGTCATGGAAGCATCTGTTATGACGTATTGTGGCACTGGGTCTTGGGTCTGTTTAAATTTGTACTGTTCCACCATAGAAGCGAGATGTATGTTTGGCGGTCTATCAACACCAGATCTAGAAGTTGACCCTGTGCTTGTGACCATTGTGATGCTAGGCACTGTTGTAAGGGTCACATGTGCAATCTTGCGTTTGGGACAATGGCTATGCATGAAGACATCATGCCTAGTAGTTTCATTACCATTCTGACTTGTATCTTTTGTGTTGGACACATGGCCTGTATTACTTTGTGAAATGTTTGAACCCGTTGTGGACTTGGAGTGGCAATCCCTTTTGTTGTGTTGATTGTCGCTCCTAAGTATTGCTGCGTTTGACACGGCAAAAAGTGTGACTTCGCGTAGTTGATGGAGAAACCTAGCCTGTGAAGGGTTTGTATGACATATTTTGTGTGCTGTGAACACTGTTTTAGCGTGTTGGTTTTGATTAACCAGTCGTCTAAGTACGGGAACACATGTATTTGCTGCCTTCTGATATGTGCAGCTACTACTGCCAGGCATTGTGTAAAAACTCTTGGGGCAGTTGTTATTCCGAATGGCAACACTTTGAATTGGTAATGTATTCCTTGGAATACGAACCTTAGGTATTTCCTGTGTGAAGGATGTATTGGTATATGGAAATACGCATCTTTTAGATCTAATGTTGTCATGTAGTCTTGCTGTTTGAGCAGTGGGATTACGTCTTGTAATGTGACCATGTGAAAGTGGTCTGATTTTATGTAGGCATTTAGTGTTCTGAGATCTAGTATTGGTCTCAGAGTTTTGTCCTTTTTGGGTATTAGAAAGTACAGTGAGTAAACTCCTGTGTTTTTTTGTTGAATTGGTACTAATTCTATAGCGTCCTTTTGTAGCAATGCTTGAACTTCTAGTCCTAGAAGATCTAGATGTTGTTTTGACATATTGTGTGTTTTCGGAGGGACGTTTGGAGGGAATTGGCGAAATTCTATGCAATAACCATGCTGGATAATTGCTAAGACCCAAGTGTCTGTTGTTATTTCCTCCCAAAGTTTGTAAAATTGGCTTAGTCTTCCCCCCACAGGTGTTATGTGATGGGGTTGTGTGACTTGTGAGTCACTGCTTATTTTGAGGGGGTTTTGGGGCCTTGGAATTTCTCTATTTTTTGGGAATTGGCCCCCTCTAAATTGCCCCCGAAAACCTCCCCTCTGATATTGACCCTGGAAGGTAGGCCTTGTTTGTGAGGTTGTCGTTTTTTGTGGGTTGACCTCGAAACCCTCCCCTAAAAGGTGTTTTCCGAAATGTGCCTCTGCTCTGCGGGGAGTACAGTGCGCCAATGGCTTTGGCTGTATCGGTGTCCTTTTTGAGTTTTTCGATGGCAGTGTCTATCTCCGGCCCAAACAATTGCTGTTCATTAAACGGCATATTGAGCACAGCCTGCTGGATTTCCGGTTTGAACCCAGAAGTGCGCAGCCATGCGTGTCTTCATATTGTGACTGCAGTGTTTATTGTCCTTGCAGCTGTATCTGCTGCATCCATGGAAGACCGTATCTGATTATTTGAGATACTTTGTCCCTCTTCCACCACCTGTTGCGCTCTTTTTTGGAACTCCTTGGGTAAGTGTTCGATGAAATGTTGCATTTCATCCCAATGAGCCCTGTCGTATCTTGCCAAAAGTGCTTGTGAATTGGCAATACGCCACTGATTTGCTGCTTGTGCTGCAACCCTTTTTCCCACAGCATCAAATTTGCGGCTCTCCTTGTCTGGAGGTGGTGCGTCGCCTGAGGTATGAGAGTTGGCTCTCTTACGAGCTGCCCCCACAACTACTGAGTCTGGTGTTAGTTGTGTTGTAATATATATTGGATCTGTGGGCGGTGGCTTATATTTTTTCTCCACCCTTGGAGTTATGGCTCTGCCTTTAACTGGATCCTGAAAAATTTGTTTTGAATGTCTTAGCATTCCTGGGAGCATGGGAAGGCATTGATACTGGCTATGGGTGGAGGATAGGGTGTTAAAGAGAAAGTCCTCCTCAATTGGTTCCGAATGTAAGGAGACATTGTGAAACTAGGCTGCCCTTGCGACCACCTGTGTATAGGATGTACTGTCCTAAGGTGGTGACGGTTTTGTAGGATAAGAGTCTGGGCTATTGTCAGACACTGGAGCATCGTAGAGCTCCCATGCATCGGGATCATCCTGACTCATTGTGGTATGAGCTGGTGAGTGCATTAGTGGTGGAGTTGTTGCTGGTGATGCATGTATTGATGGTGGTGGAGACGGTGGTGGGGTTGTTTTCCTTGCCACCTTTGCCTGTGGTTGCTTGTCCTTTTGTTGAAAGGCAAGTTTCCTTTTTATTTTGATTGGGGGAAGAGTGGTTATCTTCCCTGTGTCCTCATGAATATGAAGCCTTCTTTGTGTGTAGTCAGGCTCTACAGCTTGAAGCTCCTCTCCAAATCTATGTAATTGGGAGGTTAATCCTTGTTCCTCTGTATAGGAACTAGTTTTCGGCTCCGAGGCTGGCTGTTTCGGAACCGAAACCTTTTCGGAAGTCTTTTTAGGCTCCGAAGAAACCTTCTTTGTTTTCGGCGTGGTGTCTCTGTGCCGAAATTCTTCGGTGCCGCTGTCTCTGTGCCGAAGTTTCTCGGAGCCGCTGTCTCGGCTCCGAGGTTGCTGTGTGGCGGTATCTCGACCGGAGTCGGATGACTTCGACACCAGCATGCCCTTTTTTGGTGCCTTGGATGGGTCACCTATTTTTCGGGTTAAGCCATGGCCTGTTGGCGGTGGCGTCCCCTGGGCTTTTGTAGACTTCTCGTGAGTCTTGATTTTCGACATCTTACTCACGGTTTTGGTTGTTTCTTCGGCGTCGAGTTCTTCCGAATCCGACTCGCGGACGGAGAAAGCTTCTTCTTCCTCCTCGAAACGATCTTGACCTGTCGGCGTGGACGCCATTTGTAGTCTCCTGGCTCTTCGGTCTCTCAGCGTCTTCCTCGACCGAAACGCTCGACAGGCTTCACAAGTATCCTCCTTGTGCTCGGGGGACAAGCACAAGTTACAGACCAGATGGTGATCCGTATACGGATACTTGTAATGGCATTTTGGGCAGAAGCGGAATGGGGTCCGTTCCATGAGCCTTGAAGTCGCACGTGGCCGGGCCGACCAGGCCCCAACGGGGGATCGAAAAAACCCCGAAGGGCCACCGGAGCTCTTCAAAATTCGGTGTCGATTTGTTCTAACTAACCCGATACCGAACGCAAACAATACCGACGTTTTTTTCCGAGATTCTAACTAACTTTCCGACCCGAAACACGGAGCGAAAAGGAACACGTCCGAACCCGATGGCGGAAAAAAAACAATCTAAGATGGAGTCGACGCCCATGCGCAATGGAATCGAAGTGGGAGGAGTCCCTCGGTCTCGTGACTCGAAAAGACTTCTTCGAAGAAAAACAACTTGTAACACTCCGAGCCCAACACCAGACGGCGGACTGTGCACAGCATGTGTATCTGCAGCTACACATGCCATCGAACATACACATATATATATATATATATATATATATACACACACAGGGAGTGCAGAATTATTAGGCAAATGAGTATTTTGACCACATCATCCTCTTTATGCATGTTGTCTTACTCCAAGCTGTATAGGCTCGAAAGCCTACTACCAATTAAGCATATTAGGTGATGTGCATCTCTGTAATGAGAAGGGGTGTGGTCTAATGACATCAACACCCTATATCAGGTGTGCATAATTATTAGGCAACTTCCTTTCCTTTGGCAAAATGGGTCAAAAGAAGGACTTGACAGGCTCAGAAAAGTAAAAAATAGTGAGATATCTTGCAGAGGGATGCAGCACTCTTAAAATTCCAAAGCTTCTGAAGCGTGATCATCGAACAATCAAGCGTTTCATTCAAAATAGTCAACAGGGTCGCAAGAAGCGTGTGGAAAAACCAAGGCGCAAAATAACTGCCCGTGAACTGAGAAAAGTCAAGCGTGCAGCTGCCACGATGCCACTTGCCACCAGTTTGGCCATATTTCAGAGCTGCAACATCACTGGAGTGCCCAAAAGCACAAGGTGTGCAATACTCCGAGACATGGCCAAGGTAAGAAAGGCTGAAAGACGACCACCACTGAACAAGACACACAAGCTGAAACGTCAAGACTGGGCCAAGAAATATCTCAAGACTGATTTTTCTAAGGTTTTATGGACTGAGGAAATGAGAGTGAGTCTTGATGGGCCAGATGGATGGGCCCGTGGCTGGATTGGTAAAGGGCAGAGAGCTCCAGTCCGACTCAGACGCCAGCAAGGTGGAGGTGGAGTACTGGTTTGGGCTGGTATCATCAAAGATGAGCTTGTGGGGCCTTTTCGGGTTGAGGATGGAGTCAAGCTCAACTCCCAGTCCTACTGCCAGTTCCTGGAAGACACCTTCTTCAAGCAGTGGTACAGGAAGAAGTCTGCATCCTTCAAGAAAAACATGATTTTCATGCAGGACAATGCTCCATCACACGCGTCCAAGTACTCCACAGCGTGGCTGGCAAGGAAGGGGATAAAAGAAGGAAATCTAATGACATGGCCTCCTTGTTCACCTGATCTGAACCCCATTGAGAACCTGTGGTCCATCATCAAATGTGAGATTTACAAGGAGGGAAAACAGTACACCTCTCTCAACAGTGTCTGGGAGGGTGTGGTTGCTGCTGCACGCAATGTTGATGGTGAACAGATCAAAACACTGACAGAATCCATGGATGGCAGGCTTTTGAGTGTCCTTGCAAAGAAAGGTGGCTATATTGGTCACCGATTTGTTTTTGTTTTGTTTTTGAATGTCAGAAATGTATATTTGTGAATGTTGAGATGTTATATTGGTTTCACTGGTAATAATAAATAATTGAAATGGGTATATATTTGTTTTTTGTTAAGTTGCCTAATAATTATGCACAGTAATAGTCACCTGCACACACAGATATCCCCCTAACATAGCTAAAACTAAAAACAAACTAAAAACTACTTCCAAAAATATTCAGCTTTGATATTAATGAGTTTTTTGGGTTCATTGAGAACATGGTTGTTGTTCAATAATAAAATTAATCCTCAAAAATACAACCTTGCCTAATAATTCTGCACTCCCTGTATATATATTATATACATACACACACACACACACACATATACACACTTTAGTGGCCATCTTGTACTTGAGTTCAGCAGCATCCAGTAGCAACGGTGGTGGGACAGACTGGCTCTGAGCTAGCGAAGGAATGGTGAAATGGAACGATAAACTAAAAGGGTCTGCAGGTGCAGGGAGAGCAATAAATGTTCTGGAAAAAAAGCACTGGCAATGTCAACAATTCTTACCTCCCCAAGCTAGTGTGATTTTTTCATGGTTGTTGAAGAAACCAAAGAAAGCATTTGACACCAACTGGGGCTGCCATGAGTGTTTAATAAAATATAAAAAAATTTAAAAAGTAGCAATCACAAATATTTTTTTAATGTAACAGGATGGGTGGTACCTACCCGGCAAGTGTACTTATAACAAGTATAAAAAACAGTTTTAATGCACTTTACAGGAAAATATGCTTTTTACTTCTTCAACAAGAAGACTGAGGTGAAGAAAGGGTTATCATTGAAGTTTGCCATCCAGAAACACAGCAGCAAGTAAGTCTAACGAATATGTGGAAGGTATAGAGGATACATTTTGCAGAAGATCTGCACAGTGTCATGAACGTCACAAATTTTACATACAGTATGAATTACCAAATGAATAAATTGATTCCTAAGTGGAAGCACTACGGATTTTAGGTGCTCCTTTCAAACTTGATGAGACACTACTTGTACAATGTTTTAATAATAAGAAACAAGAACTTCCTCTGTACAAAATCAATTTTTGAAGTAAACTATTCATACAGTAAAAAGTGTTGCAATTTCCCTACATTCTGTCAAACAGACTACTGATGGTAAATATCCAGTTGAAGTTTATATGCTAAGGAATAGACAAGGCATTAAGGAAGTGAATGACTGATCTAGAGAAAAATAAATCTAGTATCAATGCTTACCCTTCACAATTTATTTTTTCGTTTACATACTGATAGTCACAATAATTGTCCAGCTATATGGGGAAAAATATTATAAATGCAATCAAGCTGGTTATTTTTCTAACATTTTCAACAGTTCATGCACAGATGTTTGATTCAAACTGACTTTTCTAGATGAAACTTTCTGACACCAAAATCGGCAAAACCTTGTACATTTCTGGTGGTGCTCATATTTTGCAAATAAGTTTTAAAAGATTATGTAGATTCCAAGTAAGTTTCAAAAGATGAGGAAGACCACAAAGAGTCAGACATCTGTCTTGCTGATGGGGATAAGAAACGTGTGGATGAAACTGATAAAGAACAAACAATATGTACCTCTTGTATGTTCCATAAGTATTGGCCAGATTCCAATGAAGATAGTTGCTGACTGGTTCTCACTATAGTTATTTTGTATTCATTTTCTATAGCTATGTGGAAGGGCAAGGCCCTATAGTAATAGGATGTCAAAACTTTTTCCTAGTCCGGGAACTCTGTTGACATGTTACGTTTCTTTATTGCTCAGATCGAGTTTGAAGGAACTGTATAGATAACAATTATGTGGCTCATAAGGGTGAGCACCTGCTGGCTTGGAGACACCATGGGCATCTCTGTATGGCTCGCAAACCAAGTACATCTATGCCTATTTCTTATAGTTCAAAAGATGATCTAGATCAGTATAGTAATAGCTTTAGAAAGTATGCGGAATGGTGAAGTTTTTGCCTTTGAAATCAAACTAAAAAACAATGTTATCCCTGTGAAATACAACTTAAGGAATGCTCCTTTAAATCTAAGAAAGGCATTGTCTTCTATGCTAAACACATATGCAGACGTGATGCAACTGAACTTGTTGTATCGTCTAACTGGGTCTTCCCTATTGTCCTCGTCAGAAAGAAACTCAGGAGATTTGAGACTGAGTGGCAAGGTTATTGATTAAACAAAGTCTGGTTAACTTGACCCTTCTCCAAAAAACCTAAGATCTATGTGCCACAAAAGAAAAAGTCAAATATTTGACTACCCTGGACCAGTGTTTGTGGCACAACACCAAATTCAAGTTATTGATAACTGTTAACACGTAACCACATGTTTGATACCAGATGGTGCCCTTCTGTAACCTGTGTATGCCTTTTGGCTTAGCATCAAGCTTGCATTCATGTTACAGAGGCAAATGAACAACTTATCTGGGAACACACAGGGGGTTTCTGAGTTCCAAGATGACATTTGCGTGTTTGAAGCTTCCTCAGAAGAGCACATTTGTAATTAGCAAATGTATTGGGAGTCCTAGAGATAAAGGCATGACTCTGCAAACTGAAAAAAGTAACTTTGTCATAGTAAAGTGGAATATGTAAATCAACACGATGGCAGGATAAAGCAGAAGGTGTTCCATCTTAGAACTATAAGCATTCCCAATAGTAGGGAGGAATCATCATCTTTGTAAGGCTAATGTGAATTTTATACTTGATACGTTGAAGGTTTCTCTACTCTTCCTCGATGCATTTCAAAGGCTTGTGAAAACAATCAAATTTGAGTGGACAGAGGAAAAGAGGCAACATTTCCGTAAGTTAAAGGATAAGACTTAAAGTGCCAGCACTAGCTCCATTAACTGTATTGTTAACTGTTGATGCCAGCAGAAATGTCTGGTCACAGAAAGCAGGTGGCATGGGCTATGCTGATAATTCAGTTGCATTTACACCTGCAGCATTGTCCTAAACCGGAAAAAAGATATTCCACTATGAAGGTTGTAGGAGTGCTGTGTAACACTCATTTTGAGGGTGGCATATTACTCTTAAGATGAATCATGAGCAACTGATTTATCTTCTTTAGGGAAATGGTACAGGCCAACCTACTTCCAGACAAATATAAAATGTGACTAAACTTCAGGGCTATAATTTTGACAAAGAATAGGTTTCAGGGAAATACAACTTGACAGCCGATTGTTCCGAATGCTGTGGGACTTCTTGCAGGTAGAGGATAGGAACGTCAGTTTGGGTGACTGTAGCATCAATTTGGTTCAGCAAGATGAGTTCATTTGAGTTATCTAAACAAGACAGGATGTTTTTATTTTGATGGATGACTTCACAAAAGGCACATTATCAAGAGATATTCAAGTCAAAGATGAACTGGCAATTAAGGTAAAAATGTATTGTTAGAGGAGACAAGTGTGTGCCTCTCGAGAGAGAAAGATGAAACATCTACCATGAATTTGGTCAAGACTTTGTTTTGGTGACCTTACATGGATTACCAGAATTCATGGTTTGTCGATGAGTGTGTTGTGTGTTCTTGTTCCAACAAATCTCTGAAGATGGGGCACACACCTGTGAATCAAGTTCCAAGTCATGGCGCACCATGCAATTGGATTATTATTGTTTAGGTCCTGCCATGTAATGAGGGATAAGCTGAAGCACAATGTTGTTGTTCTAGTGGATTATTCTAAGTATTTGGAGTGGAAGATCATGAAAGAACCCTACACAGAAACAGTTTTGTAAGTTTTCATGGAAAAGTTTTATAGAGGAGTTGCAAGTTCTATTGTTTCTACCAATGGTGTGCAGTTTACCTTGGCAAGGTGGAAGTTATTTTTGTCTAAAAATGGTATTGTGCATAAAAGTGTCTCTTTAGTTGCCTAGTTCTGGTGTAAAGGGTGAACAGAATTTTGAGTGAGGGCATTTAAGCTGTGCTAGCTTGTAGTAAAGACGCCAAGACATGTACACAGGAGATGTGGAACTAGTAGCTGACCCCACATTCTTCCCCAGGGACTGCCCCTTTTGTTCTGCATAGGAATTGCATTCCCTGTTTAAATCCTAGCTTGTTAGGTAAGTTTCATATGTAGAAGGTTCAGGTTACCATGTGTGGGTTCCCCTTTATGGCTAAGCACAACCTGCAAATACAACTACCTTGGTGTTTGGCTGTCACACTCCAGAAAACCCTTTCTGCACGTGAAAGCAATGGTAGAAAAAGCAGACAAAACAAAGTATGCACTTTGTAAATTGTATTATAAATTTACAAAGGCACGGATCATAAGAGTGATCCGGGAAAAACTCCTAACTACCATAAGCTATGGTCAAGCCTTGCTTTCCCCAGCACGGTCACTGAGCCACTAGAATGCTGCCACACATCCACATACAGGAAAGTATTTAACATCCCTAAAGCTACTTAGCCTATGTTGATTGCCTAGAATTCGCCCAAGTGAAAAAGGACATAGAATCTAAAAAAGATATAATTAAATATCAAGTGTCTTTGCAGGATCCTGAGTCAAGGAGAGGCACCTTGTGTGTGATATTTTAGGACATAAAGAGTAGTTGGTTAAGGCAAATTGGCTGTGCCAGTGACTAACTGAACATGACCTCAGGAGGCGCAACTAATCCACTTACAATAGAGGCTCCAAAGAGGACCCAAAAGAGCAGGGCAAGCACAGATCCAGGGAAGAGGGCAGTAAGGACATCAGAAACATCCCAGTAGCTGTGCGGCCAGATATATCTCACAAAGCTGTTTCTTGCCAGCCAGACCTAAAAGTAGCCTTGGGAAGACAAGCCCTAAGGAACTTTTGCTGACCAGGCCTCTAACACTGGCCATAAATGAATATAGGTCCCTCTAGAAGAAAATCTCCCCAGGTAACAGGAAGGGCAGACTGTGCAAATACTCCTCAGAATTGGAAGTGCATATTTTATGTTCATGACCAGCACTGCTCGTTCTGAGGCGTGGATACCTAAGAGCAATTTTCCTACAAAATGGCATAAGATCAGGCAAAGAAGCCATGACATACATTTTTACTTCTGATGTCCCAACATAACTAACTCGGAGCAGCAGTTTTTCGCCATCACTGGATGACTTTTGGGAGAAGCCTGCCCACCTTCGGGGACAGTCACTTGACAGCCCCAAGAGCAAACTTAAAGACAAGGACCCGTTTGCTAATAATGGACTGTATGGCTAGTTAATATTTAGCATTGTTTTTTTGTTTTAACTTTGCAGCACCAAGCTCTTGAAGTCAGGCATGTTTATAAATTGCCCCTGTATACACATGTTGCACTTTAGTGACTGGTCTAACTTTAGAGACTTTGCGCCTCACACTCTGAATTGCATTCTTGCTCATAATTGTTCCCTGGTTGGCACATGTCACTTCAGCAAGTTCACACCCCAGTCGCAGATGCTGCTTGTCCCTCACACTGCTAGCCCTTGTTGGGTTCTGCAGGGACCTGCCCTGAGCTTGTGGGTAAGCCGTGGTAACTCAGCACTGTGCACTTTGATAGTAGTGGAAACATTTACTTTGATCTCTGAAATACAGTGTTTTACAATTTAGATTAAGAATCTATGTACTTGATGTTGCCCCCTTTTGAAGGAGATCACATGTTCTTAATTCTAGACAAGTGTGGTTTAATTCAGTGTCATCTACTTCTACAAGACATTATAATTTCTCATCTTTAGATGTCTGCATTTTATCCTGAAGATGTTGCC
This sequence comes from Pleurodeles waltl, assembly GCF_031143425.1. Classification (NCBI taxonomy): domain Eukaryota; kingdom Metazoa; phylum Chordata; class Amphibia; order Caudata; family Salamandridae; genus Pleurodeles; species Pleurodeles waltl. Next base: position 1,551,283,114 of record NC_090440.1, read on the forward strand.
TACGTTTACAAGAGATTACAAGTTCTCAATTTTAGATGTATGTATTTTATCCTGAATGTGTTTTGAAGGAATTGTAAAGATTTTAAGTAATCATACAATAAAAGCATTATTACCATACGCATGGGATGACAACAAATAATTTTTAATCCAAGAAAGAATGGATGGAATAGTGTGCAAGGAGCTAACTATATATATATATATATATATATATATATATATATACACATATATATATATATATATATATATATATAAAACTGTTTGGCAAAAGAATCCTCAAAGTTTTTCGGGCCACCTGTGCAGCTAAACAGGTCAAAATCATCCACTAAGCCAGATAATGGGAGGTGGTGAATTTGAATGTTGGCTCATAATAAGGGAACATCTTTGACGGTGGATGAGTTATGGGGTGGTGTTGATATGGACTGTGGTGCAGTTAGTCATTCACCATGTATCTCTTGAGTCAAGTTGCTCTTTGAATGAAGTGCTCCCTGATTGAGTGGAAAAAAAAGTGGGAAAACACACCAATGAAGGAGTTAGAAAACGCTGTGAGGTTGTCAAAATATCCTGGTCTTTTGAGGGAGTTTGCTTGACCTGAAGTTTTCTTTTTGATCATCACTGATTGACATGCTTATTCTGTGTTTGTTATTAAGGAAAGGTTTTGTTACTATGCTACCCTTGTTTTCCATCTCTTTCTCCAATTTCTGAGTCTGTATACCCATTTCTCTCTGTATGTTTATAGCACTGTATCATCCAGCTTTGTGTGGGCTTGTCTCTAGTCCCTATGTTCATTTGAGTCTTGGCAAGCGACCACTCCCACCTATGTGTTCATGATCCAGGTTGACTTGTGGTGTCAGTTACAGAAAACAGTTGTGGTGCAGAGCGTTCCTGCAAGGCGGATTCCTGCCACAATGCAGTGGAGCTTTAATAAATCATCTAACTTTTTCATGTTTCACATTTTTCTTTCTACAATATGCATGCATGATTAGGCAAGAAACCACCACTGACAGTCCAAAAGAGCCAATGGTTAACTCACTGCCCCAAGCTGTATAATGTAGTAATCACAAGTAAACCATGAGGGTCAGGTAAACATGCAATGGAAGAGGAGAGTTAACAAACAGCACACATATGAAAGAATATATTCACGTAAAATACAAAGGATGAGCTCCATGGACATACCCCTAACCTGGCTATTATATTTACTCTTGATGAGGTGTGGGAGGCTATACAGGACAGCTCTAGCCATAGAGCACCGGGCCCAGAAGCCATTCCTATGGATCTATATACATGCTGCCCTCAGCTGTGGGCACCCATACTGCTCAATGTCCTAAATGGAGCAGTCAGTGTAGGGATCCCCTCTTCTTGGAAATCGGCATGCATTGTCCCCATATATAAAAAGGGAAACTGGGGTGATCCCAAATCCTACCGCCCAATCTCACTCCTAGATTCCTCAGTGAAAATACTGGGGCGAATAGTTTTAAGATGCATTATGGATTGGATGAGTGGGAACGATGTGCTGAGTAGGGTCCAGTATGGCTTTAGGGAAGGGCTTAGAACTCAAGAGCAGTGTCTAAATTTGCTTATTGGTAAATATACACAAGCAAAGAAGGACACCCTGTACCTTGCCTTCATGGATCTTAGCTGCGCCTTCCATAGTAAATTATGGGAAAGGCTAACCTTGATGGACTTGGAGCCCTAAATTGTGGAGCTGCTCCGTTACTTACATTCGGGAACAAATGCAACTGTGAGGTTCGGGATGGAGTAGAATGCACAGAATCCTTTGGGTTTAGAAGGGGTGTGAGACAGGGTGTGCTCTGGCTCCCACCTTGTTTCTTTTATATACTAAGGGTCTTCACAATTTTCTGGTGGAAAAACGTAAGGATGTTCCCAAAATAAGTGGAAAGAGTGTCCCAGTCCTGATATATGCAGATGATGTGGTACCTATGGCCCGGACCATGAACGGTCTCTGCGAGGTGATTAGGCATATGATAATTTTATGTCTGACTTGAACTTGGTAAATAGCAGTAAGTCACATTTCATGGTTAGTGGTAAACCAAGGAGTAAAGTGGGTGCGGTAAAGATCAATGGCCAGTGTATTAGCTGCATACAGGAATTTCCCTATCTGGGGGTAACATTTGATGATAAGGGTACATGGAAGCCCTGCATCTTAAGAAGCGTTTTACCGCTGTTGTAGGAGCTACCTTTGAGTTTGCCTCAAGAGTGGGGAATAAACCCTCATAGCCCCTGCTTGAGGTATATAGAGGCAAATGCCTTCTGGTTTTAACTTATGGGGCAGCACTCTGAGGCTATTTGGGAAGTAAGGCTTCCTTGACAGAGGAAAATCGCTTCTGCAGAAGGCAGTTGGGTGTGGGACAAAATACCTCCTAATTCTGTATACATGAGTAACTGAATTTGGAGTTCATAGACGATGCTATTAAGATGGCACCTTTTCTGCTATGGATCTCAATTTGGTTAAATGAGTGTGCCTCCCTAAACAGGGAAATCCTGCTTGACTGTATGGCTTGCGATCACTCTTTAGACATTCCCTGGCTGTCTTATATAAAAGAACTCACTGCATCTCTTCTTCGCCCAGAAATGTTTAATGCCTCAGAGTGTCTAACATGCTCTGATAAACGGTGGGCAAAGGAGAACCTTATTAATATTCTAGGGGCCAAGAGGGAGGCAGTGGAATTGAAGAAACACTAAGTGAGGGATTTCCGAATATTAAAGATGATGATGGGTCCAGAATTGTATCTTTTGACGGTATAGAATGTATGGGAAAGGAAACTTATTTTGCGCTTCCGCTGAGGAGTAATTACATGTAATTTGTGTTTCCCACTTGGTCAATATGACCCGAAATGTATACAAATTTGCCCCGGTCATGAGGTGTCCGCAAAGTCTCTGCTCCATTTTATTTTGTTCTGTGATTTTTATGCACCATTTAGGTGCCAATTTTTATCCCGCTTGCTGAGGAAAAGGGGCTTTCTGCAGTATCGCCCGGCTTTCGTGTGGCTGCAAATGGTCCCTGATGTGCCGAGGGGTGGGGTCTTTTTTAAAGGGAGCCATAAGCTGGCGGAATAGCATACATCAATAAATGGTAGTTTTAGGTAGGATCCTATTTCCATAGGAAACTTTTTTGGACTTCCCTGCATCTTTGGAACCATTTGACGGACCTTGACAAAAATTTCCCAAAAGTGTGCCAGTGACTCTGGCTGCGCATAGGAAGTTTTGGGATGATCAGTCAAGCTGGGTTTGACCAAAAAAAAAAAAAAGGTGTGTTTTCCAAAAACATGCGTTTCCCATGTTAATTCACACATGAGTTTTGAACACAACTACAGCCCGTACAGCTGGACGGATTTATACCAAATTTAGAAAAAAAATTGCAGAAAGGTAGGTTTTGGTATGCAGATTACGCTTTTGGATATTTGGTGTAAATCCGTTCAGTAGTTTTTGAGATATTAAAGGGGAAATACATTTGTATATTCAGGGCTGCATATCTGTTGAGGTTTTTGCGGCGATCGCGGTAAATTCATTAATGCACATTTAAAACAGGAATGCTGTGACTTGATGGCTGCAACCTGACCAGAAAGTTGCTGCCACCATTTTAGGTAACAGGATAGAGCTGAAATATAAGATGTAGTAGAATAAGGGGTCAGGGTGGAGGCAGCGTGACCCCAGGGATGTCAGTGTAGCGCTCTTTGAGAGTCAAATTATTACTATAAAAATATTTTGTTCATCCTGCGCAATATTCACAAACACATTGCAACGCTCAATGCATTACTCCCCCGTGAAATCTTGCAAAGAATATCGTTGGAAAAAATAAATAAAATAAAAATGTTAAAAACGTAATCAGATTCATTCATAGAGTAAATCATGCACTCATAGAAGCACTCGCTCATGCACCTACTCCAAGACCCACTCAGTCATACATCCATTTTCAGACCCACTCAGAGTCATACATCCATTTTCAGACCCACTCAGACCCTCACACATCCAAAGACCCACTCATTCACGCACCCAGTCACAGACCCACGCAGACCCTCATGCACCCACTCAGACAGTCATGCACCCACTGACCTACTCAGACCCTCATGCACCCACTAACAGACCCATGCAGACACTCACAAACCCACTCACAGACCCACTCAGATAGTCACACATCCAATCACAGAACCACTCAGACCCTCACACACCCACTTTCACATCCAGACACTCACACATCCACTGTCACACCCAGAGACACCCTCTCACACCTATTCCCATACCCAGAGAGATACCCTGCAGCCAACTCCTGCTGCGCACAGCCGCAGTTCACTGAAAAAACAACAAAGGTTACAGGAACATTATAGTTGGGAAACAGAATTTATAAAAACATAGAAATCCACCTAAAAAGCCAAAGGTTACCGGGACGTTATAGTTAGGTTCTGAATTTACTTGTACAAAACCATAGAAATTCAGCAGTTAGAGTTATTTCAAGAACGTATAACTCACGCCCTCGCCATGCACTGCTAATTACCCCAGATATTCCAACTTTTATAGCATCAAATTAAAAAAAGATCAATTGAACATTAGCAGTCAAATTACTGAAGAAAACACTGTGCATGGCAGGGGTGCAAGTTAGAGTTACTTGAAATAACTAACTATAACTGCTGAATATCTATGGTTTTGTAAATTCAGAACCTAACTATAACGTCCCTGTAACCTCCTTTGTTTTTTAAGTGAACACGCACACACACACACACACTTCTAAGACTGGCGCCTGACTAAAGCTAAAAACTATCCTGATGACAGACCTAACAACGGGTCTCGCGTTTGCTCATGTTAAAGCTGATCGCGTTGTAAACTCCTAACCCGACTTTTCACCTATCGGGCAAAAGTGCCTTTATGTACATAACCCGAAAAAGTGAAATTAACTATATAAAGCGCTCGACTTCTGCCAAGCGAGATCGTGCTCGTAAATTAGAGAAAAAGAAGTCCACGAGCCTAATGGAAAACAGCGAGCCTCGCATGTTTTCTGTACTTGGTCGCTGCGCTCGAGGAGGGCTAGCTACCGGAAAAGGCATGACGTATGCGTGCCTTCGACTAATGAAAGCAAGCAGATTTTATTAGGCAAGCCCACGAACCAATAAAAAACACTGAAGTGTAGTTGACAGGGCTCCGAGCCCTTTTCTAAATACTAAAGCGTCTCGCTGCGATGCGCACGCAACGCAGGCTCGACCCTAAAAATAAATGAATGAGCCATAGGCTAATAATGCATTTACATATGGTACGTAATGTTAGCATGACATCCTCCGCTCCACTCTATTTTTCACACTAGAGGGTCGATTGCAAGTTTTAAGCAACCTAAAAATATGTCTTTGCCTCGTGGGCTTGAAAATCTGTTGCTCTTCTAGCAGGGAGAGTCAACTGAGCCCTTTAAAGCCACTTTAAGTACTTCTCAATAACGCGAAAGCTTAAACGGCTAAAACAACTGCAAGGCTGAACACTACAGCGAAGGCTGAGGCACCTGCAGCTCAGATCAAAGAGATGGATAGCAGAATATCAGGCCTACAATCTGCCAACAAGCGGGATTGGAATGTAATTGCTTGGAGGATCAGGAAGGAGATAGCGATGCCTCACTGACTAGAAACGACTGAAAGCTGCTGAAAAATCCAAGGTCAGAATGCTTGCTATTCAAGAATACAATGCCAGATGACACTGCAACGTTTCTGAATAAAGGCTGAGGAGATGTTGTGCTATTCGACAAATTTACAGGCTTCCACAAGCAGGTGCTGTATTGAAAGGAAAATTCTAGACTAATTAAAATGAACACAGTGCACGTAGAGCATATCAGAAAGAAAAAAAATCCTCTCCTTACTAGTAAAACGGTCAATGAACTGCACTCTTTTTTTTTTTTTAACGTGTTCCACTTGGTCAATTTTCTACCTCAGATGCAAAATCGTTGTTTAGGAACGAAACAGCGTAATAATCAGTTATAATAGGCCATTTACCTTATAAGTAATACGGCACCAGGTAATGATAACATAGGGTGCGTTACTCACACCCGAGTTTAGCTGCGGAAACGTGTCACTCTTCTAGTCCTTTAAGATGGCCGAGGTCTGCAGCCAAACAGTGGATAGAAAAGACAGCCTTCTTGGCTATAGTCAAACATTCAAGGACGTAGTCGGCTCCATTTCAAACCTAAGTGTTAAATCATTCGCATACCCACATAGAAAGCTACCTAGAGAGAAACTAAGGACATACAGAAAAGTAGACATGTACGTCTACTAACATTTTTTATTAGAGAAACGGAGCTGCCCTTCTTGTGGTGAAGCATGCTACAGCATTCAAAACAATGCTTTCCTGGATTCACAAGTACCGCTTTCACTTGAAGTATAGAGTTTGAAACTACAATCCATAAAATTTCGAACTCAGGGTCCTTTTAGAGGCTCCCAAATGCATTGCACTCTAAATCTAGAGCGTAGCTCGGGTGCCAATATGATGCCATCATGACTGATATTTTTCAACACGCCCCAAACTAAAATCCGGAGGCCTATCTGATTACAAACTCTTTTTAAATGCACACGCGGAAAAAGAAAACTCACCATCCTTTCCTTCGCACCCGGAAGCTGGTGAGAAAAATATATAAATCTACTAATCCATATAAGCCATTTTAGCACCTATACCCACGTCTTTATTCTTTTCTGTCTTAATTTATATTGCACTCTCCTTACACCTTAACTTACAGCAGCGGGACCCCAACATGTTGCTGCCAGATGACAAGTAGGCTGTTGCCCATCTAACCCACATAACCTCGAATGGCTTTAATCAGGCACGAGAAAGAACTTCAGAAATGATGAGTCATCCACAGGGCTAGCCACACAGGAAAGATGCCATGTAGAAAAATAACCACAATCAATACAAACCGTCCACCAGGGGAAAAGGGGCAATGAATCTGAGACAAGAGGAACATACTTTGAGCAGCTGTCTGTTACCCCAGGTTTCATTTACCAGCTGAGGAAAACACGACCATCCTTCTCCCATATGCAAGTATACGTTGCCACACTATTTTGTACAATGTGTAAGTTATTCTCCCACTTATGACTTAAAGAACTACTGTACCAATATAAGTAGTGGTATCTACAATTCAACAGTTTACAATAAATTTACAGTTGAAAAATGCATAGCGACAAGGTCTTCTCTGTGGTAGCATTGCCATTGTATCACTTACAATAACACCTCATACAAATTGTAGTGGCATACTTTTTTTTTTTTTTTTAAAGAAGTGATTCCCTAAAAATATAAAATATATTTCCCTAAAAATATAAACGTTAACCAAGATGTTTAAGACTGTATTAAAAGACACTTAGGACAAATAAAAAAGCACAATACTTTACTGATGCCACTTCCAACAATAAAAGGACAACCTAGAACTAGGAGTCCCTAGAACACTTACCACTTAAATTGATTTCTCATTTCTCTTCCTATTTTGGATACCTACTCTCACTTACTTTAGGCTTGTAGCAATGGAGTGGCTCTTATGAAGTACACTGTAGTGCAACTACAAGGAGGTAATATTTTGCCTCATTTGGTTTTCCTTTGCCTTGGTTTATATTTGAGCCATTTCATACTTATTTAACATTTCCTGCATTCCCCGTTGCCAAGTGCTGGGTCACAAAGTGCACAAGATTCCTAAACTTAAGTGAAGCAGGCATGGTTCTTGCATCAATTCCCTGCCACAACTCTTTGCCCTTCCAGCACACACCAGATACTTGATGGGTGGAGTACAAAGTTGAGCGGAGTTACTTAGTCCAGAGTGTCACTGGTGGGGTGTCAAAGATTGCCCAGCAACCAAAATGCAACATGCAAAAAAGCCATCTTAGCAACACTTACACAAGCTGTTCGGCAATCACAACTCAAAGCCCTGGAACACTATTCTGGGATCTTGTCTGGCACGCATCATCACCACTTGTAAAATGTCTGTAACATAAGATCTAAAAGCCATAATTAAGAAATATGTGCAACAATGCAGGTTGCAAGGCAGTTCACACAGCCTTAATGTACATGCTGCTGGGCCAGGCAAACATCATGCTGTTACACAATGTTTTAGTCTTGAGAATGCAGCACTAGCTAATAAACTAAGATATGGATTCAGTAGAGTGCCCTCCCGACAAGACGGAAGTCCTCATCTTCGGCTCCACCCCCTTCGCATGGGATTACTCCTGGTGGCCTGCCACTCTCGGAGCCGCTCCGACTCCCACCGGCCACGCACACAACCTAGGATTCATCTTGGACTCCTCATTATCCATGACTCAGCAAGTCAACGCCATCTCCTCCTCCTGCTTCAACACCCTCCGCATGCTCTGAAAGATCTACAAATGGATACCCACTGAAACCAGAAGAACAGTCACCCAAGCCCTCGTAATCAGCAAACTGAACTACAGCAATGTCGTCTACGCAGGAACCACGGCCAAACTCCAGAAGAGGCTGCAATGTATCCAGAACGCCTCCACATGCCTCAACCTGGACATTCCCCGCCACTGCCACATCACAGACCATCTGAGAAACCTGCACTGGCTCCCAGTCAACAAAAGAATCACATTCAAACTCCTCACCCACGCTCACAAAGCACTGCACAACACCGGACCAGAATACCTCAATAGACTGCTCTCCTTTTACACCCCGACCCGACATCTCCGCTCTGTCGCCCTATCAACCGTCCCACGCATCCACAGAACTACAACCAGAGGTAGATCATTCTCGCACCTGGCCGCCAAAAAGTGGAACTCTCTTCCCACCCACCTGCGTTAGACCAAAGACCTCCTTACCTCCAGGAAACTTCTCAAGACCTGGCTGTGCGAGCAGTAGCTTCCCTCCCCCACCTCCCTTCTGCCCACTCCTACCCTCAGCGCCTTGAGACCCTCACAGGTGAGTAGTGCACTTTACAAATTCCTGATTGATTGATTGACCCTTCAACTGAGGCAATAAAGCAGTTTGCTGATTGGGCAAGGTCACTTTCTTTAGTACAGGGTTTTAAGCCGGACAACGCTCTTGGGTGTTTAAGTCATTGGTAGGAGACAGACTGCTGCACGCCATGATGGCAACTTAGACAGAGTTCTCCAAAGCCTGGTGAGACATTAATTCCTTATACCCCATGCAACAGCGAAACGGTCTCCTATTTTTTGCTGCCAGGCAACTCCCATAACATTGGAGTACGTAGAGGATCCCAGAACAAGCAGCTATGGCCATTTAAGTGCAGCAAAAAGACAGAGCTCCTTGGCACACAGTATCACAACAAGCTTCCTTAAACATTGCACTGGTTCCAGTAAATATGCAGAATTCTTCAATCCACTCTGCATTGCACTTTAGGAATTGAAGGGAACATGCCATCTATTTCTACCACAAAGGCTCATAAGTCTTCTAACCACGAAGAAACCAAAAGTCAAAAGCAGCATCTCAAATTGACATCTCTGAAGATAGTCCATCTTTCTCAGTGCAGATCTCCCAGGACTTGAATCACCCTTCTGAGTAGTCAGGGTAAGAAAACACATATATTGTATTCCAGACAGTAATACAAAAAAGGTTCCCCCGTCCGATAAGAAACTCTCACTTTATTGACTACCATCATCATCATGGCAGCCTGCACCACACAGTTATGAATTAACAAGTGTGTTCTATCCTACTCTCCCTAATCCAAAATCAAACATGAATTCAACGCTACCTCCCCAAGTAAATTATTTGGTGAACAGAAAAACTGCACTGTATTAAAGGCCAACCTCCAACAAGTCTGTTATCCTCAATATATGGTGTGAGTTAGCAACGCACATTACATCATGTGTCTCCCCAGCTGCCTTGCACAGAAAAACAGAAGCCAAATAATTCTGCAATACTTTTTTGCATGGCATAAATGCATGCGCACAAACCAATTTTCTATTTTTCTTTTGGGGAATTCTCACTACTCAATCCAGTCCCAGGGCCATGCTATTTCATGTCAAAGATGCCAATACAGCAAGATATTTAGAGAACAAATAAATCTATGCAAAGGAGTAAGACACCGGAAAGGGTTGGGGATTGGCATGGGAAGGTGGGAGAAGAGTAACAATCTAAAGTTTCTAGTCCTGCTACACTAACTACAAAGAGGTCCCTTCCCAAATGTCAAGTGCAGAGGGCTTAATGTTTTATATTTTATGAAAGATACACAGTCATAATCTATGTGGTTTTTTTTTGCTCTTTTGTTCAAAATCTTCTACTGAACCACCTCACAAAAAGGCAAAATATAGTTAACAATTACCAAAACTCCCATAGAATGCTATGCAAGAAAGTAAGCTCACTCAAATGCTTTACAAACAGACGAGCTGGCTGGCATGAAAAGTTATCCGATTCATACTAAAACAAAAGTCAAATTGCTCATGTAGCCATGAGTACTATGAGCTCCAGGGTATTTAAAGCAAATAAGCTTTGGTGGAGTATAATGAAGACCCCATTCCTGAAATGGCCAATAATCATTTTCCAAGCATATATTGGACCCAGATAAACCACACTTCGATATTATTTCCATTTGAGATACTATCTGTATGCAGGCCTCAAATTTTGAACCCTATTATGGTCAACACAAACCTCAATCCTTTAGAGGCCAAATTCTTGACAACGTAGTTAAATACTACTAACTTCCAACTATACAGTACTACAGAGAGTTGAAACTGCAGCAGTAAGCATTTTATAGAAAACCCAGGGATTCGTTTTTCTTCATCACATCTTCTCATTCAATGAAACAAAGCTGTTTTAAAGATATTTAAACTTCCCATGCTGAAAAAAAAGGAAGAACTGAAGTAGGCTATAATTAAAAACAACCGCACTAACCACACCAACCACACTACGGGTTCCGCTTTCACTTCTATACTCAAAGAACCATATGCCATGACAAATCGGGCAAGCAGGAGATTTTCCAATGCATTTTGGCTGTTTTCCACAAGTATATTTTTGTACGTTTTGGAAGAATACACTAAGGCTTCGTGGACAGTGATCAAGGAAAGAGGGTTCTTTTCAGAAGTGGATACTGGCAAGGTCTATCTGTATGAAGAGCTCTGAATAACTAATCAATCTGAGAATATCAATTAAGTAATTTCAGGTAACACTTTTATTCATGTTTAAGCTAAAGTGGGTATTCCCCATTTCCTTACTCTAAATCAACATACACATGGCACACTGTTCTAAATAGTCCAATGGCTTATATCAAAACACATTTGCTTTCAGTGGATATGGATTACATTTTAGTGGTTTGTGAGACGTAACCAATAGCTAATCCATTCAGACTAATAGTCTACCACCCCGATAATTAATTTTTTTTAAAAACAACCTTGCAGATAAATGCCCAGAGGCCCTTTGTGAATGCATAAACATGCATAGTAAAAAAAAAAGTTATACTTTTTTTCTCTTTTCCCTGAGCACCTTAGTCTCCACTTCAACACAACATACAGACTTAAAGGGTTTAAGGTGTGTGTGGGGGGGGGAAGTGAAACAAACATCACTTAGAATTTGTCAAAGTTTTCATCAATCAAACGTTTCCTTGGTTCACACCAGGACCTGCTATAGAGGAGCTGCGAGCTTTATTTGGTTTATGCCCCTCTTTCAAAAAAAATTGACAGATATCTGGTGTAGAATGTTTTCTGTGACATAAGATTGTGGTTACCAAAAAGGCACACACTTCTATATTTCGCTAAATCTCATATACAGGTATGGCTTAGAGCAGAGACGTTTTAAGAATGCACAAAATGGGCCAATGCCCAGAGCTCCATCTTTCAAGGGGCCCCTTGATAAAGTGACCCTTCTCTCTAGCTCACTTCTGTGTATTTTCTGTATCTTAATCTTTAATGTCTAAAAAAAAAGTGAACTGTTCAATATAGGGCTGGAATTAGCAAAAAATGGGTAATAAAATTCAAACCTATTTCAAATGGGCAGCAACAGTATTTCTTGCTCGGGTCCTCCAAAATCCTTAAAGAGACACTCAAAACATGTTTTTAAAATATTCCGGTCCTTTGATATTACACTACTAAAAACCATCATGCGACAAGTGACTGAGCAAGCCGTCCTGACCTCGGAACCCCGGAACTGGAAGCAGGACTCAACTGGGTGTCAGCAGTTGCAGCTGCAGCTGGGCCGAGCTGCACCGCAGACGCACCAGGACCCATTAGGAGTGGACCCAGACCTGTCCGTGCTGCTCTCACGGTCCAGGCTCAGCAGCAAACCACAGCGGGTCGCAGGCAGCGGGCAGCAAAAGGAGTGACAATCCGCAGAGTGGAGCGTAGGAGAGCTCAGGACAGGACGCGTTGTCCGCCGCTCCACCCACTGTGGTCCTACTTAAGCAACACGCACATTGAAGCGCCAGCCCGGCGGCACGGAACCAAGCCAGAGCCCACTACCGCAGCAAGTAAGTGCCTGCTTGACCTGACTCGACCTGTCCTGACTTGCCCTGACCCACCTGATCTCCTCTGGCAAGTGCCAAAGCCCCATTTCTGAATCTTGGCTCTCTTCTCCCTCCTTTCGCCACCCCCTCCCTCCTCTCCTGAGGGGAGAATAGTGAGGTAAGTGAGGGAGTGTAGGTGGTGAGTGGAGGCACAGGAGGAGGGTGGTGGCACATGGGGGGAGGGAGAGGGGGAGGCAGGGAAGGCAGGAAGGGGCAGCGCCGGTTCTGAGAGACCAGGAGTTGGACTAGGACTAAGAAAAGCAACTTAAGGCAATCTAACAAGGCAAGAGGAACGCTCGCTAAGTTGCACAGTGCTGAATACCACTGAACGCATCTGGACATTTGGACACCACAGCACTACAGCAGCTCAGCACTGTTTAGTTCACTGTTTAGTGTGAGCGAGGCAGCCATAGGCGGCTGCTGCCAAGGGAGAGCCCCAGTCCCCCACAGAGGCGGCCCAGCCATGTCTGGGTACAGCTTGTGGAGGCGAACCGGCGAGACACGCTCGCCATCGGAGTATGGCTGCAAGACTCTTGAGGTAGCGGGAGCCAGAAGTGAGGGGCTCCTGTCTCAATTCAGGCCTCAATCCAACACATGAGTATCGACCTATAGGACCTTCAGGATCCAACAGTAGTGGGCATTTTCATCCATTCATCCACTCAAGCTCACTAAGACTGTTCAAGCACCCTGCAAGGTGTAGTAACGTGCCCTCCCTGCTCAGAGGTCTGCAGCAGCAAATACTGAATCGATAGGACCATAAGCAACAACAGCACAGAAGGCCTGGGTCGAGGCCATGGCTGGGGGTGAGGCAGTACTCATCGTGCTCAAATGTGAGGGCAAGGTGGCGAGAGGTAAGCAGCAAGAGGCAAGTGGCAAAGGGACATTAAATCACTAGTGACCCAATTTGATCCAATCTACTTATATACCTGTGTCTTCTATCATGTACTAACACTGTAAAGCCATACGACCCACTTAAGCAAGCTAACTGAGCTAGTCGCGGCCTACCAGATCGATCAGGCCCATGACACTTCTGGAAGGTGGCAGACACATGACACAGAAACAAGTACAGGAACCAAGACTGGAAGAACCATCAATAACCCCTATACCTTCGCCAACACAAATTTTGCTTGGCAGTCGGAAGTGTTGGAAACAGGGGCCGAAGGCACGCAGGCTGCAGAATCAAGAAGAAAATTGGAAAGGAGATAGAGCTCTCAAAATATTCGGAGGTTGCTGGAAACCAGAGCATAGGATCTTTACCACCCGTGGGGCTCATAGAAAGATGAAGGCAATACGATATAGCACAACATATCCCTCTTGGGCACACGATTGACTACTCAAGCAAGAGCAAATTTGGATTCGAGAAAGTGGATGAAGGAGGCAGCCCCACCTCTCCTAGCATTGTAAGGCCCAATGGGATCAAAGTGATTGCTGCTAAATTACGGATACTACAGAAATTAATTGTCTAGGTGGAAAAGACAAAGGCCTGCATGCTAAGATTGCCCAATCGCCCACAGCCCAGAAGGATCATAAGATAGGACTCAAACGAAAGGATCTGAATACAAAGAAATAATTTATACATAACTACTTTACAAGAGCAAGGAGGGGAGCAGGAGATCCCAACAACCCTGTGGCTAATGAAACCACACAAATGGTCCATTTACACCAGACCTCCCAATCCTACTTTGGATGCTCCATATAGCCCACCAGGATGTGTTAGAGGCGCGATAAGCTCCAGCCTGGATGCCTCAGCAATAGGTGAATTGCTAGATCTGGCGGACACCGCAGATACTACAAGGAGAGAAAGTAACAATTTCCTCAACAATCTTGGCAGCCTACCTAGCTCCAATGCTTACCTAGCGTGCCACGACTCTGGACATGAGGCAACTAGAACAGCTTCCTTGGCATCAACCTGCCACCATTTGGCGAAAGGGCAGGCCGAGCCTGTAAAAAACAACAAATGGCAAATAGTGGCAGAGATTCACCAGCCGGAGGATTCACCAAAAGTGAATACCTATGTGCATGAAAGCCTAGGCGACAGTCGATCCTGCTCTATCCCCCCCAACAAGGCACAAAGGAAGGGCCCTTGGCATCCTTTTTGACACCAGAATTGGATGAGTGGGTCTCTCAAGAACCCAGTGTGGAAATGCCAGGAAGCGGCAATAAGACTAAGGAGAGGCTAGAAGTGTCTACGGGGGAGGAAAATCAGCAAAACAATGAAAAGGAAGCCGAGGGTAGACCAGATCACATTATAAATAGGATCAATGCATCTTTCCTTGCAGCAGTTAAAGCACTTACCTGGCAATCACATAAGATGGAGATCCATCTAGAACTTACCCAGATGTTGGCCCAAAGCGTACTTGCACTTGACAATAAATTGAGTCCATTAAGTTTAAGCTAGACAAACTGGGCAACGTATGGCAGGTTGAGAATATGTCTAAAGGAACCCACAATGACAAAATAATAGACAAACTATCAACTCTGCCAGAGCTACTAGCTAGACTCATTCAACACTGCACAACTGGAGACTAACCCAACAAAATGGAAAGCGTGCCCCCAGTGGAAAAGCACTGGATCACGGTGCCCTTTGAACCTACCTATAAAAAGGAGACCCTCAGCTTCTACCGAATCAGTGCTTTAAAGGGAAACCTCAACACTCACAGAAGGTGAGGAAGGAAGCAAGGAGATGGAAATCAGACAACATGTAAGCAAGCATAATATACTCTAGGCCGCCAATCGCTGTTGGCGTCAAGGTAGGTGCAAATAGTATAGAAGAGCAAGACTCCAGGGAAATCACCATGACATCAGATTTGCGTGATATCAGGAACAATGAGCAATTAACAAGAAGACAGAATAAGAAATTTAAAAAGAAATCTCTCAAAGTTGCAAGCATAAAAAACACACAAGCAGATTGAACTGCATAGAAAAGGCATCACAGACCTCTGGGTTAGGCCAGTTCAGCTGGAGATCCATCCAATCTTTCAGCAGAGACGACCATCTACTTTGGCTCCCAAAATTTGCTCCAACGCACATACCATTCTAAATGCTAGGGAGGACTTTGGCAGAAAAGGAAAAAACAACCCCCAAATGGGCAAACATGAGGATAGCAGCAGCAGCACAACCCAGGTGGCAGAGGATGGAGTAAGCTCCTTCTTGGAGCTCCACAATGGTGACGGCCATGTAAGGGTCACAGAGTTCTCAACCACAAGCAAACAGGTATCCTCACAGTCTGGTGTTATAGAACCTGCATTGGAAATAGAACAATTTTGCAAGGTTGAGAATGGAGATGCTCTCACAGGAGCCCCCCCCCCCGTACACCCCCCTCTCCCACACTCCACCCCCCTCCCCCAGGAGAATCCTATGAATTATAAGTATTTAGTGAAGGGTGGGACAAGTGCCACTGTAGGTTTAAACCAAGACTCAAAGATGAAGAACAAATTTTGTCTAACAAACCTAATAGAGAGGCAACAATGAAGCCTGGAAGCGGGAAACAATCAGAGGAAGAAGTCTCGCAAGGATCAATTTGGCGAACAATCAGAATAGAATCAGAAGGTGGATGGGAGGAAAGCCCCCCTGTATCTATACAAGTGATCTCGGATACCAGGCAACAATTCCAAGAAGAACTCACACAAGGTGCTTATAATCGAACACATATAGAAGATCTCAAAGGGTAGGGCGTCGGGAGGCAAGCCCTCCGGTAACCGGACAAGCGATCCTGGCAACAACACCAGAAAGAACTGTCTCAAAGTACGAATTATCAAACAATTAGAATAGATCCCAAAGGGAGACAGGAGGCAAGCCCTCCGACACCAAGACATGTTGGGTAAGCCCAGACGTGGGTCCCGTGCTTGCTATGCCACCAGATTCAAGCTAGCCTGGCTGATGAAGGGTGATACCCTGAAACTGGTCCCAGAATGCTTGTTTCTGGTCCAGGGAGGAACTGGTCTGGAAGTTCGGGCTGGACTGTTCCCATGGGGAACAGGGTCAAGACTGATTTGCATATGGGTGGGTCTGAGCTGGAATGGCATAGCAAGCAAAAAAACTGATGGATTAAACCCAGATCTGTGACTGGGGGTGAATGTTTGATTTGTTCTGCATTCCGACCATCTTCTGTTGTTTTTGTATTTGTCGCCCCAAGTGGGAAGGGTATGCCCAGACGTGGGTCGCGTGCTTGCTATGCCACCAGATTCAAGCTAGCCTGGCTGATGAAGGGTGATACCCTGAAACCGGTCCCAGGATGATTGTTTCTGTTCTAGGGAGGACCTGGTCTGGCAGTTCAGGCTGGACTGTTCCCATGGGGAACAGGGTCAAGACTGATTTGCATATGGCTGGGTCTGAGCTGGAATGGCATGGCAAGCAAAAAAACTGATGGATTATACCCAGATCTGTGACTGGGGGTGAATGTTTGATTTGTTCTGCCTTCCGCCCATCTTCTGTCGTTTTTGTACATTGAAAATAAACACTGAAATTCCACATGTATCAAAGGAACAACTAACAATCATTTTCCCCCCCTCATATCCAACTCAAGGACCTTGGAATATACTTAATATCTCAAATATACTTCGGCTGTTGAATCATATACCAGCTTTAGCGTATCTCTCATCAGAGGATCTTTCAACAGTAAATTTTAACACATACGCATGGATCACCCAGAGAAAGTCTACATTAACGACAAGTGCTGACCATGGCACGGTATAAAGAATACTTGAATATGAGGGCTTATTGGAAAACTGGGGTGTAAAAAACAGCAAGCCTGAGACACAACGCTACCCTCGAGATCTGGCCAGGGAACTTAAACCAACACGCTCAACTAAATCTGTCAGCGCCCTGCGAGGGACCCCAAAACTTAAACCTTTGAAAGTAGACAAGAGAATTATTATACACCTGACAAGGCACTTAGGAGAAACTCAAGTGAATGATGCAAGCAATGATGTTAACAAGTGGGATGGTAGGGACTGGCACTGGCTCCCTGAAGCTGTGGCCACCAAAGGGGAAATTAAGGTTTAGTAAAAGATGATCCCTCCAAATGAAGCCAACAAGGTGATTAGAATACTCAGCTGGAATGTGGCTGGCTTGGCCACCCTCATTGCTAGCCCCAATATTGAAGGCATTTTTAAATAATGCAGATATTCTATGCCTACAGAAACTTGGACGCCGGAGCCCAAACCCATATCAGGCTTCTTAACAACACAATCCCAAGCAAAAAAGAAAAGCCTGTTTGGAAGATACATGGGTGGTCTTGCAACATATGTCAAGCTAGACCTAGCGGTTAAGTTGGTGCCTTGGGAGAAATCGACCTGTGATGTGCATGTGATAACCATACACAGTGTAGCTCTCTCCAAAACAAATTACACCAATATCCATCATGAACTTGTACATAAATCGGGAAGACAAGGGTCAAAACTATCCTGGAACTATTAAAGGAGTTCTTAAGTGAATACCTGGACCACGTACATCTAATTCCAGGAGACTTTAACACTCGGCACCTTGGTCAGGAGGCAGGGGTCCCCGGAGATGATATAAGATCAACCCTAGAAACCTTTTCCAAGGAAAATGACCTGAAAACTTCCAATTGGAGCAATACAGTAGCAGGGTCACTGATCCCTACGTTCAGAAATAAATCGACATTGGATTACATCTTCTTAAGCCCAGTCTTACTACACAGATGGGTATGCCATAAGGTGATAGGAAGATCAGAGAGTGATCACAATCCCACAGAAATAGAGATTGACCTCCAAGCACCTAGACTCCTGTCCTACAAAACCAGAGGGCTGCAACTATCAACCAAGCTATGCCCCCTGACAAAAAGGATCAAATGGAGCTTACCCTGCAAGAGGAAATATGATCTATAGAAGTAGGTCAACGGCCCACTGAACCTGGGAAGTGGGACAGGCAGAATTTTGAACTTTTAATTATACTTTGAGTGATTCCACATACATATATACAATTGCAGTCAGGTACAGCATATAATAACAGACGATTCCAAATTAGAACTCAGCTACTAGTCATCATGACCCAGCCCAAAGCTCCACCCACCCTCAACTCCAGGGAATCCAGTCACACTCACACAACTCCCAGCCCTTAATCTTCCTATCAGACACGGTCACTCACCTCTGGTTCACCCGTTTCTTTGACAATTAAATACTGTTTATAGATGCCCCAATGTTTCGCAGGCCTATTTGTTGGGGGGAGCAGTTTACTATAATTATCTGTTTGTGTATTACAGTAAACCATATCTCTATGCCAGTCTGCCATAGTTGCTACTGGACTACGGTCCCATCGCATAACGATGAGTCTTTCGGCCAGCAGCAACCTGATTGCCTTCAGCTTTCTAACCATCTTTGGTAAATGTCTATTCCATCCCAGAAGGGCTATCATTGGCTCAGGGTCCAGTAGCTGTCCGTCTATCGTTCCCAGCTCACAAAACACTGCTCTCCAGAAGTGCTGCACCCCTTCACAGGCCTACAGAGTCTAAGGGGGGTGTAGTATACTCTATTTAAGAATTTTAAATGAATGAGACGATGTCTGCCATTCAGAGAGATTGTGCGTGTTACTGAGCAGCAACAGCGCCATTGATCGTCTGTTATCTGTACCTCTAGCTCTCTTTGCCGCTCCAGTCGCGCCGCTGCCAGCTCATGAACACGCGCCTTCTGTATTTGCATATACAAGCAGGAGACCAATCGTCGAGGCTGGTTGTTCAATACCACTACTGAGAGAGCCTTTACGTCCGGGAGTTCATGCATATCATCCCCTAACATTGCAGCCATAGCAGGCCTCACCCTGAGGTACTGATAGAGAAGCAGCGCAGTAGGCCTGGTAGTTTGATTTTCTATTGAGTCCCAGGGACAGGCAGAATTAGTGACCAGTGGGCAAATACAATTAGGAATTTACATGAGTCACTATGCACATCTACTCACCAAAGGACTGCAGGAAGCAAAAGACAAAATATAGGTTCACAACAGTTAGGGAATACAGACAGTTTAAGTGGAAATGTAGGCAGGCAGAAGAATATTGCAGAAAGAATAAATCCACCTACGGACATTTGGCATTCCTTGCCGCGATAATCGCATCTTTAGAAAAGTGCCAGATGAGATCATACAAAAGGATAATTCAGATCCCTATCTTAACCTGACACACAGGGCTACATTTAGAGTTTAATAAAACAAAAATGGACACCCTGTCTAAAATGGACATAATCAAGCTCTTTCATGATGTCTGTAGGGCCAATAAGGACAGACTGAGGGGTTCCCTGAATATAGTCTTTAAGGATCACTCAAGTAGTTTGGCCATCTATCTCAAGCAAGCCGAGGAATATTTCAACTTAGTTCCCACCTATGCTCTGGATCCTCTCCTATAGAAGGCCCTCCTAAAAAAAAAAAAGACTTTGAAAGACCAGGGAATACAAAAAGGTCTAGAGAAAATTATATAGCCATAATCAGGAATATCACCAGAGAAAAGGGCTTGGAAGAGTCTTACTTGACCAACAATGTCCAACCATATATGAAAACAGCTCTGGGAGCCCATGTGTTTCAGAATATTTTATTAATGAGTCTCCCAATACTCCCAGTCAGGGATTTTAGATGCAACTTGAAGTCTGCATGGGACGATTCTCAAGATTGTGCATTATGCAAATACCATTCTGAATCTATAAGACACCTAGGCCCTCATTCTGACCCTGGCGGTCTTTGACCGCCAGGGCGGAGGACCGCGGGAGCACCGCCGACAAGCCGGCGGTGCTTCAACGGGGATTCCGACCGCGGCGGTAAAGCCGCGGTCGGACCGGCACCACTGGCGGGGTCCCGCCAGTGTACCGCGGCCCCATTGAATCCTCCGCGGCGGCGCAGCTTGCTGCACCGCCGCGGGGATTCTGACCCCCCCTACCGCCATCCAGATCCCGGCGGTCGGACCGCCGAGATCCGGATGGCGGTAGGGGGGGTCGCGGGGCCCCTGGGGGCCCCTGCAGTGCCCATGCCACTGGCATGGGCATTGCAGGGGCCCCCGTAAGAGGGCCCCTACATGTATTTCACTGTCTGCTGCGCAGACAGTGAAATACGCGACGGGTGCAACTGCACCCGTCGCACAGCTTCCACTCCGCCGGCTCGATTCCGAGCCGGCTTCATCGTGGAGGCCTCTTTCCCGCTGGGCTGGCTGGCGGTCTGAACGAGACCGCCCACCAGCCCAGCGGGAAAGTCAGAATTACCGCCGCGGTCTTTCGACCGCGGAACGGTAACCTGACGGCGGGACTTTGGCGGGCGGCCTCCGCCGCCCGCCAAGGTCAGAATGAGGGCCCTAGTATGTTGCTGCCCGCAATTGGCCTTGGAGAGACGCCTTCTACTAAAACCGCTTTTCCTGTAATATGGAGTGAGATCATGCACTGATGCCATAAAGCTACTATTCAGGGCCGATATCCCAATGGAAATTGCTCGCTATGGAACATTTTTTACTAATAGGAGGCTGGCCCTACAGAATGCCCGGAGCCTCTAACATGCAGAAACTAAAAGGGGGAGAGGCAGCCACTAAAGAAACATCATTTAAAAAGTGGCTCACTCACCCATGAAAGGCCCACGATAGCATTAGACTTTGAGCTAGACATTGGATTGATAGGACAGACTTGGCACCCCTGTTTGAACTTTCAGGGCATACTATTGTGTATTACTACTGGGCTTCCTGCGCCTTTCTCACTCATAGAAAGCTCCTTGATAGTTTGAGACTCTGAGCTAGACTTTGAAGCGATAGGCCAGACAGGAAATCTCGGTTTCTTCTTTCAGCTCTTACTATTGTGCATTACTTTACTTGGTCATTCCCGTGGCTATCTCAATCTTCAGACTGTAGGGAAGTCTGGTATAGGCAAACATTCCGCCATGGCTGCGCCTCTGGACTGCACACTAAAGGATGAGACTATGCGACAACATCATGCACTTCCTACCATTGGCACTTTAGTTTTCAGTTTTTAGATCTCCTATAATTGTTAATTTTATTAGACGTTATAACCTCCTTTTGCTTGCGCCTCCACACAGACAGCACTATAGGTAGAATGATCATATGCTTAAAGTCATTAGAATGGATAACAAGGACAGGCTTCTGATTCGAGCACACTTTGCACTCTTCACATGACACTTGCAATTGAATGCAGTGAGGCTGAGGAGATTGCATAAGTATAGAAGCCTTTTATGGTAAAGTATTTGTATTTAATGCAATGATTTTAAGTAATTATGCCATAAAAGCTACTACTAAAAACCACTTTGGTTGGCCAGCAACGGACTTTGATCTTTTAGTACAAGCACCGGAACATTTTATGACCTCTGTCTTCGAAGAATTCCTAGGCATATTGCAGCATATTTAAGAGTGACCCGGTTTTCAAGACAGGTCTTGGGCTCAACATCAAGACATTGTTAATGTTGGCTGACAGAAATATGATAAAGTTGAGCCGCATGATGATCCAGCATGATACCTATGGTTAAAATCAACTGTTTAAAAAAGGTTAAAGGTCTATAAGGCCGTGTTTGGAAGAGAAAAGCTATCAGAACGCAGCACCGCTGGGGGTTTTAGCAGCCAAAATACTTTTCTACACGTCAATAGTCTTCATTAACTATTCCCCATTAGTTTAGAATCAGAGATAGAGCAGGGTGACAAAAACTCACAGGTTACCTCCCAAGTTCACAACAAAAGAGTACCTTAGTGATCGATACGGAGAAAAGAATTGTCTCATCATACTAGGAACCTGAATTAGATTTTAGACCCTTCCTAACAGTTCACAATTAAATTGATAAATCACGTTTACAGAAAAAGATATGTTACACAGATTGGGTACGGCACATTGTTCCTCTTCCACCTGGTCTCCGTCAGCTGTTTAATGTCTCTAAGTGGAAATACTTCTCTATTTGCTGAGAGTTTTCCTTACTGCAGAGGCAAAAAAAATGAAGGTACAGTGGAAACTAGGTTTTGTAACCTTACACTACACTGCGCACCAGTGGGTCAAACTTGGTGCATGTGTCAACACATCCTTTCTCACTTGAAAGTGAAAACTTGTACCACGTTCCCAAGTGCGCTAATGTCGCCTTGTTATTTTTCCAAAGCAACAGTGTCCTCCCCAGTCCTGTGCCTTCCCTGGCTTAGGATCCTTACAGCCTCCTGATCCATTATTGGTGTCTCTCCAAAAACTTGTTGCACATCCTAATGCTGCAGACTCACAACCTTCTCTCTAGTCCAGTCACCGGTCATTGGTCTACCCAGTACAAGGTAATCATTCAATCGTTCTCATAGTAAGTGTATTTCCAGTCTTATTCTATTGATACCGTTTCCACGCCAAGTCATGGGCTTCTTTTCACCCCAGTGAACTCATATACCTTAACAGCACTCCCTGCAGTCCCAGTAACATTATTCTCACAGTCTCAGTAAAAGAGAATCATCACGCTTTGTGACAAGTCCTCATGTCAAACACAGGCACACTGAAGCACGTTCATTCCGCACGGCTGCATTTTCCACTGGGTACTCACCAGAACTCATGACTGAGCTGCACATTCACCGGTCCAGTGCATTTCCTGGCCCACTGTTCCAGTGACAGTGCATATCTACACCTCTATTCCAGTGATGGGGCACTGTCCTTCAGTGGAGACTGCATAAGCCATGACAATGTGAATTTGCCTATGTTAACAAGATTGTTTACAGCCTTCTCAAGGTTTCATAAAATTACACACCTACAGCTGGTTTTCTGACGATTACGAAAAAAGTGACCAAAAGGTGTACTATTATTGCACGGCAGAAAACTTGGATGGATGAGGACTAACAATCACAAGATAAAGTTTATACCGACTTAAGGTAGCAGACAGGTCAAATCTAAATGTTTATGTCACAAACATAAATGTCCCTGGTGCATAAAGGTCAATCTATGGATGCGAAAGTTCTCCAATAAAAATCCCCTCCACCTAATACCACAAGATGGGAAACAATCTATTCCTTTCTGTCCAGCTAGGAAGGTGCCACTTAGACTCCCCGAATTGTGTAAAACACTGAAATTATTTCCCAAAATAAAGATGAGGGGTGTTGTATTTGGAGCAATGGCTGGCATTAATCCTTCTTGAAATTTGTTTATGACCAGGATTTTGTAAATAGTGCTAAATATGATGGTGGGCTTAGCAATTCCTTCTTTTTAAAACATTTGATTGCTTTTTGTTTTTGAAACTGTGCATCTTGTACTTGCGTTCTATCTTTGTTTAAATTTTAATGTTATACCAGCCTGTCAGATACAGAGCTACTTAGCACAATGGAACAGTTTTAAACTGCCTTTTCCATGAGTAAACGTAATTTGGGAGACTGCTTTAAATTAAGATATTTAACGTAGTTTTAGTCTTGTTTTTAGAAGCTTCTGGCTTAAGAAAATAGATTATTATATTTCAACTTTAATGCACCTTAAATCTCACGCCAGCAATGGCGAAAGTCATGAAGGTTAATTTATTCTCCACGTTCCAGTCCAGGAAACTTCTGCATATATTGCACTCTATCGTAACTATTATTGCAGATATTACTACTCATTATTGCTACTGGATATGGAATCTTAGCATCCTAAAGCTGCATCTAAAAATTATAATCGAAATATACAAAAATCAGCATTAAAATGATCTGCCTTGCCTAGGTGTCCATCAAAATACTTTGCCCTACATTATCTGAGCAAAAGCGGGCTGTGCCACAGATGAAATGTCCATACAAATTCTGCACGTAAAATGCAACAATTCTAAGAATGGGTGCCAAGAAATAAATGGTTACCAGAATACTGAGCCGAAAAAATGTAGCATCTTAATATTGTGCCTCGGAGAAGTTGCATGTTGGAATGTTCTGCTCAATTTGGAAAGCCTTCATCTACGTGGGCACTGGAATGCTGATGTGTTTTTGTGACTCTTGTATATTCATAGATGGAAAGTGCTCTAGCACGTACCATGATCGACTGACTTTACAGAATCAGGTGCCATCTAGCTAAGCCAACAGGCTCACATGTATCTGGCGGAGATTGAGCACCTCACTTAAAGCAGAAATCACGAGTGGATGAACAAAATGATCACTGCCAGAGTCATTATATGGGTGAACAGCAGGTATCCGCTTAACTGCTAGACATACCTTTCTGGTAGTGCCCTCCATTACTTATCTGCATGACAGGCTGAGATGTGGTCTGTGGTTCATGGTTTTTCCAATGACGATGGTTCAGGGGCAACCTGACCAAGCAGGATGGGAAAACAGAACAATCTCAGTGTACGTTGTAATCGATTCTTGCCACTGGTGTCATTGACCGAACATGGCTCTATTTCTGTCATACAAGTGTATTAGGAGGAAAGCATGACGATCCAAAACGGGAGCATCCTAGCTCTATCAATAGCCCTAAAAGAACTTACATAAGATTCTAAGCTCTTTAGGCACTTCATGGTTCTGCACAAAGAACAAGGTACACAACAAGCAGGAGAGGAATTTCCTAAATGCAATGAAACTGATCGATTAGTGATGGGTTAAAGGAATTGATTTCCGAAGACAGGTATGTTTCAAATCAACGGCACATTGAGCACAATGGATTACGCGCTAATGTTTACTGTTGACCTAATATTAGTGTAGAAAAGCGTCAGTGTCTGATCATGCTGCTAGCATGGTACTAGTCAGCAGACAGAAACACAGGAGCATTCATGATGGCTCCATTCTTCATTGTACACAGAAACAGTATGACATTTTTTGTGCAGCAGGGATGAAGAATTTACGGATGACAGCTGGTTATCAACAACAACTGAGACCACGTTATGCCTGGCACTGAGACGACCAATAGTGTTTGCTATTTTATTTGAAGCTATGGTAGCTGAATATATTACAGTTCAAAGAAATTATAATAAATGTAGCCATCTGTTAACAAAAGATCTGTGGATAACCTGTACCGCAGGAACAACCTATTAGCATGCAGAAAAGCAACTATTCTGGTCTATTAAAGAGGAGAAAGGTGATAGAGAAATCTATAAACAACTTTAAATTCACTTGTCACATCCAGGAAATAGGTTATTAGGGAGTATATTGAATGTTGCTGTATTATTTTCTATACCATCAGAACAAGCTCTCCCTTCTTTCCTCACTTCCCTGTCCGAGGATCTATGCAGCAGGGGAGAACCTTAAATATTTTGGATGCGGAGGGTAACGTGCGTAATTGACTTCACATAGTGATCCTTTGTAATCTCAAATTGCACTTTTTGTCAGTTACAACATTCAATTTAAAAAACATGCTACGGTCGGGTAAACTGCCAAGAGTGACCACAGACAAATTGACCCTCCTCAAAACGCTCTGAGGGGAGGTGGCTATAGTGGACACAGAAGGGTATGTGGTAGGCAGACAACTTGGAAAGAAAAGTGAGGTTATGACGCTTCGAGGGTGTGTCTCTGAGGTCTATTTATAATAAATGTTATGGCAACTGACCCAAAATATGCAATACCAAAACATACTATATGGGGGGGGGGGGGCGGGGGGAGGGGAAGACCTTCAGCAAAACTGATATACATGGAAATTGCCATCATCAGGAACCTAAATAAAAAAGACTGATTCCTGTTTACAGCAACAATAGGTAACCAAGACTTCTCTTCAAAGTGCTTCCCACAAGAGGCGCCCAATAGGCAGGGGTCAGCTTTTAGCCTGTAGCCCCCACCCCAGAACTAGAGGACTTTAAACGATTCTTAAGCATCACAGAGTAGGAGGGTTTTTGGTACATCCATATTGCACACATGATCACAAACAGAGAAGTCTAGGAACTGAATTCCAGATCTTGAATGGCAGTAGAGCTCATTTTTCCTCAGCCTTCTACGCAAAGTTTTGTGAAGCTTGTAATAGTCTCTTGTACTTGTGGGAGACATTAGAACATTGATGCACATGAAGAGTTGGAGTGGGGTGGGGTATTTTATGAACAACTGGGCAAGACATTATTGGAAGGCACAGACATCATCCACCCGGAAAAGTCTTGGTCATGATTCGAAGATAATACATATCGGTTGCACCCAAGCAAAAGGTCCTTCGAGAATATCCTAAAGACAGCCCTGTCACAGGACCCACAAGAAGCCCTGTTGGGCGCCAGTAGATTATAGTACTAACATGATCCACTCTCAGACTAGCTTCTTGATCACCAACGTTCTGCTAACAGCTTGGCTTATATTTCCAGTGGAAGTCCCCTGCTAAGCCCTCACTTGTTCTATGATGGAACAAAACATGGGATGCAACAAAGACACATTTCATCTTTTTTCCCCAATTGCATGACATCATATCTAACTGCATTGTATCCAGTAGTGCCCATATGCATTTAAGGTTACTTCTTGAAACCAATGTACCACTGACCTATATACCTTGCCATCACTATCCAGTATTTAGACCACAATGGACATTAAGAAAACAACTTGAATCATGCAAGATCAAGACCACAGGGTGTGCTACACTTAGACGATCAAACAGTCTTACAATTGCCTAACAAGTTTTGGTTTTGAAAATGTTTTTGATAAGCTCAATGCTTTTTAGGGTCGAGTCTGCATCTAGCGAGACGCTTTAGGTATTAGAAAAGGGATCGGAGCCCCATCGACGTCACGTCAGTGCCTTTCATTGGCAAGTTGGCTTGCCCGTTAGAATCCGCTTCTTTTGATTAGTGGAAGGCACACTTACGTCATGCCTTTTCCGGTGGTTAGCCCTCCTCGAGCACAGTGACAAAGTACAGAAAACATGCGAGGCTCTCTGGGTTTGTGGACTACTTTTTCTCTATTTTCGCAGCACGATCTCACTGGGCAGAAGGCGAGCACTCCGCATACTATCGACCTTGTTACACAGTTAATTGCAGTTTTGCCGGTTACGTTCATAATTGCACTTTTGCTGATAGGTATTATTACGTGTGAACTGTAGCAGCGCAATTGCGCTGTTTTTTTCTTTTAATGCAAGAAAAGTCCGGTTGGGAGTTTACAACTGTGAACAGCTGTAACTCCGACAAATGCGAGACCCTAGTGCATTGCAAATGCTTGTTCTTAAAATGCTTCTGGAATGGTTAACAGGTTGTGAACATGAATAGTTGGTTCTAGAACGGTGACATACATAAGCCAAGGGTAAGAGCAAAGCCTAATCCAGGGGTAAGCAAAATATTAAGCAGTAGCACAGTTAAGTGTGAGCAAAATGATGCTTGCCAAATCCTGGAATTTCCCATTTCGCTAATTTTATCATTATACAAGTTTGCACAATTTTTGTTGCAAGAAACTTGAAAGCAAAGAAAATGTTTACATGAGACATCCTTTTTGAACCAGACTTCTGCTAGTAACTTGCGTAACTTGTATACACAGCATATGCATGCTCTTAAGTAACAGAGTCAGGTCAGATACATGTAACCTGAGTTTTCAGCTGAAACTCTTTTTATGAAATCTAAACAGCAGAAAACCGTGAGACAACACAGCCATCCAATAATGAGCAATGGGCTGACTCAAAGTCACCTTCAGGTATATGTAATAGATTCGAAACAATTGGGGTCTGGCTGGGAGCTAAAGCTATAAGTAGCCATTACTCAAAAAGAGAGGAAACCTATAAATTATTCTTCTAAAATCTGATTGTTAACTTGGAAAGACCTGCGGCTTTTAGAACAGTGCATGTGAAGTAAACATGGATTTGTGACATAAAATATATCCTCAAAAAAATGATCATTTTCTACCCTGTTTGAATTACTTTTAAGAAGTTTGTTTTACTTTCCTGTTGCGGACAAAAGCCCTTCCCCAGTTTATCAATCGGGGATGTTCACACAATTTAGATAAAAGTGTAACCTCTTTAAAATGTCTAAATACAGTAGTTAATATCAGTAAAAAGCAAATCATTATTTTGTAAAGTGTCTGGTACAAAAGTGCACCCAGAGTGCAGTGATTGCTGATTTTAACACAAATGTGTATTTCTAACTCAAATGCATAGCATGACTAAAATAACAAATGATGCAGCAGATGCTGGATGTGGTTGCCAATGTGGCAAATTTACATTCAGAATGAAAAAGCTACTACTAAGAATCACGTTTTCCAGTAGCTTGATCTATTATTCATACCACGTACTGCACAGTAGCAGGATGGCAACTTACTGCAGCTTTACAAAACACTAAACAAAGGACATAACTGTTGGTAAAACCCAGACAATTAGAGAAATGTAGTGGGCTCATCTTAGAACATAAAAGGGTTAAAGGTAAACTTCAGTAAGTGAGACAACTGGAAGCCCTGATAACATAAGTGCTGTACATGGCTGCAATGCTCAGTACATTACAGCAGTTGCAGACTGTGCACCATACAGACTAAGAGCCACATTACAGGTGTCAACACTACAGTGGTGATGGGTGTCAAGGGATGAGAAGGCATATAGTAGTCATGGGTTTGGCAAGCTAACTGATAGATGGTCACATATGTCCAGTACTTTCTGGAAAGTGAACAGTCCAGAACCGCTTTGGACTTCTTCAGGGACAACAAGGATCTCCATCATCTCATAGTTCACAGAAACAAAATTCAAGAAGCCACCACACTCAATCCACACCATCAACATACTCCCACCCTGACCACGTCTTATGTTAATACAGTTGTTCTTATTTAGACTTGAGAGCAGACAACCAAGCTAGACAACAGAGCCATTCAATCATGAGCAATGGACTGAGTCAGTCACCTTCAAGTATATCTAATACATTGGAACAAATATGGTAGCGGACAGAGCTGAACCTATATGTAGGCATGACTCAAAAAGAAAGACAATGTGATAATTATTCTTCTAAAATCTGAGTGTTCTCTTGAGCCTTAGACCATGAAAAAAAGCTAACTGACGTGGTTAGAATACAAGAATATACCTTCTAACTTGTGAGTAATGACATGCCCGACTATCAAATATTGTGCTGCGTGTTCTTCATAATGTACCAATTCTTGTAACGACAAAAGGAGATAAAGTACTGTCAAACATTCTGCTGCATGTTCTTCATAATGTACAAATTCTTGTAACATAAAATTGTCTCAACTCTGCTGCATTATTTGGCCTTAAAGTCCTGCATACTTCCAGTGGCCCTGCCAATTACCAACATGGCCTTGGCATTAAAGATGCTAGGTGGACGCACAACACTGCGGCCTTTTAGCACAACCCACCGTCCAGATTCTTACAGTGAGGTGCTGACTTTCTAGGGCTCACCGTAAGTTGGCAAAGCGAGCAGATAACCTGAACACATACTAGCAAATGATGGTTGTATGTCACAATAACAAAGTCAAGAATATCAAGCTGCACGTAGATCGACTCGACAATCTCGACTACCAACGTATCAAGATAAGCATAAAAGGGAAAAGCATTACTATTCTCAATTTCATATGTACCTGCCTTGAAGATATATTAGTAGTCGAGAATGGGGAGTCAGTATTAGTTAGTAGATATTGGTATTGAACTGCAGCTAGCACACCACAGGGTGAGTAGTGCGCTTAACTGGGTGAATAGTGCGCTTAAATATCTGATTGATTGATGTGCTAAACCTATTTTGTAACGAAATGGGGGATTTTAAGACAAATGGTCTGTTAAACTGACCAACATTGAAAGCCTTCAATGCTGCTGGAAGCATGAAATTTTTTTAGATGTAATGGCGACAGGAGGATGGCCTCACAGGGAAATTTAACCCACAACTCAAGGAACCTCAATTGAAAAAACAGGACAGTTTTCTTAAACAACATCCTGGGGTTGTTTTGTGGTTTGAAAATAAGGCTGTATTGTTCAGATAAGAGTTACTTTAAGCTGTTTAAAGAAAGGGCAAATGGTACAGTAGTGTGATGTGCCTGAGAGAAAAATAAGGAGAAAAGTAAAACAGGTGGGAAGGCAGGGCAGTGAAAGGGAGCACGAATAATAAAACCCCTCAAATTAAGAAGCATGTAAAGTAATACGAATCTAATAAATCTGTAAACAGCAGCGATCGATGGGGCCGCCACT
This sequence comes from Pleurodeles waltl, assembly GCF_031143425.1. NCBI lineage: Eukaryota > Metazoa > Chordata > Amphibia > Caudata > Salamandridae > Pleurodeles > Pleurodeles waltl. The sequence goes on from NC_090440.1 coordinate 1,551,313,506, forward strand.
TAGAGTTCAACACGGCAGGATCAAGAATCCGTGGACAGGCCAAACACGGCCGACAGGCCTGCGACAAAAAAATGAAAACACCAAGCAAAGAAATGCAGTTTTTCATTAGCACGCTAGTGGAAGGTCGTGGCCAAAACCTACACGCAGACATGCGAACACGAACAGCATGTGGAAATCTGATAGCACCGGCGTTTGTTTTCATTGCGTTGGCACAGAAAAAATAAGTCGAATTCATACATTTTAACACTGAAAAGCCTAAAATACCCAGATGAAGCATACATCAATTAGAAGCATGATTAATGCATTGTTTCATCGTAGATGGTGTTAATTGTTAGTGGCAAGACATCCCGGGTGTTGCTAGCTATGTTCTGGGGCTTTCCCATCCAATGTAGTCATCTCCTTTACAGGGCTCCCCGGCGGCTCTTGAAGCCTGCCGTGCCAAAACGGTTCACACGCATTTTATTAAAACTTAATGGTTATTGACAGGAAACAAACGGGCTGAGGCAGTGGGAGGCTAGCGTATTCCGCGCCGACATCTGGGCGTGCAAAAAGCGGCTGCAGCCAGGAGCGCAGCTATCAATAGTGATGGAATGTGTGGTGGCGCCGAGACCGTTGTGCCTTGGTGCGTGAGCGACCCTCGACACAGAAACATTGCAGGCGCGGGATTAACCAAGAACAATGTATTCATGCAACCGAACTCCGATTTTTGATTGTGGATCATCATTAATTCCGGGGTCGTAGCTTCCAATAGTGCAGTGGGTGCGGTGACACCGGGTCCGGGTTTTTTTTTATTTTTTTGAGGGGAAAGGGGTAATAGGGCAATACAATTTTATTTTACTTAATTCCCAACCCCGTGACCAGTGAGGCCCAATACCGTTCATGAGTTAGGGCCCACTGTTCCCGAGCTACCCCCCTGAACTCCAACCTCTTGCAGGTGGTGGATAAACCAGGAGGGGGACAAGCGATTGCTTTCCCGAGGCGTGGATATAGCAGATGCAGTAGCACCGGGGGCAGAGGATGTGAACGGGAAACTCCACTCTAATTGTGACTGCCTTTCATCACGCCACACTGAGGATCTGGGACCCAATTCATTGCCTGCATTAGGGCCAAATGGCGCCCTTGCTATGCTATTTATGCGTGCATTTAAAAAAAAAAAAAAAAACTGAAAGAACCCGACCGATGAAAGGGTTATTCAAAACGTGGTAGGGGAAGGCTCGTGGTTCGCTTTGCAAGTGAAACTCAAAACGCATAGCAAACGAAAGCACACAAGACATTGACCTGCTACAAAAAAAAAAGGCAAGTGAACACGAAAAGTTGGGAAATATTCAAACACACGTTTGTCCCTTTAAAGGCTTCTTACAAAACCGCAGGAAACTATTTCCTGTTAACATTCATCACGGGATGTTGTGTTATTGTTGCTAGATGTGAACATTTCCTGAAAAAGGGCACTCGTTTTCTCTGCCGGATCAAGGTAAACAACAAGGATTTGTTTATGTTTTGGGTAATGTTGTGCTGTAAAGCCACCGTGTCATGGTCAGGTTGTTTGTTTTAGGAGGGCCTGTCTCTGCCTGGCAGCTGGAATAGCAGCTTTGCTTGGCCAGTCTGGGGGAAGGGAAGGTTCCTTGAAATCTAGGGTCAAGCACTTGGCTAGTTATGTCCTGCTCCTGGTGTAACATGTCGGGGTCACGCCTAGCTAGACTGGCAGTACCACACAGCACTATATCCCCCATCCATGCCTACACAGTGTTTGCTCTGTTCTCACAGCGTACCCGCCCTACAGTGTATACAAAACAGTCAAGACGTGTTAGTGCGCACACTGCGGCGAAGCGCCGGCTCCCAGACAGGCCAGGGCAAGACACACCAGTTCTCAGAGGGGAAACAGGGAGCAAGGCGGTCAAATGGATGAAGAACGCCCAGCAGGAACCTTCCGCTCTTACGCGTGTCCCTCTTGTCAACCGAAAGCTCTGATCCATACTGGGATGGCAAGCCCAACTCCACCCCCTAGCAAAGCTTAGCGCCGGTTCGTGTGGATCTTGTAAATACAACTGTAAATTCACCAGAAGAGACTTTCAAGGGCTCAGTGTGGATTTATAATATACGACGTGCGTTCCACATACATGTGTGAGACTGAGCAGTGCTGGAAGATGGGCGGCTAACTACACCGGGTTGCGTTCCATCAGCGACCAGTTTTCTTTTTTTTTGGGGGGGGGGGGGGGGGGGCGTGATTAACGCTGCAGCTCCCCTTCAGCCGGTGAGCTGACCTGGGCCGAGCTCTCTCCGAGCATTGCTGGCATTCCTAAGCACAGGCAGAGGAAGCCTGAAGCTCGCCCGCCCTTCCTCCCTGGGCACACAGGCACACCTGCAATGGGCCCACCGCCCACGAGGAATCGGCGGCCCCGCCCGCACAAAATACACCAGATCCGCCCCGAACGGCCTGCCCACCTCCCAGGAAGATCATCAACTTCCTAGAGTGTGGATCGAGCAGCGGCCGCTGAGAGACCTGCAGTGTGCCCGCCTCTCACCTCAGGACAAGCCGCCCTGCGGCACAGGCAGCGTAAAGCACCCGGAGGCTGGGGTTAGGCACATCAGGGGGAGAGATCACACCCCCGCCCCAAGCCTAGGCACACCACAGCCACTCCAAATTATAGGGAAATGCAGCAGCACTCTCAAAGACGTGTGGATTCCCTCTTCACCCACTCTACCAACGACTTGACACGACCATAAAAACATTTAATCCCTCAGTCGGGCATCTTACTAGCAGCATTATAGCAAGCACACCCCTAGCATTTCTCACTGGGCATGCGTTCGCATGGTGCTCGCTAACACAGTCATTAAACCTACTATGAGAAGGCGCCCATACCCTGGCACGAACCGTGTGCGTACTCCATAGTTTCCAAAACAGATCACTAGAAAGTACCAAAAAAATCCTTTACACACCCAATGAATTACATGTTGGTCATAAAACAGGCATTCATAAAATCTCTTAAATATATATTAAATAAATTGTCAAAGCAGACGTCCAGTCCACTCGCAAGGCAGACTCCTGCCCAGCACGTCTTTAGGCACTCACCTGGCAGGTCAGGCCGCCCTCCACTCTGGTCCCCGAGGGATCATTGACGGTTCTTGCTGATGAAGCTGAATGCCCATGCAAACATGAATGAATATACATCAAACACCCTCACATACCCCCGACGGTAAAAGGCCAAAGCTGGAATCTTATCCGGTCTCCATGGTACGCAGAGGAACTGGAGCCCTCCTCCCTCTCGTACCACGGCTCAGCGAGGGAGGCGGGAGTGAGGGGGCGGGGTTTGTGATGCCATGACGTTCCCTTTCGCAACGTGGCCGCGCGATTGGAGGAGCGTGATAGACCCAGATTCATAATAGGGAAGTTCCAGTCTGCCTGACTGACCAATGGCCGAAGGCGGCGGGTTGCTATAGTGATGGATGCTGTTTAGCAGAGCGCGGAGAAAGCTATGAGTGTATCTGCAGGGATCCATGGCGAACCCTGAATATGTCAAATGGTAACCCCGCGCATCACATTGAAAAATTCAAAGCAGTGCCTATCCAGCTCTCTGCCTTTGTACGGGAAAGCAGCCGTCTCCCTTTGGCGCAACTACAGGTAAAACATGGTGGCAACCTCCATTCCGTGTTGTTGTTTTAAAGGGTCAATAGGCTGAATAATGTCGCTTTATGTTGCAAAACCCAAACTCACACAATCAAAGGAATATCGCCGAAAACGGTTGATGATTTTAGTGAGGCAGCACTGGGTGAAATGAACTTCTTCTCGCTTAACTATATGGCCCCTTTAAGAGTCCAGATAGTGATTGTCATGTTCCTGCTCTTTCAGTAATGGAAGATGTAATACTGAAATACTCTGACGGGGATGTAACGTAGCCATGGTCCGTGATACAGCCCAGCTGCACTGTACCATGCTTCAACGCAATAATAACAAGTAGAGACCATCTGATAAGCATTTTCCTAATTGGTACGTGCTGGACAGAATAAGAAACATGTCTGCTCTCTTCCCCATCCATCGCTGGTCTGGCTTGCCTCGCCTCAAAGTTCCACCTCACCACACCGTTTTGTAGCCTAAACACGTCTGTGACCCTCTCGTACCAGATCTACAACAGACTTCCTCAGAGCTTGTGGGATGTCCAGTTGAGCCCCTCAGGGCGTTAACCTATTTATATTAATACTCGTTACCTTAGCTCTTGAAAATGCGATTTCTCAGGTCAAGTATTGATGATTTGCTAATGCATTGCCACGACAACACTGATTTGACGTGTAGGTTGCATGTAGTTTGTGTGTGATTTGTTCACAAACAACAGTGCAAAGTTATTATGTAAAATGTAAATTCCATATGTTCCTCAGTGATGTTTATATGTGTGAGATAATTTTAATTTATGGTGGGATGTGTTGCCTATATGTGTGTATGTTACGCATTCACAACAGTGAAGGCAAAACACAGTTTTTGGTTGCAAACCGAATCTCCATAGGTTCAACCGCGCGGTTGTGTCTATTCTTAAGCTGCTAAGGCACAGCCTTTTGCCACACTTACTGGTAGGATGTACGCTAGTTTGTGTGTATTTGTTTCTGAGTGTAAGTGTTGAGTGGAGTGTTCATGAACATTGTAAATTGTGTAAAGTTTTGTGTTTAAAATTGATACGTCATATGTTTCATTTTGGCTCAGGTATGTGTACTGTATGTCCCTTGTGTGTCCTTTACTACTGTTTGCAAACAGTAATAATGGTGCAAAGAACAACATGCGTCTCATTCAACAGTTATGTTTCTTAGATAACACATTGGATTTCATTGGGTGTTCACCGAGGCATAGGATTGAATCATGCTGACGAGGGACACACAAACCTCCCTTTAAATGTGTATTCATTGTTCTGTTTAATTTGAGTTAATGAGCACATACTTTTATATATCCCATTGCTAATGCATCTACTGCACATCCATGTATTTGCAAACTGTTAGGAAAATATACATACCTTGACATGCGCACTAGAACATCACAATTTCCTTATGTGTCTAAAGTGGCTGACGGCGGGGGGCACTAGCGAGCTCACCCGCAAAATGACCGCCTTCTAGGGAGGCTTTTCCTGTCGGAAAGACAATCCGACATTTATCCACAGTATGGGGAGGCATCATGGGCTAGACTGACAGAGCCCTGGTTCCTAGAGATGTGCTGCTTTGTTTGGAATTGCTGCCGATGAGGAGGGAAAGGCGAAATCTGATTCCTGGCACCCAGCAGGTTGCAGCCTGGTGTTTGATCGTGTTAGACCATAGGCAGGGACTTAATTTTGCAACCTGCCCAGACTTGAACTACCCTAAAATACTGGCAACAGACTCTGGTGCACTCCACATTCAGAGTCTGATACGCATGGTGGTGTATAGCCCGCCTGAGTACACTGCATATAGGCACCTATGTGAACCTGCAGATACACCCTGTAATGCACGCCTTGGGGTGGTGTAGCCTTGTATGTGTCATAGACCAATTCGTGTGTCTAGCACCCCTTGATTTGTGGTGTGCCCCATCTGATATCACCTACGTGGCTCGCTTGCACTATGGGAAAAAGGAATAATAAACAATCCAAGTTTAACTTTAAATCACATAGAATGACGCACACTACTGAATACCCCATGAGGACCAGATTTTGGGCAACCCATGACAGTGGAGGACTTGCCCCGGAGGCGGACATTCACTCCATGTTTGTGCACCTCAAGCAGAGCCTGAACGCCATTGACATGAAAATTGACATGCTTCCCGACTGATTCGACCGCCTGAAGGAGAAAGTAGATAGGCACAAAGAGCGGACAGATCAACTCGAACGCTGCATGTCAGATGTGGAAGATGCACACTCCTCGGCTGGATAGTGTCTACTCACCATTCTTCATTCCTCCAGAGAGCGTTAGCCTCTCCAATAGTAAGTAGTGAGATCTCCTTCTTCCCAAATTTCACTCTGGCCACACAGGCCACTAGGCAGGACTTTCTTCCAGTAAAACACACACACTACAGAAGACGGATGCCAAGTGCTCTTTGATTTACCTGGCCAAACACGGCCTACACCATCTGGGGAAAACTCACTACTTCACCAACCCCCAAAGCTGCTGCTGAAGTCGCCATGGATCTCCTTGCCACTGCAGCTGTCTTGTCGCCATCACCTGTGGGCTCAGGCCGTGGCCACCTCAGTGATAATGACTGACAGACTATCTCTGCATTGATGTCAATGAGATGGCGGCCTGCCATACTGCTGGAAATGGTGGACTCTCCCAATGACTCCGTACTGAACCCTGTGCCAATGCTCTTTCAATGGCTTACGTCCTGTCGGAGCGGCCCGTCAGCACTGTTCTGAATGCTGATTTTGGTCTTGCCCCTGCGACCTTGATTTTCTCTTTCTAGCCGCCCAGTGCACATCATGCTGGGAGAGTGTTGAGCCTCCTGGCCGCCCCCTAAGATGATTCCCTTTTTGCTTTCTTTTATCTCCTAGAGGGAGTTAATTAGTGGGTGGGATGGTAACCGTATGGCCTGATTGGTGACCCAAGTGAGTGGGGGGTTGCTGCTTGGGGCAATGTTCTCGATATGCTACTTAGCACTTTGGAACTCCAGTACTTCGAATCCTGTGATGGGGATATCTTGACGTCTATCCGTGACATTTCACCCGGGTGTAATCACTTATTATTATCTCACCGGGGTCCTACATTCAGACCCCAGTGAGGTAATAATAGGTGTTTGCACCCGGACGAGACCTTGGCGTAAGTGAGACTACAGGCTTGTTTGGCCACCGGGAGATCCATAGGGCAAAGCCTTTTACATTTACATGTACAACACCCCTTTCCCAAGTAGATGAAATGTTTACTATAGCATGCAGTATATGTGCAGTGTCTACACCCTGCTCTCACTGCACTTTTAAATTCTAGGAGTGTGGCATCAGGGACTTAGATCTTTGGTCCTGTAGAAAGCTACTGTTAAGAGTTTTCCCATGAACATAAAGCATGTCGACTGAATAGAAATGGGGGTCACTGGAGCCACCAGTTTCTTATGTGTCTTCCCGTTTTTTAACCATATTGCCTGAAGACATGAATAAAACGAGTGGTGTCTTATCAGGAAGGTATTTTTAAATCTACACAAAAAACCCTTCAACTCTTATAAAGATCATTATATAGTAATAACCACCAAGTCCTCCAGTGTCTCACTGATAGTAGCACACCCAGTTCTGGAACGGAATGGGAAGAACGCTATGATGAAGCATGCCTCCCGGGGGTTAAGCTGGTGGGTGACGGTCATACAACAAAAAAGCCAAGCGCTTTCTCTGACTGTTTGGAGATTGTCATAGGGTTTTCCCAGAGAGGTCACTGGGCTTCTGTTTATCCCTAGGAAATTGGCCAACTAGGGATGATTATTCAAATAGTCTTTATTTAAATTTCCAACCAGAATCCTATTCAGTCGATATAGTCGTGTATATATATCTCTTGTAAGTCTAGTCCTTCTCTTCTTTGCCTATTTCCTCCTTGGTATTACAGTACATTTTGTTCTTTTATTCCCTTAGGTCGTTAGGACTTTACATGTATCTGGTCCACAGGTAGCCAGCGAGAGGAGGGGAAAAAAACAAGAGCAACAAGCTGTTGTCAGGTAAGTCTTTTTAACTTAAAAAATATATATATATATATTTATTTGCATGCAAATAGGGCAGGGGTTGTGCAGTAGTCCCTCTGTGAAGCACAACTACATATATGTACTAAGTGCTGCCCATGTGCCAAAGGAAAAAAAAGGGGGTGGGGGTCGTTGATCCTCTCCAGTTTAGGTGTGGGATGTCTTCCTTTTATTTTCCCCTTTCTTTTTTTTCTCTTTTGATGTGTATTCCACCTTGCTTAGGGTTTAACAAATTAAGTGCCCAGGACTTTCAGTTGCGTTTCTTCATAGTTATGGGTCTCAGCATGTTTCAAGTTGAAACATTAGGTGCCCCAGGACTTCCCTTCACTTTTCTGCCTGCCCTCTTGCTCCCCGCCCGTTCCCTCCCTACTGTCCCCACTAGTTTCGTGACTTGACCCAGCAAGCGGTCACGTACCTGGTATAGTCACGTCCCTCCAGGGACATGGCTGGCTTCTCTGCTTCTCCCGAACCTCCCTGCTGCTCCTCAAATCTTGTTCTCTGGTCCGGGGCTGGTTCGGCGTGGTCCTTTCTCCACTGGGTATTTGCTCATCTTTTCCTTTGGTCGTCCGTCTTCTTCCTTTGGTCCTCTGTCTTCTTCCTCTCCAGCGTTCCTTCCTCTCCCTTCCTGTCGCTCAGTGGGATTATAATTCCTGGTGATGTATGCACGCTTCTCCTTGCGTGCTGCCTTTATTCTCGTTGGAGTCCCCCTGGAGGACTCAAACATCGACCTGTGCTTCCTTCGTGGTGGTGCCCTGTCACATTCGCTATCCCCAGAGCGTGGCTATTGTAGCCACGAGTCCGCAGGATGCCTTGATAAATAGTCTGCATTGGTCAATAAGGAGCCAGGGGTATGTTGCACCTGAAACATAAACGGTTGGAGGGATGAGAACCACCCGGGAACCCTCGCGTTAGTATCTTTATGACGAGCCATCCGTGTTAAAGGGGTATGATCATTGAGAAGCACAAAAGGTCTACTTAGCAGGTAATATTGTAGGGCCTCAACAGCCCATTTTAAAGCTAGACATTCCTTTTCCATGATGGGATAGTTTTTTTTTCCTTGTTAATACTTTCCTGCTAATGTATGCTATAGGGTGAGGGTGTCCTTCCTCATCATCCTGTGAAAGGACAGCCCCTAATCCTGGGCCGGAGGTATCTGTTTGTAGCGTAAAAGATTTGTTGAAGTAGGGACACTGTAACACAAGTTTAGTGGCCAAGAGCTCCTTTAGTATGTGTTAGCTGCAGTGCTGTTTTTCTGTTAAAAGGATTATCTTGTTTGGTCGGTTCTTCTCTAAAAGGTCTGTCAAGGGTGCAGCCTGGGTGGAATAGTGTGGTATGAATCGCCCATAATAACCCATCATCCCCAAAAAGGCGGGATGTCTCATTTGCTTTTTAGGACAAGTAGTTGTCTAATTGCTTCGATTTTATCCATTTGGGGTTTTATCTGCCCTCTCTCAATGACGTAGTCAAGATAGTTGATGGAACTCCTGACTATGTTACACTTTTCTGCATTCATGGTCAACCCTGTCTCTTGCAATGCTTGTAGAACTTTGGATAGTTGTTCTATGTGTTGGTCCCAGGTGCAACTATATATAACAATGTCATCAAGATAGGCTGCTTGCATATTCCTGATGAGGTCTCAAAATTTCATCCATTAGATGTTGAAAGGTAATGGGTGCTCCAGGAAGTCCGAAAGGCAACACTGTGAATTGATACAGTCCTGAAGGAGTAGAGAATGCTGTCTTCTCCTTATCAGGTGGGTTCAGAGATATCTGCTAGTAACCTTTCGTTAGGTCTCGGGTGGTTAGATAGCAGGTCTGGCCTAATCGTTCTACTAGTTTGTCCACCCGGGGCATGGAATAAGTATCGAAATGAGAAATAGTATTGAGTAGGCGAAAGTCAATGCTAAATCTTATATTCCTATTTGGTTTTGGAACCAAAACCACTGGGGAACACCAAGGACTGTTGGATGGTTCTATAATACCAGCCTCTAGCATGTCCCTTACTTCTTTTTCTACCAAATGTCATCGGGCTTCGGGAAGTCGATAGGGTTTCTGTCTTGCAATCTTTCCCTCCTCAGTTCTGATTTGGTGTTGAATTAAACTAGTTCTACCAGGTATTTCTGAAAATAGTGTCTTGTGTCTTGCAACCACAGTCATTATTTTGAGTTCTTTGTTTTTCGGCTAACTCTGAGCTAAGAGAGTGTTCTATTTCCCTAACTTCTTCTGATAAAGGGAGTAGAAGTATTTCTAGAAGTTTCATTTTCGTAATGAATAGGGTCGCATTATTCTAAGGGGTTGGAGTATCATCTGCCTCCCAAGTTTTGAGCAAATTAACATGATTTATCTGACTTTTCCTAGAGTTTTCTGGGACTTCTATCCTATATGTCATTGCAGTTACCTTTTCCATAACTCTATATGTTCCCTGCCGCTTGTCCAGAAGCTTGTTGTCGGTTGTAGGTAAGAGGACTAGGGCTTTACCGTCTATTGGTAGGTCTCTTAGTTTTTTTCGATGTCATATCGTCTCTTTTGTCTTTCCTGACTGTCTTCTAAATGGGACCTTACATCCTCCCATACTGTGTGGAGGTTTTCTTTTCATTCTCAGGTATAGGTTAGTATGTCCTGGGACTCTTCTTCCGTCTCTTCCCACTGCTCGCAGCTATGTTCAACAGAGTCCTTTGTTGTCTCCCAAAAAGTATTTCAAATGGACTACGTCCAGTGGACGCCTGTACATGCGTCTGAATTGCATACTGTGCGAGAGGTAACTTTTGCCCCAGTGTCTCCATGTCTCTGTCATGGTTTTTCTTAACAGGGTTTTCATTGGTTTATTATACCTCTCTACCAGCCTGTCGGTTTGTGGATGATAAACAGAGGTATTTGCTTTACTCCTAGTAACTGACAGACTTTAGCCATCAAGCGTGACATCAACGGGTTCCTTAATCAGTAAGATTTTGTTCTAGGAAAACCCACCCGAGAAAAAAACCCAAACATGGCCTAGGCTATGCTCTTGGTAGTCATACTAGTGAGTGGTATGGCTTCAGGTTATCTAGTAGCATAATCTACTAAGACCAATATGTATTGGTACCCTTTAGACAAAGCTACCAGCAGACCCACTAGGTCCATCCATACTCTGGAAAAAGGGGTTTCAATGATTGGTAAAGGGAACAGTGGAGCCTGTGGCTCAATACTGGGATTAACCATTTGACTTTTAGGACATGCTCGACAGTGTCTCCTGATATCGCCAAATAGACCTGGCCAATAGAAACGGTGGAGTAAATATTCCTCCGTCTTCTCTCTACCAAAATGTCCCCCTCCCACCTGACCATCTACCAAATGTAAGACCTGTTCCCGGTACATTCGGGGAACGACCAACTGCATTTTCAAGGACCCCTGCTGTTGAACACTCCTATGTTATAACCAGTTGTTAACTAGAAATGAGGAACCGCCTGTCCTGTAGGGTTAAAGACAGCCTAAGTCCAAGCATGCTTAAGGGTAGGATCATCCCTCTGGCATACTCTGAATTCCCCTGAAATAGAAAGTACTCTTTTTTTCTTCCGGGAAATAAACCGATTCACCCGTTGTTTTGTTCAGTAGATATTCTGCCCTCTGTGTCCTTTTTTGGCTTTTGGTCAGTTGCTCCTTGTCTTCTGCTGGCTCTATCTCATTCCTAGAAAAAGGGGCATCTCTCAACCACGACGTTATGGGATTCTGTGCGATCGTAGTTTCCAACAAGGATTGGAAAACGGGGTAATCAGTTCCTATAATAATGTCTTCTACTAGGTTGGGAATCCCTCCAGCACGGATATTCTCCTCCCATCCCCTCCAATTTATTGTTAACGCCGCTACAGGATATACTTTGCTGTCCCTGTGTACGCAACTGATGACTACGGTCTCTTCTCTTATCCATTGTTCCCTGGCATCCAGATTTTCATTAACTACGCTCTGACTACACCCTGAGTCTATTAGTGCTTGTCTGCTTATTTGGTTTACGGTCAACGTTGTCACATACCGAGGGGTTTGTCCTCCAGCCCATAATACTCTATCTCTGGCCAGGCCTATTTCCATTGGTTCAGGTGGTGGATGTTTATGGGGACAATTCCGAGCTTTGTGTCCCCACTCGGCACAATTGTAACATTGAGGAGTTGGGGTGGGTTCCTTAACCGGTAATGTCCCGGTAAGTGGTTTCTCTATGGGGAACCCTGTAAAGGACTTCGGGTTTGTAGGAGAATGTAAAACCTTTTTGAACCTGCGTTATCCCTCTCCCCTGGGTCACCCAGAAGTCTGGGGCTCTGTGAAATGCTCAGGCCAATTCAATAGCCGAAGGTACTGTAATATCAGGATGTTGTTTTATCCAGTTCTGGGTGTTTATTGGGAGGGCGCCTAAATACTGTTCCAGTAATATGGCCTGTAAGAGTTCATCTTTTGAGCTCTCTGTGGGTTTCAACCATTTATATCCCTCGTCCTGTACTCTGTAAAAGAGAGCCCGAGGACTCTCCGAAGGGGTCGACTTAGTTCTACGGAAACAGAGTCGATAACTTTCCTTATTAAACCCCATCCTCTCTAGTATAGCTTTCTTTATATCTCCATAAGGTGTCACTCGCCCTGGGTTGATGGCTTGGTACGCTGACTGTATAGTTCCGGTAGGAAGCGGGGCTATATACTGTCCCCAGCGTTCATGTGGCCCATAGGCCTAAGTGGCAACCCTCGCATAATTGGTAGAAATGCATCAGGGTCATCTCACCCCTAGTATTTTTTAAGTACCCAGCTTGATACCGTTGGGTGCTCTCTAGTGGTAGCAATAGTTTCTGTAAGTTTCTGTATGGCCGTTTTATGTACCAGCTGATTATTGGCTATTATGGTTGCTTGGTTTTTCAGTGCATTCTGCAATGTTTCTCTGTTGAGTGCGCCTCCTTGATTTGTTCCTCCCATACGAGCTGGAGATGCCATTGTCCTTTGGCTAATTGAGCGATCATGTCTGCGAGAGTAGGTTTCACCTCCATGGTTCCTTACTCTATGTGGAAAATGCTTCTAAAATCCCACTTCTGACACCACTGTCATAGGGTTTTCCCAGGGAGGTCACCGGGCTTCTGTTTATCCCTAAGAAATTGGCCAACTAGGGATGACTATTCAAACGGTCTTTATTTAAATTTCCAACCAGAATCCTCTTCAGTCGATATAGTCGTGTATATATATCTCTTGTAACTCTAGTCCTTCTCTTCTTCTCCTCTTTCCTCCTTGGTATTACAGTTTCTTTCGTTCTTTTATTCCCTTAGATTGTCAGAATTTTACAGGCATCCAGCCCTCAGGTAGCCAGCGAGAGGAGGGGAAAAAACAAGAACAACAAGCCGCTGTCAGGTAAGTCGTTTGAACTTTTTTATTTTTTTATTTTATTTTTATATTTATTTGCATGCCAATAGGGGAGGGGTTGTGCAGGAGTCCTTCTGTGAAGCACAACTATATACACATGCTAAGTGGTGCCCACGTGCCAAAGGAAAAAAAAGGAGGGGTGGAGGAAAGTCGTTGATCCTCTTCAGTTTAGTTGTGGGACGTCTTCCTTTTATTTTCCCTTTTCTGTTTTTTCTCTCTTTTGATGTGTATTTCACTGTGCTTAGGGTTTAACCAATTAAGTGCTCAGGACTTCCCGTTACGTTTCTTTGTGGTTATGGGTCTCAGCGTGCTTTGAGTTGAAAAATTAGGTGCCCCAGGACTTCCCTTCACTTTTCTGCCCGCCTTCTCGCTCCCCGTTTCCTCCCGACCGTCCCCAGACGTTTTGTGAGCTGAGCGCGCAACTCCAGGGACCTGGCTGGTTTATCTGCTTCTCCCGAACCTCACCGCTGCTCCTTGGATCTCGTTCTTTGGTTCAAGGCTGGTTTGGCGTGGTCCCCTCTCCACTGGGTCATCACTAGTCTTTTCTTTTGGCCATAACATTTTTATCAAGGAGTAGGGCTCTCTTTTTGTTCTAGAAGTTAATCAAGTAGGAGGACAGGCCCCTCTGAAGAAACCTCTTACCTCCCTCTTCTTTTTTGCATACTGTCTCTATTATAAATATTGATAGAATCTTAGCCAAGTTGGTTGTCTCGGGCCTTCTCCCTCTGCTGCCAAAACATAGTTTGGCCGGGCCAATTATGCTTCATGCTTACCCTTTCAAGGGCTCATAACCTGCATATGTTTTTGCTCTTCTAAACATTATTGATCCTAACCCCAGTGCTGCTGCAGTTTTTTTAGATGCCCCTAAGGCATTTGACACGCTCAGCTGGCCTTATCTCTTAGCTCGCCTTGGGATTGGCAACAAAGTCCCATGATTGATTTGTTTACTCTACACTCAGCCCCTCGTTCACCTGAGGATTAATGGGGCAGGCTACGCTCCCTTTGTGATATCTCGGGGCACCCAGTAGGGGTGTTCACTGTCACCCATATTATTTACAATCACTATGTAACCCCTAGCAGTCCGGTTGAGACAACACAATTCTCACTGTTGATTTGTGTTCCTCCCCAGGTACATCCTAGTCTCTATGTACACAGATGATGTCACGCTATATGTTCGAGACCCTTCTGCTAACCTAAATCCACTTCTCCGGGAAACTATTCTCTACAGCGGCATCACGGGCATCACCATCAACTGGGCAAAATCTAACTTATTTCCCCTTACAGAGGTAACCCTGGCCTTTACCACTGACTTTCCACTGATGTGGGCACAGGCCGGTATTTGGGAGTTTAGCTTAGTCGGGATCTAGACGATCTCTGGAGAGAGAACTATGGCAGATTGATGACATGGCTTGAGGCATTGGTTACTGCATGTTCAAAACTACCACTGCCCTTCACAGGGGCATTGGCCCTGGCAAAAATGGTGTTGCTTCCCATATTCCTATATTTGTTTAATAACTTGCTAATCCCTCTACCATTGTTCTTTCCATTCCCACCTTATATCACTGGTGTGCTCAGGTAAACAACCACGAGTGGCATGGGAAATACTGACACTTCCATTTGAGCATGGGAGGTTGGGGCATCTGATATGGACCTATACTTCTTCAGTGCACAGGTACATTTCGCATATTACTGGCAGCAACCCCACACAGTTTCAGCTGCACACTGATCCTGAGCATGAACACATGGACTGTGCCCATTGCAAACGGCTCTGTATGGGCCCACCAGTTGAGTGTGACACCTGGAAGATACGGTGGCCGCATGGTGTGGGCATGGAATGAGCTGCGCAGGGGAGCATGCCTTGATCATCTGTTTACCTTGTCGGTTTCAATTACGGGACAACCGTTGCTGCCTATGGCAGCTGACGTGGGGATTCGTACATTGCTTTGCTGGATGCATTTGATATCCTTCGGCACCGTATATCTGGAGCATAGTTTTGTCACCCCCAGCAGATATTCTGGGACTCAGCGGACTCCCTTCTGGACACAAGGACCTATTATCAGCTCTGAGCGTCTGTAAAAGGCCTCCACAGCACTTTCCCATCAGCACCCCTGACATTCCCTGTATTATATGCAATACTGACTACCACTTCCCCAAAGGCTAATCACATGTATCTATGCTGGTATGCAGGCAACCACGCCGCTACGCAGGCTCTCAGCCCATCAAACCTGGTCAGATGACATAAATATTTCAGTTAGTGAGGAACAATGGACATACTGAGGCTCCCAGTCCATTGCCCTCTCCTCGAATTACAGGCTGTGCATAATACACTTCAAATACTTACACAGAATTTTCCACACACTGGCTCAGATGTTTAGGATGGGACTAGCGGCTGATGCATGTTGTGCATGCTGCACTGAGCACTGACTTCCTACACCTAGCATGGGATTGCCTTGATGTCAGGGAGATCTGGACTGCAGTCTTCAATGATCTTTCATATGTTACAAGTCATTCTCGCTAGTGCTCACCCCACGTTGCGCTGCTGGGATATGTTAATGAAATTTCCCCTGAGTTGGGTAGATTGACCGCAATGTCACTTCTGTTGGCTAAGCATGGGGTGATGATACACTGGGGTAGGTGGCTGGCGCTTAGCAGGGACAAGTGACTTCTGGATGCTGCTTCTTGCCAGGGGCAACTTGATGCATATTGGGAACTGATGCCTGCCTAGTCACACCCAAAGGACATATGGGTCCCTCTGGAGACATACCCCAGACTTCAGGGCCACACGGACGATGCCACGATCAATCCCCGGAATCCCAACTTGGCTGAGAATGAGCTCGAGCGACCTCCCTCACAAGGTGCCCTGAAAACCCGTCCTATTAACAATGCGGGGTATCAATCTAGTCTGCTGATATACCAGTCACTATGATACTGGATACTATTGTTCATGTTAATTATTGACTCATGAGTGGCACGTTTACTCACCTCCCCCTCTGTTCCCCATTACCCCTCTCCTTCCTTCCCAAATCGCCCTTCCCTTATGCATTCCATTTGCTTTGGACTTATATACCTACAAATTTTCTTTTGTTTCTAAATCCTGAATGCATTCTGTCTTGTTGTTATGGTCTAGTTGTCTACTGCATATACCATTAAATAATAAATATATAAAAAGTGTCTGACAGCATTTTTACCAAACTTAGAAAAAATACTGGTGACCATCCATGGAGCTGTTTTGGGGTTATAAGGAGAGACAAATCTATTGGAAATCTCTGTATATTGGCAAGTGAAAAATGATTTTGGGACACCCCCCTTATAACCTTTTGAACAGTTTGTCTGATGGGCATCAAATGCCTTAGATATTCTACTATACATTTTATCTCCAACTGTGATGCAGATCAAACAGTGCCCTTTAGCCAGCATTTCGAAGGACCTCTTCCTCTGAGGGGAGGTGAGTGGATTGTTTTTTTTTTTTTTTTTCAGTTTGTTCGATACATTTGATTCACTTGGAAAGAGTTTATTTTTGACTCTGCTTCGCTGCCCCTCTTCACTTTGCTTTGCCTTATTCCCCTGGGAAATAAATGGTGTCTAGTGTGACTATCAAAAAGCTTAGGAATTGTACTATTCGCTTGAAGAGATAATAGCCTCCACCAGTAGTAAAAGTGAGGGTGGAGAAATTCCCTGGATGTTGGATCACTTGTTGGTTTACCTTCTATTCCAGCATTTCCTCCAAAGTTAAAGTTACAGTGAGACTGCTTGCCTTTCTAAACCAAAGTAGGTCGTTTCTTCTTTCAATTACACCTCTCCTTTGTTATCATCTGAGAACTACCCAGTAATGGAAACCAAGCTTCTCCGTGATCCAACTAATGGATTTACGATTAATCCAAAAATATTAAAAGAGATGTCTCCACCTCTGATGTATTTTACGCAGATTTCAGAAGCTCTACACATTTTACAGAGAATCTTGGTTTGTTTTAACTATACTAGAAAATACATTAAATTCAGTTTACCCTCTTGAAATAGTATCCTCTATTTAAAATTACTTCTTGAGTACTCTTCAAGACCTAATTGAGCAATGAAAAGTTCAACAGGGTCTCCACCGTTACCGGATAACATTATAATGACTAGTACTAAAAGAAGTATGACAACTCAAGCTGGGAAGCCAAATGTAGTAAAGAATAGAGACTTAATGGTGTTATTTGGCGGAGGTTTTTCCCTAAAAAAAATAATCATTTTTTTTCCAGAAGATTCAATTAAGCTATAAACTCCCTATAATGTCCAGTCCTGATGTTCCATGTTTCTCGATTTTGAATAAAGCTAAAAATGAATCTTGTCATTTGGAAGAGTTGGATAAGCTATTGGGTGGGTGGTAAAGTTAATTCTATACAAAAGCGTATTGAGAGTAAAGGGAAAGGGAATAAGCGCAGAATCCATCATATTGGATCTAATTTACACTCAGTAGAAAATGCAACCCCAACCCATTCCTCTAACATTGGTAATCAAATTTGTCGGGATTCCACCAATTTTGTGCATTCAAATACTTTGGAAATTCCTCGGACCCTACAACCGAATTATTCTCTAGCTATGCGGGCTCCAGAACAGCTTTGCCACTACCTTAATCCTTTAGCTATTTAGTTTACATCCCAGCATTTTGGTACTCACATTCTTACCTCCTTATTGAAGGAGATCTTTTAATAGTTAAGGAATTCTATTAGTTTCTCAGGTACATATTATCAATTGTTGAAATTATTGATGTTTTCTCATGGATTGTAATCCACTAAATTGTCAAAACATTGTATGGCTGCTGCGTTCATACTTACAGTTAGAGTCATTCAATTTGGCTGAAATTAAGTTAGTTTCTTTTCCTACGAAATCTAACCCTTTTATTTCCAGAGTAGAATTTCGGTCTATGTTAGTTCCATCAATAATTCAAAATGATACTGATGTATTAAGTAGGAGGCGGTTTGATATGTCGTCCATCAAACAACATTCTGTGGGAATAGCTCTACAGCGACAGATATGAATATCTTAGCTCATAGATCCTGATTAGCTAATAATGATAAAAACTCATGAGTCATCTAACTCTTTGATCATCCAAGTTGATTTTGATGGCAGAAAAATCTGTGCAGTGAGGATGTAGATCAGGAATCGTTCAATGATGAGGTATCTTAGGCCTGGCTGATTTGACAGATACATGCTAATAAAATAAGCAACTCTTCTAAGGTGCCTTTTATGGCAGGCTTTTACGGTGACAAAAATGTATCTTTCTAATGCGCCTGAAAGCATCTATTATTCGTCTATATAACACCTGGTGTTTAAACAAAATACAATTCAATAACTTCTATGCTTCTCTGTAATTGTAAGTCTTGCACTCTATTCCAATAAAAGCCTCTTAAAGGGAGGTTTAGCTATACTATCAACATTGTACAGTTGGAACATTGTGTCTCCAATAGGTCACAGTAATTCTATTCAATGTATAAGAATTAAATTGAGGGACAGAATTGTTCTAATAAACAAATCACTTCTTCTGTTTAATCTTTATATAACCCAGGAAAGCAAAATACCTCTCTCCTAGTCAACTCTTTCAATTGTTTTGGAATGACAAATGAAAATTACTCTAGTTCTCAGTTTCTAATAGTAAGAGACTTTAGTGCAAAAATATATTTAACACTGTCCAGAGAAGTTTTAGAAATAAAGAGACCGAGGATGCCTGGGATATTCCAGGATACTTATTCCAAAATAACTGCTCAGTAGGGGTAGACAGTGGCTCGAATTCCCCAAAATCTTTAGGGGAATAGCAATCAATGGAAGAATTGCACCAGATGTTCCTACAATACCTACTAGAACTGGCATAACTGAAGCAACAACAATTAACTATACAATATTGACTGGGAATCCAGGTGGTGTATGAACCTGGCGCGTGCTACCAGCTGAATATGAATAGAGTCATTGCGGGTCTAGAAGAGTCGATTCGCTTCTGGGTATGCCTTCTTCTATCAGCGATGGGCAGAGTTGCCCTGAGAAAATTGTTCTCTTATCCTGCTGTTTATACTCCCTACAGAACGCTATGTACAATGTGCCGTAATCGGTCTTTACCAGATTAAACAGCCTCCTGGTGTCCCTAGTGTGGGCTGGCCAGAGGGGTAGGGTTAAATTAGATATTCTAAAGTTAGATATTGAGTTGGGGGCCAGAGGCTGCCAGACCTTTAACTATACTATCTTGTGGGTCTTCTGCAGTATGCAGCACAGTGGTGTGCAAATGGTCCAAACAAAGAGAAACACCTTTTGGGAGAGTGGGGAGCGCATGCAGATCTTCCACACTGCCTTATGCTCGGGGCAGGGATTCCAAATGACCTGTTATGATACAGGATGTATTCTCAACTCATGGAGAGGAAGTATTATGATTGCACTGTTGAAAAAATGAGACTGATACAGGTCCAAGCAAATTTAAGAAAATCACACTTCTTTATTCAACTGGCAAGATTTTTGCAAGAAGTATTTTAGATCGTTTTAAAAGACATAAATGGAATAATTCCTTTCAGAACAACCAGGTTTTAAAGTGAAATGCTCTGTAATGGACAACATTGCCATTGTTTAAACATTTACTGTGATTGCTTTGCGGCCGCGTTCGCGGCCACAAAACAATCCTACATCGCACTGCGAGTCGCAATTAGGAGTCGCAATTAGGGAGAGAACACCGCTTCCTAATTGCGAGTCACAACCCCATTTTACGATTCGGTAACAATGTTACCGAATCGCAAAACTGGGTTTGTGCATCGGGAAGTGCTTTTTGCATGTCGCAAACAGCCAGATTCGCTGTTTGCGAGGTGCAAAAAGCATTGTACATGTGGCCCTATATAATTACTACAGTTGGGTAACCTTCCTCTTGGATCTTACACAGGCATATGGGCTGACAAGGGAAGCTACCCTTTTAAATGTCAACTCTGAAATATTGGCAATCAGGATCTAATTCATGTGGTCTTTTCCTGCTTCTCTTTCCATGCTTCACTTTCTGTTGATATATTGAGTGCCATGCAGATCCATAAAAGCGAGGCTAAGTTAAGGGGAAGGGGCAAAAACGTTCTCATGTGTTAATATATCTGGTACAGTTTAATTAATATGCCCGAAATTTGTCAGGCTGCTAAAAGGTAACACCCATTGCAAGAATCTGAGGTTTCATACAGATATGACAAGCGCCTGGTGAAGTCACAAAAATCGTTTGGTTTGGTAATAACTTTGGCGCAGTTTCATTGCTCTGTACAAAACCTGACAGGCCCTTACGCTTTCATGGAGGCCTCGGCTGTAACAAATTAGAAACCCAGGAAGGCTTGAGACTTTTGAGAATATCTGAGGAATCATGTGTTGATAAATCCATGATGACTCCTGACACGTGCTTAAGACCCTGTATCCTGGCAGTAGATCCCCCCTTAGGCAGTCAGACCATGCCAGTTAGGAATGCCAATAGAACATTAAAAATCTTGTCTTCGAATGTGGCAGGTATAGGTCCCAAGCTGGGGGACATTGAGTGGGTGTTGTTTGTAGATAATTACGATAGATGCTCCAGGAAACCTAGAGCAAATCCCCTATTATTAGGAATGGTTACACAGCATGGTTTGCTCCTGCAATCCAACCACATAGAGGTAGGCCTTCAGGAGGCTTGTCAGTATGGGTCTAGACTGAGTTACAATGTACAATCAAGCAGCTCCCTGTAAACTCCAGAGACATGTTGGCCCTAAGAGTGAATCTTAGCTGTGGCATTTCCTTGTTACTGATACATATTTATACTAGGGTTGAGGGGAGGAGAGCAGGTACCCAGAATATAAGCGCCCTAGAGTATTTTTTAACAAATTCTAAGGGCAGCTCATTGTTGCAAGCAATTTTAATTCTACCTTCAAACCTCTGATATCCTTTGACCTTAATCTGATGGCAGAACAGGAAGCGAAATAGAAAATTCTTACCATAGACTTACCTGCATTTAAATGGTCCCTGAGGGCTGCCCAGCTACTTGCACTGACATTGAACTTTAATCTCAGAGCTGTTAAACACTGAACCAAATCTGATGCTGATGGTAGACACACTTTCAGTAGGCCAAACCATACTAGTCACATAGATTAGTACCTAGTTTGCCTGAGGTTCTGGAAAGATGTCCAGGTTGTGGTGGTCCTGGAAAGAACAGATAGCGATCATAACACTCTTAATCTGTCTTTAATGGGGTTTCTTAACACCACTACGCACCATTATGACCACAGGGAGGTTGGGAGTATTGAGCTTTCTAATAACTATAATGTACATTTTGGTCAACTGTGGCATTGAGAGCCAACAAGGGCAAGAACCCGTGGAGTTTTTGTCCAACCACAGGACTGGGTATCTCACGTTAGTAATCCATGCTCATACAGTTGCTCAGATGCATGGGTGGTCATTGATTCCCAGCTGGCTGCTAAACTTGAAGATCAGAATAACCTGGAGCTTGATCTGGGGAAAACTGAGGAAGCTATTATCTCCACTTTAATGGGGGAAAGTGCAGGGCCCTGACAAATTTATATAAATCAAATCCAGCGGGCTCGGGGCCCTACATGAATCACCTCTCAAACACAATTTTGAAGGGATTGCAGATCCCCATGCCCTGGTGTGAAGCTGAAATCATTCCAGTATACAAGAATGGGCAGCATAGCGTCCCAAGCAACTATAGACCCATAAGCATGATTGACGCTGCACAAAAGATTTTTTTATAAGCAAGTCCTAAACAAACTTCAAGTTTGGATTGATGAGAAAAGTATATTATATGAGCTTCAGTCAGACTTTAAAAGTGAAATGGGCACAGTTGACTAGGCCTTTTGGTTCAACTGTTTTTACTGGAAGACTATAGCAGTCAGCGGAGGTCGACTTTTGTTGCCTTTCTTGACTTGCATGCAGCCTTTGATCTTGTTCCCAGAGCTTTGCGGTGGTCAACACTGGATAAGATGGACATCCTGCCCAACATATTGGCGATCTTAGTACGTTTGCATGAAGGGAACCAGGCTCGGTGGGGGAACCCGGGGCAGCTCACTTCTCCAATAAGTATTCAACAAGGGGTAAGGCAGGGTTGTGTCCTGGCCCCCACTTGTTTTCCCTGTTTATAAATGATGTAGTGAATAGTTGAGATAGGGATGGATGTGATGCACCCCAGGTGGGTGTTAGAAGAATGTCTGCTTTGCTTTTTGCTGATGACACTCTCTTAATCTTGAAATCGCTCAAAGGTCTCCAGCAGTTGTTGGCTGACTTCAATCTTTTTTGTAGCAAACGGGGGTTGGAACTGAATAGCACTAAAATAAAATGGATGGTTTTCCATCCAGAAGAAGTAAGAGGTACAGATGTAAGTTGTTTGTTGATACAGTCCCAATAGAACAGGTTTCTAACTTTGATTATTTGGGAATTAGAGTAACTCCTACCAAAAAAATCAATGAACATTTTGATTTGTGGATCTGCATGAACTATTGTTCATGCAGATCCACAAATCAAAATGTTTGTTGATTTTTTTATACATCAAGATTGCTGGCAACCTTCAACAAAACCTTCTCTGAGAAACTGCACACACGTTAGAAATATATAATGTGAAATTTTTAGGAGCCACCCTATATGGAACTGAGCTGTGGGGCCATGTTAATTGTAACAATTTATCAATTGTGAAAAATAGATTTATTAGGCTGTTGTTTGGCCTTCCTGAAAGTATGCCGTTGATTCTGTTATTTCTTAATTTGGCACTCAAGAAACGTTTGTGGAAAATTGCACTTAAGCTTTTGCCTTTTTGGCATAGATCTTGGAGCCTACAGAGAACCCCTCAAAGATCTACTAGCGCTGCCTAGAGCCCAAAACGTACAGTGGTGTATACACATAAGAATGATGCTTAAAAAGCTAGGGTTGGAAGCGTATTGTCTCCATTACAAAATGAGTATTAAAGCAGCATATTGGCAGAAAGCAGGTGTCGATACTTTGTCCAACAATAGAGGTACTCTGACCCCGATTTCATGATTTTTAAATTGTTTCTGAGCTATGAGGGGACAGTTGATGAGATGACACCACCTTTGACTCAGAAACTTTACAATTTAGATACGAGATTACTCCGACTATGGCATTCTGTACAAATTGGGAAAATGAAAAATGTAACAACACGGAATGCCCAGCGTGTAGGGGTACATCTGAATCTGTAGCCCACTTATTGTTTTTTTGTCCTGCGTATGGACCTCAGCTAAGAAATTGGTTATTGCCATTATGCAGGTCATTGGGTATGAGGAGACTCTTGGATGCCCTCAGGATCCTTAGGTCTGATACCACAAGGTTGGTGATCTTCGCTGTTGCAAGATACCTACAGTCTGTATGGTTTTGGAGGTCTATGTGTATCCATGCCTGTGTTGACATGGATCACTAAGTTGAGTACCAATGTGAGGTAATGTTACTTGACTTATTTAAGTAGTCTTATAACTGACTATGTATAAAGTCAACCCTGCCTTTTCACAACCCTTATTTATATGCACTTTTTAAAAGTTGTCTTTACATTTTGTATGCACTGCTATATGATAGCAATCTTATATTCTCTTTATAAATGTTATTGTTTTCAGTTTATTTGCACAGATATTATATGTGTATTGTGATTTGCTCCTTCCTTGCTACAAAAATATAAGACACTGTGGTAATAAGTGATGCAGTTACTACTTTTATTATTGTGTATAGTCCTTGGGCAGCATCTTGGTCCGAATGGATGGGAAATTGGGCGACTACTGCTAATTGTATGGATTTAAAGGATTAAAATGTGCAATAATTGTTTTGATGAAATTTGTATTGTGCTTTTATGATCTGCTTTGGATCGAAATAAAGCTATTCCGATGAATAGCTTTAAAGCTATTTAATCAATCTGCATAAAAGTTTGCAACTTGTTAGTCATGTAAGCTAGTACAGGGATCTCAGGTTTCAGTGAAACCTGACAAAGGATGCAAAGTTAAATGTTAGAGAGTTGAAAACTGTTTGTTCTGCTAATAACCTTCGTGTTATTTGAGAGACCTCAAACTTTGTTCAAACCTTGGCAGCCACTTACATGTGATATGTTGAGTATCATGCAGATGTATCAAGGTGATCGTGGTTAAAGAATCGGGTTGTGTTCCTTTGCTAATAACCTTGACTCCCGTTGGCAAATCTGCACAATTTGTTTTAAAAATATTTATTTTTATTTTTCAAGATTTACAACTAAAACAATCTGAACAATCAGTGCATGAATTCCAGTGCTACAATTTTGATCAGGAGAGGCTTATTCCGAGCGTGCATTCCAGAGTGACTCTCCCCATAGCATATTAACCAGAAGTGAAATCCATCCGTTATTGCAAGAGATCAATAACATTTAGACCAAGTCTGTGAGCTAAGTTTCTAGAGTCAACGCAAATATCTTATTAGTTCTCCTCCTGCCTGGTCATCTAATCACCCGCAGAGATATGAGCCTGGATCTCTCCCTCCACCCAGAGTCCTCGTCCATGGACAAATCTTCTGTTTCAATACATTTTTCAAGTAAGCAGCCCCAGAGCAGTATCTCACCAGGTGCTTTATCATCCATGCGAGTTAAACGCATATGCTGCTCTTCAGCCACTCCTCACTCCAGAAGGACCTGCACCCATTGAGCTACCAATGGAGCCCTAGTACCCTTCCATCCAATTGATATCCTGCGTTTTGCTATGAGTAGAGCCAATAGCGTGAGCCTGTAAGGGATCTTACGACCTCTGGGTTTCCTTACCACTTACAGGAGTCCAGCTGTAGGTGAGACAGGAATCCCTATCCCTGTGGCCTGCTGTATAAGAGGTATCACCCATGCCCAAAAGGTGTGTATCACAGTACATTCCCAGGCTAATTGGAAAAAGGTAGCATTTATGGTCCCACACCGGGTGCATCTACCTTCTTTACAAATCTGCACAACATTCACCAGGAATTTAACATATTTTGTATTCAGTTGGTTTGTCATGAGGAGCCCTGTGCAGATATAAAGTTAACAAACATTGCCAACAGCAACCAGACTAGCTTTGCAAATGCCGTGCAGATTTTGCCTACCACGATGCAGCAACCTCGAAAATTCTGAAGACGATTGCCACTGTATTGCTAAGTGACAGTGTCTGGAGCAGTGTGCACTGTACAGTGCAATATGCCAGGCAGCCATTGGCGTGTTCTACTGACATCACGGCTTAGCCATACCAAGGTGAGCCTAGACATGCAATTGAAACCGAAGGAAACATGGATAAGGTGAGCCTAGACATGCAATTGAAACCGAAGGAAACATGGATTCAAATTATTATTCAAAAAGATTTCACTCACACAGCTAGATTTCACCAGCTTTATCAAATTAGACCATGGGCATGGTTTGTGAAATCCCAAACGTTCATATGTCTACCCTCAAAGTATGAGAACTCAAACTGAGTACTATTCTGGAAAATTCATTTATATCCCCCCAACCCCTGACCATTGCTTGCCAAATCAAATAATTTTCGTAATCGGTTACTCAAAGAGCCCCTGGATTCTCAGGATGTGTGGAAAGAAACAAGGAAACCTATACAGCAATGCAGTGACCTTCCTTGCCCCAGACACATGTAGACCCGTGCCTGGGAGAAAAGTACCAAGGGAAGATCTTCTATTTATGCAGCTGCCTTGGCAACATTTGTTATTTCTAAACCCTCGTTCGTAGGCTGTCACCTGCTCCAATGAGCTATAGTGAGTTGACAAACAAACCCAAAGGAAAGAAAGATGGAAGTGGAAGATCTTTCTCTTCTGGAAGGCCGTTCTCACCAGAGTAAAAAATCCTTCAGAAAATGAAAAAACGGAGTAGACACTTTTTGGAGGATAGCGTTTCTCAGAGGCAGAATACCTGCACTAATCATGAATGCACAAATAGACATCATTGTCCAAAAAATGTATACCTTGTTTGGTTGCCCTGCAAGTTAAACGTAGTAAATGTTTTTGAACAATGCCTTAGCTGCCCTTTACAAATATGAGTGCAACTGTCACAGGGTTGCACAGTCACCCTGCCACCAACATTGTTAACTACAATTTTCAGAAGCAAGACAGGATTTATCCCTTAATATTATTTATATTCTTCGTAATTGTACATCATCCCGTCTTTCCCTTGTGTACCTTTAAGACAGCTGGCGCTTGAGAAAATTGTGTTAGTAGTCTAAAATCTAACAAAGTTTTCTAAAATGTTAAAATTAAAGGACCTAAACCATGACTTTTTGTTTTTGCCAATTAAAGGTGCCTGCCTGGGAACTAGGAATGCAGCATGCGCTTCTTTTATTACAAATCACTGCAAACACCTGTTGTGGGTGTTTTTTCAACCAGGAAAAAAGTGTCACTAGAGAAAATACTGCCCGAAACGTAACCCTGGCCATTCGAGGGCAAAAACCAACCTGGAATGATTTTCTTTTAAAAGTGCTGGGTGTGGGCACTGTGATATCTACCCCTTAATGTGGATTAGAAATGTTATGTGCGTGGATGGGGTATGGAGTAGAGTGGTGCAGAGAAGACTGCAGTGGCATAGAGTGAAATGACGTAGAGTGGAGTGGAGTAGAGTGGTGTAAAGTGCAGTAACGTAGAGCAGATTGTTTCAGAGTAGAGTGAAGTGGCGTAGAGTGGAGGGGTAGAGTGCAGAGGTGTAGAGTAGAGTGGTGTACAGTGGTGTAGAGTGCAGTGGCACAGATTAGAGTGATGAAGAGTGCAGTGACGTAGAGTGAAGTTTTGCAGAATAGAATCACATAGGGCGGAGTGATGCTGAGTAGTGTGGCATAGAGTGTATTGGCATAGAGTGCAGAGATGCAGAGTAAAGTTCAGTGGTAAAGAGTGCAATCCTGCAGAGTGCAGTGGCATAGAGTGCAATAGCATAGAGTGCAGTGGCATAGAGTGCAGTGGCATAGAGTACAATGGTGCAAAGTGCAGTGGTGCAGTTTGTCATCTTAATCACTCCTTCATTATAAACAAATAAATAGATTTCATAGAATACAAAACATGGATGCCTTGCTTAAGTACTGAATTTACTTTCAAACTATTTCTCGTAGGATCCTCCTGTAGGCACGTCTTGAAACCTTTTTCATAATATGCACCGAATTCCTTGCACATCATCATGATATGCATAAATGTCACATTGATCGTGTTCACTTTCTGCAAATGCACTTTTTGTTTCTAAACTTAATTAATTTCCTTTGTACTCTGTTGGCCCAAGTAGTTAACTATTTTTGACAAGAGCAGATGTTACCAAATATGAGAAGTCGGTTCTTCATCTACATAAAAGTATGTAATAAATACTTAGATTGAGTCATGCATGTGTACATTTTTCATACCTTGCATATCTCAAATATTGACACAACAGAAGAATAAGTTATTGAATACATAAAAATAAAATACTCCCTAAATGTGATTTTTAGGTTGATTCGGATTTGCACACAAAAGGGAAAACCTTGAAGTAAAAAAAAACGATATTAACACTATGCTTATTTTTTTCACGTTGTGTTATGCATTTAGAAGAACATCACATAACGCAATTTATCGATAGTCTTTAAAAAAAACAATCTTGATTGAAACAAATTTATGGTATTGCTCGGTAATTATTTACATTTTAATTATAGTGTGTTGCAGTTAGATTTCCTGGCCACTGTGAGTTAAACAAAGTTGAAACTGGATTTACCATGGATCAGCTAGAACTATTAAGTGGATCCATATTGGAAATACATTTAATTCGTTTTTTCCGATGGTTTTGTCACATATAACTAAGAAGGCCCCCATTCTAATCAAATGTTAATTTTATAATAAAATGATTGCTTAATGATTTAATTGCATAATAACTGCCTCGCCTGATTGTGCCCGCACTGCTTAGCATACCTATAATTGCAAATAACAATTTAGCCTGATTATGGCACTACGAACTAACTGCTTATCAAAGTTTGCAGAGCTAAGGCTAACAAGTGCATTGCCAGAAATCTCACTGCTCCTAACTGTGTAATTCAAACCCGCCCTTGCTCCCACACTAACGCCATTGTAGGGTATCCAGGGCATCTTGAACATCATGAAATCCTCTCACATGCCATGTGCAAACAATCCAGCATGCACCTTAGACAGCAACTAATCTATTACACATCTATTAAACTGCAAAGGCAACACTTGCACTAGTACATACTAAACTCCCTGAAAACAGACTTTAGCTCTAGATTCTCTTTGACGTCCTCCACGAGCACTCACAGGCAGGAACATCTAAAGGATTTTGGGGAACCAGGACCGAACATATTTGTGGGGCCCCTGTACGGAGCAACTTTGAATTTATGACCCAGTTTCATCTCTTTCATGCCCTCTTTGTCCAGGGCTCTTTGGTTCACTTTTTCAGATTCTAAAGTTGTTACATCTAATCTTCAAGGATAGTGAAGTGTGTTTTCAATATTGTAACAGAGCAGCAGCTCACTAATATCACTGCAGATAATCTCTATGACCACCTCCCATTTCGCATATGTGAGGTCCAGTTTTGAACTATAAGAAACCTTTTTATGGATGTTGCATGAAACATAAGCACAATATTTCTCTGTAAAATGTCTGTAATAGACTCTCACACATCACTCACATTAAAAATAAATTAAAGGAAAACAATATTTAAAATAATCTGCTTAAAAATTATTCATGGTCACCAGGGCTAGATTCTCTGCAGAACAGCGCAGGCGTTATCAGGAGGCCACCTCAAAGGCTGGGACCCTGGGCCAGAGCCCACTTTGCTAATGCCTTAAAACGTCTCAGCTCACAGGCTTCCTTGTTATAGTCCCCATCCTCCTTGTCAATGGGATATCTCAGCAAACCGAATCATAACCCCTCTCTCCCTGTTGTCAGGACAAAATATCAGTTCTGGGCGTTTATGTGACAACCTAATGCATTATGTGTGTTGCAGTGTTGATTTGTTGCCATGGAACTAACTGGAGTAACACAGCTGATAACACTGAATTCTAACAGAAAATCCCTAGACTGTAAATATAGTGTCCTAAGTGAGATGGCAAAACAGATCACGGTAGAGACATTGACCCATGTGTATAGGATTGTAAAGTAAGCTGCTTTCTCCTAGGTGCTAGTGGGCCTAACAATCCTGAGTGCCCCACCTTGGTCCAAAGTCATGTCTGTTTGCGTGATGTCCTTAGAAAGTGCTTGCTCCTACTGGTTGAAAGTTACATTAGGCCAATATGTCAATAATAATATTCTTGATATAAAGTCATAACTCATTTACCATCTTAGAAATGGGGTCTTTGGTTGGTAGTCCAGTTACCACTGTCCAAGCAAGGATCCTCACTCTAGTCAGGGTAAAAGAGAATCATCCTCAGCTAACCCCTGCTTACCCCCTTGGTAGCTTGGCACAAGCAGTAGGCTTAACTTCAGAGTACTAGGTGTAAAGTATTTGTACCAACACACACAGTAGCCTAAAGACAACTCTACAAAATGACACAACAAAGTTTTAGAAAAATAAGAAATATTTATCTAAATAAAACAAGAACAAAACAACAAAAATCCCCAATACACAAGTCAAGTTATCAATAAAAATGCAAAAAGAGTCTTCATGTAATTTTAAACACACACTAACACTGTTCGCGTGAAAATGTACCTTGGGTGCATCAAAAATAACCCGCACGGGCGACTGTGCTTCAATAAGGGTTTGCGACGGTTCGATTTCACTCACGAGCGAGACCTTGCGTTGTTTCTCGTTTCGTCGGGTCGAGGTGTGTCATTTCTTCTCTCCGCAGGAGAGCGATGCATCGATACGGTCAGCAGTCTCGGGTCCGGGCAGGCCTTGCGTTGTTTTTACTTGCCCAGCGGTACCTGCATCGGAAATCGAGCCGCACGATGATCCGAAAACCACGCAGTGCGGGTTGCGATCTCCCCAGCCTCTGTCAGCTATGCTGTGCGTCATTTCTCCAGCTCCGTGCGTTGATTCTTCGGTTGTGTTGCAAGCGAGCGTTGATTTTTCAGCCATAAAGCCAGCGACTCGTCGATTTTTCAGCCGCAGATCGGAGCCACGTCGATCTTTTCCACGCATGGCGTTCTGTGCGTGGATTTCTTCCTCTTAGGCTACCAGCTTCTCCTTTCAGGGTCCCAGGAATTGGATGGGCACCACTTGGCAGAGTAGTAGTCTCCAGAGACTCCAAGTGCTGGCAGAGAGAAGTCTTTGCTATCCCTGAGACTTCAAATAACAGGAGGCAAGCTCTAAATCAAGCCCTTGGAGATCTTCACCAGAAGGAAGGCAACACAAAGTCCAGTCTTTGTCCTCTAGCAAAGGCAGAAGCAGCAACCGCAGGATAGCTCCACAAAGCACAGTCACAGGCAGGGCAGCTCTTCTTCCTCAGCTCTACAGCTCTTCTCCAGGCAGAGGTTCCTCTTGGTTTTCAGAAGTGTTCTAAAGTCTGTGGTTTTGGGTGCCCTTCTGTAAGGAAATGCCTCCTTGGCATGGTTGCCCCCTGACTTTTTGCCTTTGCTGATGCTATGTTTACAATTGAAAGTGTGCTGAGGCTTGCTAACCAGGCCCCAGCACCAGTGTTCTTTCCCTAACCTGTACTTTTGTATCCACAATTGGCAGACCCTGGCATCCAGATAAGTCCCTTGTAACTGGTACTTCTAGTACCAAGGGCCCTGATGCCAAGGAAGGTCTCTAAGGGCTGCAGCATGTCTTATGCCACCCTGGAGACCTCTCACTCAGCACAGACACACTGCTTGCCAGCTTGTGTGTGCTAGTGAGGACAAAACGAGTAAGTCGACATGGCACTCCCCTCAGGGTGCCATGCCAGCCTCTCACTGCCTATGCAGTATAGGTAAGACACCCCTCTAGCAGGCCTTACAGCCCTAAGGCAGGGTGCACTATATCATAGGTGAGGGTACCAGTGCATGAGCATGGTACCCCTACAGTGTCTAAACAAAACCTTAGACATTGTAAGTGCAGGGTAGCCATAAGAGTATATGGTGTGGGAGTCTGTCAAACACGAACTCCACAGCACCATAATGGCTACACTGAAAACTGGGGAGTTTGGTATCAAACTTCTCAGCACAATAAATGCACACTGATGCCAGTGTACATTTTATTGTAAAATACACCACAGAGGGCACCTTAGAGGTGCCCCCTGAAACTTAACCGACTGTCTGTGTAGGCTGACTAGTTCCAGCAGCCTGCCACACCAGAGACATGTTGCTGGCCCCATGGGGAGAGTGCCTTTGTCACTCTGAGGCCAGTAACAAAGCCTGCACTGGGTGGAGATGCTAACACCTCCCCCAGGCAGGAGCTGTGACACCTGGCGGTGAGCCTCAGAGGCTCACCCCTTTGTCACAGCCCAGCAGGGCACTCCAGCTTAGTGGAGTTGCCCGCCCCCTCCGGCCACGGCCCCCACTTTTGGCGGCAAGGCTGGAGGGAACAAAGAAAGCAACAAGGAGGAGTCACTGGCCAGTCAGGACAGCCCCTAAGGTGTCCTGAGCTGAGGTGACTCTGACTTTTAGAAATCCTCCATCTTGCAGATGGAGGATTCCCCCAATAGGGTTAGGATTGTGTCCCCCTCCCCTTGGGAGGAGGCACAAAGAGGGTGTACCCACCCTCAGGGCTAGTAGCCATTGGCTACTAACCCCCCAGACCTAAACACGCCCTTAAATTTAGTATTTAAGGGCTACCCTGAACCCTAGAAAATTAGATTCCTGCAACTACAAGAAGAAGGACTGCCTAGCTGAAAACCCCTGCAGAGGAAGACCAGAAGACGACAACTGCCTTGGCTCCAGAAACTCACCGGCCTGTCTCCTGCCTTCCAAAGATCCTGCTCCAGCGACGCCTTCCAAAGGGACCAGCGACCTCGACATCCTCTGAGGACTGCCCCTGCTTCGAAAAGACAAGAAACTCCCGAGGACAGCGGACCTGCTCCAAGAAAAGCTGCAACTTTGTTTCCAGCAGCTTTAAAGAACCCTGCAAGCTCCCCGCAAGAAGCGTGAGACTTGCAACACTGCACCCGGCGACCCCGACTCGGCTGGTGGCGATCCAACACCTCAGGAGGGACCCCAGGACTACTCTAAGACTGTGAGTACAAAAACCTGTCCCCCCTGAGCCCCCACAGCGCCGCCTGCAGAGGGAATCCCGAGGCTTCCCCTGACCGCGACTCCTTGAATCCTAAGTCCCGACACCTGGGAGAGACCCTGCACCCGCAGCCCCCAGGACCTGAAGGACCGGACTTTCACTGGAGAAGTGACCCTCAGGAGTCCCTCTCCCTTGCCCAAGTGGAGGTTTCCCCGAGGAACCCCCCCCTTGCCTGCCTGCAGCGCTGAAGAGATCCCTAGATCTCCCATTGACTTCCATTACAAACCCGACGCTTGTTTCTACACTGCACCCGGCCGCCACCGCGCTGCTGAGGGTGAAATTTCTGTGTGGGCTTGTGTCCCCCCCGGTGCCCTACAAAACCCCCCTGGTCTGCCCTCCGAAGACGCGGGTACTTACCTGCAAGCAGACCGGAACCGGGGCACCCCCTTCTCTCCATTCTAGCCTATGTGTTTTGGGCACCACTTTGAACTCTGCACCTGACCGGCCCTGAGCTGCTGGTGTGGTGACTTTGGGGTTGCTCTGAACCCCCAACGGTGGGCTACCTTGGACCAAGAACTAAGCCCTGTAAGTGTCTTACTTACCTGGTTAACCTAACAAATACTTACCTCCCCTAGGAACTGTGAAAATTGCACTGTGTCCACTTTTAAAACAGCTATTTGTGAATAACTTGAAAAGTATACATGCAATTTTGATGATTTGAAGTTCCTAAAGTACTTACCTGCAATCCCTTTCGAATGAGATATTACATGTAGAATTTGAACCTGTGGTTCTTAAAATAAACTAAGAAAATATATTTTTCTATATAAAAACCTATTGGCTGGATTTGTCTCTGAGTGTGTGTACCTCATTTATTGTCTATGTGTATGTACAACAAATGCTTAACACTACTCCTTGGATAAGCCTACTGCTCGACCACACTACCACAAAATAGAGCATTAGTATTATCTATTTTTACCACTATTTTACCTCTAAGGGGAACCCTTGGACTCTGTGCATGCTATTCCTTACTTTGAAATAGCACATACAGAGCCAACTTCCTACATTGGTGGATCAGCGGTGGGGTACAAGACTTTGCATTTGCTGGACTACTCAGCCAATACCTGATCACACGACAAATTCCAAAATTGTCATTAGAAATTCATTTTTGCAATTTGAAATTTTTATAAATTCTTAAAAGTCCTGCTAGGGCCTTGTGTGTTAAGTCCCTGTTTAGCATTGTCTTTTAGAGTTTAAAAAGTTTGTTAAAAGTTTGAAATTAGATTCTAGAAACAGTTTTAGATTCTTTAAAAAGTCTTCCAACTTTTAGCAAAATAATGTCTGATACAGAGATGAATGTGGTGGAACTCGACACCACACCTTACCTCCATCTTAAGATGAGGGAGCTAAGGTCTCTCTGTAATATCAAAAAAATAACCATTGGCTCCAGACCTACCAAAATTCAGCTCCAGGAGCTGTTGGCAGAGTTTGAAAAAGCCAACCCCTCTGATGATGACATCACAGAGGAAGAAATTAGTGACTTGGAGGCCAATGTCCCTCCTCCAGTCCTAAATAGGGAGAACAGGACCCCTCAAGTCCTGTCTCCAACTGTGTTAGTCAGAAATAGTGAGTCCCTCACAGGAGGGTCCCACATTTCTGAAATCACTGAGGATGCTCTCAGTGAAGATGACCTCCTGTTAGCCAGGATGGCCAAAAGATTGGCTTTAGAGAGACAGCTCCTAGCCATAGAAAGGGAAAGACAAGAGATGGGCCTAGGACCCATCAATGGTGGCAGCAATATAAATAGGGTCAGAGATTCTCCTGACATGTTAAAAATCCCCAAAGGGATTGTGACAAAATATGAAGATGGTGATGACATCACCAAATGGTTCACAGCTTTTGAGAGGGCTTGTGTAACCAGAAAAGTGAACAGATCTCACTGGGGTGCTCTCCTTTGGGAAATGTTCACTGGAAAGTGTAGGGATAGACTCCTCACACTCTCTGGAAAAGATGCAGAATCTTATGACCTCATGAAGGGTACCCTGATTGAGGGCTTTGGATTCTCCACTGAGGAGTACAGGATTAGGTTCAGGGGGGCTCAAAAATCCTCGAGCCAGACCTGGGTTGACTTCGTTGACTACTCAGTGAAAACACTAGATGGTTGGATTCAAGGCAGTGGTGTAAGTAATTATGATGGGCTGTACAATTTATTTGTGAAAGAACACCTATTGAGTAATTGTTTCAATGATAAACTGCATCAGCATCTGGTAGACCTAGGACCAATTTCTCCCCAAGAATTGGGAAAGAAGGCGGACCATTGGGTCAAGACAAGGGTGTCCAAGACTTCAACAGGGGGTGACCAAAAGAAAGGGGTCACAAAGACTCCCCAGGGGAAGGGTGATGAGACAACCAAAACTAAAAATAGTAAAGAGTCTTCTACAGGCCCCCAAAAACCTGCTCAGGAGGGTGGGCCCAGAGCCTCTTCACAAAACAATGGGTACAAGAGTAAAAACTTTGATCCCAAAAAGGCCTGGTGTCATAGCTGTAAACAGCATGGACACCAAACTGGAGACAAGGCCTGTCCCAAGAAAGGTTCCACTCCAAACTCCCATCCAGGTAACACTGGTATGGCTAGTCTCCAAGTGGGATCAACAGTGTGCCCAGAGCAAATCAGGGTCCACACTGAAGCTACTCTAGTTTCTGAGGGTGGGGTGGATTTAGCCACACTAGCTGTCTGGCCGCCTAACATGCAAAAATACAGACAGCAACTCTTAATTAATGGGACTAGAATAGAGGGCCTGAGGGATACAGGTGCCAGTGTCACCATGGTGACAGAGAAACTGGTTTCCCCTGGCCAATACCTGACTGGAAAAACTTACACAGTCACCAACGCTGACAATCAGAGAAAAGTACATCCCATGGCAATGGTTACTTTAGAATGGGGAGGGGTCAATGGCCTGAAACAGGTGGTGGTCTCCTCAAATATCCCAGTGGACTGTCTGCTTGGAAATGACCTGGAGTCCTCAGCATGGGCTGAGGTAGAACTAAAAACCCATGCAGCAATGCTGGGTATCCCTGAACTGGTGTGTGTGAAAACAAGAGCACAATGCAAGGCACAGGGTGAACAAGTAGAGCTGGAGTCTGGAAGAATGGCCCAGCCTACCAAGAGAACAGGAAAGTCAGTTGGGAAACCAACTGCAACACAGCAAAAGAAAGGGAACCTCTCTTCTCAGGAAGAAGTTCTGCCCTCTGAGGGAACTGAGCCTTTGGAGCTTGAACCTTACCAGGTTGAGCTCTTGGGCCCAGGGGGACCCTCAAGGGAGGAGCTGTGTAAGGGACAAGAAACCTGTCCCTCTCTTGAAGGCCTTAGGCAGCAAGCTGCTGAAGAGTCCAAAGGCAAGAAAAATGGAACACATAGGGTCTATTGGGAAGATGGACTCCTGTACACTGAGGCCAGAGACCCCAAACCTGGTGCCACTAGGAGAGTGGTAGTGCCTCAGCTGTTCAGGAAGTTCATCCTAACATTGGCCCATGACATTCCCCTTGCTGGACATTTGGGACAAACCAAGACGTGGGAGAGGTTAGTCAACCACTTCTACTGGCCCAATATGTCCAACATGGTTAAAGAGTTTTGCCTCTCCTGCCCCACCTGTCAAGCCAGTGGTAAGACAGGTGGGCATCCAAAGGCCCCCCTCATTCCACTTCCAGTGGTGGGGGTTCCCTTTGAAAGAGTGGGTGTGGACATAGTTGGTCCACTAGAACCTCCCACAGCCTCAGGAAATATGTATATCCTGGTAGTAGTGGATCATGCTACCAGGTATCCTGAAGCTATTCCCCTTAGGTCGACTACTGCCCCTGCAGTAGCCAAGGCCCTCATTGGTATCTTTACCAGAGTGGGTTTCCCTAAGGAGGTGGTGTCTGACAGAGGTACCAACTTCATGTCAGCATACCTAAAGCACATGTGGAATGAGTGTGGAGTGACTTATAAATTCACTACACCATACCATCCACAAACTAATGGCTTGGTTGAGAGATTCAACAAGACATTAAAAGGCATGATCATGGGGCTCCCAGAAAAACTCAAAAGGAGATGGGATGTCCTCTTGCCATGTCTGCTTTTCGCTTACAGAGAGGTGCCACAGAAGGGAGTAGGATTCTCACCCTTTGAACTTCTGTTTGGTCATCCTGTAAGGGGACCACTTGCCCTGGTTAAAGAAGGCTGGGAGAGACCTCTCCATGAGCCTAAACAGGACATAGTGGACTATGTACTTGGCCTTCGCTCTAGAATGGCAGAGTACATGGAAAAGGCAACCAAAAACCTTGAGGCCAGCCAACAGCTCCAGAAGTTTTGGTATGACCAAAAGGCTGCACTAGTTGAGTTCCAACCAGGGCAGAAAGTCTGGGTTCTGGAGCCTGTGGCTCCCAGGGCACTCCAGGACAAATGGAGTGGCCCTTACCCAGTGCTAGAAAGGAAGAGTCAGGTCACCTACCTGGTGGACCTGGGCACAAGCAGGAGCCCCAAGAGGGTGATCCATGTGAACCGCCTTAAGCTCTTCCATGACAGGGCTGATGTGAATCTGTTGATGGTAACAGATGAGGATCAGGAGGCAGAGAGTGAACCTCTCCCTGATCTTCTGTCATCAGACCCAAAAGATGGCACAGTAGATGGAGTGATCTACTCAGACACCCTCTCTGGCCAACAGCAAGCTGATTGTAGGAGAGTCCTACAACAGTTTCCTGAACTCTTCTCCTTAACCCCTGGTCAGACACACCTGTGTACCCATGATGTGGACACAGGAGACAGCATGCCTGTCAAAAACAAAATCTTTAGACAGTCTGACCATGTTAAGGAAAGCATCAAGGTGGAAGTCCACAAGATGCTGGAATTGGGAGTAATTGAGCGCTCTGACAGCCCCTGGGCTAGCCCAGTGGTCTTAGTCCCCAAACCTCACACCAAAGATGGAAAGAAAGAGATGAGGTTTTGTGTGGACTACAGAGGGCTCAATTCTGTCACCAAGACAGATGCTCATCCAATTCCAAGAGCTGATGAGCTCATAGACAAATTAGGTGCTGCCAAATTCTTAAGTACCTTTGACTTGACAGCAGGGTACTGGCAAATAAAAATGGCACCTGGAGCAAAAGAGAAAACAGCATTCTCCACACCTGATGGGCATTATCAGTTTACTGTTATGCCCTTTGGTTTAAAGAATGCCCCTGCCACCTTCCAAAGGTTGGTGAATCAAGTCCTTGCTGGCTTGGAGTCCTTTAGCACAGCTTATCTTGATGATATTGCTGTCTTTAGCTCCACCTGGCAGGATCACCTGGTCCACCTGAAGAAGGTTTTGAAGGCTCTGCAATCTGCAGGCCTCTCTATCAAGGCATCCAAATGCCACATAGGGCAGGGAACTGTGGTTTACTTGGGCCACCTTGTAGGTGGAGGCCAAGTTCAGCCACTCCAACCCAAGATCCAGACTATTCTGGACTGGGTAGCTCCAAAAACCCAGACTCAAGTCAGGGCATTCCTTGGCTTGACTGGGTATTACAGGAGGTTTGTGAAGGGATATGGATCCATTGTGACAGCCCTCACTGAACTCACCTCCAAGAAAATGCCCAAGAAAGTGAACTGGACTGTGGAATGCTAACAGGCCTTTGACACCCTGAAACAAGCAATGTGCTCAGCACCAGTTCTAAAAGCTCCAGATTATTCTAAGCAGTTCATTGTGCAGACTGATGCCTCTGAACATGGGATGGGGGCAGTTTTGTCCCAAACAAATGATGATGGCCTTGACCAGCCTGTTGCTTTCATTAGCAGGAGGTTACTCCCCAGGGAGCAGCGTTGGAGTGCCATTGAGAGGGAGGCCTTTGCTGTGGTTTGGTCCCTGAAGAAGCTGAGACCATACCTCTTTGGGACTCACTTCCTAGTTCAAACTGACCACAGACCTCTCAAATGGCTGATGCAAATGAAAGGTGAAAATCCTAAACTGTTGAGGTGGTCCATCTCCCTACAGGGAATGGACTTTATAGTGGAACACAGACCTGGGACTGCCCATGCCAATGCAGATGGCCTTTCCAGGTTCTTCCACTTAGAAAATGAAGACTCTCTTGGGAAAGGTTAGTCTCATCCTCTTTCGTTTGGGGGGGGGTTGTGTAAGGAAATGCCTCCTTGGCATGGTTGCCCCCTGACTTTTTGCCTTTGCTGATGCTATGTTTACAATTGAAAGTGTGCTGAGGCCTGCTAACCAGGCCCCAGCACCAGTGTTCTTTCCCTAACCTGTACTTTTGTATCCACAATTGGCAGACCCTGGCATCCAGATAAGTCCCTTGTAACTGGTACTTCTAGTACCAAGGGCCCTGATGCCAAGGAAGGTCTCTAAGGGCTGCAGCATGTCTTATGCCACCCTGGAGACCTCTCACTCAGCACAGACACACTGCTTGCCAGCTTGTGTGTGCTAGTGAGGACAAAACGAGTAAGTCGACATGGCACTCCCCTCAGGGTGCCATGCCAGCCTCTCACTGCCTATGCAGTATAGGTAAGACACCCCTCTAGCAGGCCTTACAGCCCTAAGGCAGGGTGCACTATATCATAGGTGAGGGTACCAGTGCATGAGCATGGTACCCCTACAGTGTCTAAACAAAACCTTAGACATTGTAAGTGCAGGGTAGCCATAAGAGTATATGGTCTGGGAGTCTGTCAAACACGAACTCCACAGCACCATAATGGCTACACTGAAAACTGGGGAGTTTGGTATCAAACTTCTCAGCACAATAAATGCACACTGATGCCAGTGTACATTTTATTGTAAAATACACCACAGAGGGCACCTTAGAGGTGCCCCCTGAAACTTAACCGACTGTCTGTGTAGGCTGACTAGTTCCAGCAGCCTGCCACACCAGAGACATGTTGCTGGCCCCATGGGGAGAGTGCCTTTGTCACTCTGAGGCCAGTAACAAAGCCTGCACTGGGTGGAGATGCTAACACCTCCCCCAGGCAGGAGCTGTGACACCTGGCGGTGAGCCTCAAAGGCTCACCCCTTTGTCACAGCCCAGCAGGGCACTCCAGCTTAGTGGAGTTGCCCGCCCCCTCCGGCCACGGCCCCCACTTTTGGCGGCAAGGCTGGAGGGAACAAAGAAAGCAACAAGGAG
Source organism: Pleurodeles waltl (assembly GCF_031143425.1). Taxonomy (NCBI): domain Eukaryota; kingdom Metazoa; phylum Chordata; class Amphibia; order Caudata; family Salamandridae; genus Pleurodeles; species Pleurodeles waltl. Next base: position 1,551,352,726 of record NC_090440.1, read on the forward strand.
GAGTCACTGGCCAGTCAGGACAGCCCCTAAGGTGTCCTGAGCTGAGGTGACTCTGACTTTTAGAAATCCTCCATCTTGCAGATGGAGGATTCCCCCAATAGGGTTAGGATTGTGTCCCCCTCCCCTTGGGAGGAGGCACAAAGAGGGTGTACCCACCCTCAGGGCTAGTAGCCATTGGCTACTAACCCCCCAGACCTAAACACGCCCTTAAATTTAGTATTTAAGGGCTACCCTGAACCCTAGAAAATTAGATTCCTGCAACTACAAGAAGAAGGACTGCCTAGCTGAAAACCCCTGCAGAGGAAGACCAGAAGACGACAACTGCCTTGGCTCCAGAAACTCACCGGCCTGTCTCCTGCCTTCCAAAGATCCTGCTCCAGCGACGCCTTCCAAAGGGACCAGCGACCTCGACATCCTCTGAGGACTGCCCCTGCTTCGAAAAGACAAGAAACTCCCGAGGACAGCGGACCTGCTCCAAGAAAAGCTGCAACTTTGTTTCCAGCAGCTTTAAAGAACCCTGCAAGCTCCCCGCAAGAAGCGTGAGACTTGCAACACTGCACCCGGCGACCCCGACTCGGCTGGTGGCGATCCAACACCTCAGGAGGGACCCCAGGACTACTCTAAGACTGTGAGTACAAAAACCTGTCCCCCCTGAGCCCCCACAGCGCCGCCTGCAGAGGGAATCCCGAGGCTTCCCCTGACCGCGACTCCTTGAATCCTAAGTCCCGACACCTGGGAGAGACCCTGCACCCGCAGCCCCCAGGACCTGAAGGACCGGACTTTCACTGGAGAAGTGACCCTCAGGAGTCCCTCTCCCTTGCCCAAGTGGAGGTTTCCCCGAGGAACCCCCCCCTTGCCTGCCTGCAGCGCTGAAGAGATCCCTAGATCTCCCATTGACTTCCATTACAAACCCGACGCTTGTTTCTACACTGCACCCGGCCGCCACCGCGCTGCTGAGGGTGAAATTTCTGTGTGGGCTTGTGTCCCCCCCGGTGCCCTACAAAACCCCCCTGGTCTGCCCTCCGAAGACGCGGGTACTTACCTGCAAGCAGACCGGAACCGGGGCACCCCCTTCTCTCCATTCTAGCCTATGTGTTTTGGGCACCACTTTGAACTCTGCACCTGACCGGCCCTGAGCTGCTGGTGTGGTGACTTTGGGGTTGCTCTGAACCCCCAACGGTGGGCTACCTTGGACCAAGAACTAAGCCCTGTAAGTGTCTTACTTACCTGGTTAACCTAACAAATACTTACCTCCCCTAGGAACTGTGAAAATTGCACTGTGTCCACTTTTAAAACAGCTATTTGTGAATAACTTGAAAAGTATACATGCAATTTTGATGATTTGAAGTTCCTAAAGTACTTACCTGCAATCCCTTTCGAATGAGATATTACATGTAGAATTTGAACCTGTGGTTCTTAAAATAAACTAAGAAAAGATATTTTTCTATATAAAAACCTATTGGCTGGATTTGTCTCTGAGTGTGTGTACCTCATTTATTGTCTATGTGTATGTACAACAAATGCTTAACACTACTCCTTGGATAAGCCTACTGCTCGACCACACTACCACAAAATAGAGCATTAGTATTATCTATTTTTACCACTATTTTACCTCTAAGGGGAACCCTTGGACTCTGTGCATGCTATTCCTTACTTTGAAATAGCACATACAGAGCCAACTTCCTACACCTTCTTATACCCATTTTCTCCTTTGAAGTAGGCCTACTTCAAAGCAAACTCTCTCTTGAATGTGAAATCTTGCCTTGCCCAGCCCAGGCCCCAGACACTCACCAGGGGGTTGGAGACCGCATTGTGTGAGGGCAGGCACAGCCCTTTCAGGTGTGAGTGACAACTCCTCCCCTCCCTCCTGGCACAGATGGTTCATCCCAGACTACACCCCAGCTCCCTTTGTGTCACTGTCTAGTGTGAGGTGCAACCAGCCCAACTGTCCAACTGACCCAGACAGGGAATCCACAAACAGGCAGAGCCACAGACATGGTATAAGCAGGAAAAGGCTCACTTTCTAAAAGTGGCATTTTCAAACACACAATCTCAAAATCAACTTTACTAAAAGATGTATTTTTAAATTGTGAGCTCAGAGACCCCAAACTCCACATGTCCATCTGCTCCCAAAGGGAATCTACACTTTAATCATATTTAAAGTTAGGCCCCATGTTAACCAATGAGAGGGACAGGCCTTGCAACAGTGAAAACGAATTTAGCAATATTTCACTGTCAGGACATATAAAGCACATTACTATCTGTCCTACCTCAACCATACACTGCACCCTGCCCTTGGGGCTACCTAGGGCCTACTGTAGGGGTGCCTTACATGTAAGAAAAGGGAAGGTTTAGGCCTGGCAATTGGGTACACTTGCCAAGTCGAATTTACAGTTACAAACTGCACACACAGTGGCAGATCTGAGACATGAACCTGATCCGCCCTGAACCCGATCTGCCCTGGTGAGCGCCAGAGTGTTTTCTCTGCTTCTCTGTTGCTGTGTTTCTTCTGTGATCTCTTGCTATCCTTGACTTTCGTTTCTGCATTCTAGCATTTCTTGCTCTACTTTCCTCTGATTTTTCACGTTTTTATCTTTTTGTACTTTGTCTTTTTCACTTCCCCCCCGTTCTGCGCCTTTTCCCGCTCTCTCCCCGCTCCCCCCGCCCACCGCACCCCCATTCGCTCGCGCCTCCCGCCTCCCAGCTGCTCCTCCCTCCCCCTTCCTTTCTTAATGGCGGTCGCTGCGTGCTAAGGTGAGTGTCTCCTGACCTGTTTTGGCCAGGTAAAACACTCTCCACGCGCACAGCACCACCAAGCCGTGCCCGTGTCTCCCTCTCCCTGCCCTCGCTGCTCCAAGGGATCGAGGCCCTCCTGGACCCGATCCGCCCTGGTGAGCGCCAGAGTGTTTTCTCTGCTTCTCTGTTGCTGTGCTTCTTCTGTGATCTTTTGCTATCCTTGACTTTCTTTTCTGCATTCTAGCATTTCTTGCTCTACTATCCTCTGATTTTTCACGTTTTGTCTTTTTCACTTTTTATCTTTTTGTCCTTTGCCTTTTTCACTTCCCCCCCGTTCTGCGCCTTTTCCCGCTCTCTCCTCACGCCCCCGTGCCCCCATTTGCCCGCGCCTCCCAGCTGCTCCTCCCTCCCCCTCCCTTCTTAATGGCGGTCGCGCCGCTGGCACGCAAGCGGCAAGCCCGTCTGCGCCCGTCCGTGCCTGGACCGCGCCCAGCGCCAGCACCCCTGGACCCCGCAACAGACACACCACCAGCCTCCGTTACGACGCCAGCACCCTCCTCGCACTCAACACCAGCCGAGATACCACCTGCTTCCAGGCCACTCCGAAAAGCATACACAGACCCTTCTCCTGCCGCAACTGCAGCTTCACCTGCGTCAAAGCCCACAAACCTCCCAGGACCAAGACCAACCACCTACGCTGCATACTCCTCAACACTCGCTCCGCACGTAAGCACACCATCAAGCTCTGGGATCTGCTCGACTCCACCGCCCCGACATAGCCTTCCTGACCGAAACCTGGTGGAACGACTCCTCTGCGCCTGACATCGCCATAGCCATTCCGAACGGGTACAAGATCTCCCGCAGAGACCGCATCAACAGAACCGGAGGAGGCATAGCCATCGTCCACAAGGACACCCTCGAAGTCCACACCCTCCTGGATAACTCCCTCAACTCCGCCGAACTCCTACACTTTCAAATCCACACAGACCCCAACACCACCCTCAGAGGAACGCTTGTCTGCACACCTCCTGGACCCAGGGCACTATTCAGCAACGCCATCGTCGACCTTGCCAGCACCCACGCACTCACCTCCACGGACTACATCCTCCTCGGGGACATGAACTTCCACCTTGAAAACAATAACGACATCAACTCCACCACCCTGATCGACAAGCTAGCCAACCCCGGCCTCAGACAGCTTGTCAATGCACCCACCCACACCGCCGGCCACACCCTAGACCCCATCTTCTCCACAAGCGACCACGTCTCCTCAATCGCACCACCGAACTCTACTGGACCGATCACCACTGCATCCATTTCACCTTCAAGAAACAAACCGAACACCACCACACCGAGCAACCACCTCGTTGGCGGTGTAGCAAAGTCACCGAAGACCAGTTGACCACCGCCCTAGCCCAGAAAACGCTCACCAACCCCACAGACCCTGACATCGCCGTCCTCAACCTTAGCTGTGGATCGAAGACTGCGCCAACCGCCTCGCACCACTCAAGAAACCCTCCAACAACCAAACCAACAGAAAAACCACCTGGTTCACCAACGACCTCCAAGCCTCCAAACGCAACTATCGTAAACTCAAGAAGAAATGGCTCCACGAACGCACACCCGACAACCACACTGCACTTAAGGACCCCACACGCAGGCATCACCAACTCCTCAGGCTAGCAAAAAGATCCTCCTTCAAAACTCGCCTGGAAAACAACGTGCACGACTGCAAAGAACTCTTCAACATCGTGTAGGAGCTCTCTAACCCCAGCGCCACCATCAACGACATCCCCCCTCCCAAGAACTGTGCGACGCCCTAGCCACCGCTTTCCACCGAAAGATCGCCGACATCCACGACAGCTTCAACACCCCTACTACCCCAAGCACGCCAGCCTTCCCCTCCATGAACCCCACCCGCACCAACCGCCTGACCTCCTGGACCAGCATCAACCACGACGATACTCGCAAGACCATGAATTCCATCCACTCTGGAGCACCGTCTGACCCGTGCCCACACCATATATACAACAAAGCAGACACAGCCATCGCACCACACCTACGGAAGTTCATCAACCTCTCTTTCGAAACAGCAAGATTCCCGGAGAGCTGGAAACACGCCAAAATCATTGCCCTTCTCAAAAAACCAAATGCCGACCCCAAAGACCTGAAGAACTTCCGGCCCATCTCCTTGCTCCCATTCCCGGCAAAAGTCATTGAGAAAATCGTCAACACACAACTCACCTGATACCTCAAAGACAACAACATCCTTGACCCCTCCCAATCCGGATTCAGACGAAACCACAGCACCGAGACCGCTTTCCTCGCCGCCACAGACGATATCAGAAGCCAGCTCGACAATGGAGAAACATCAGCCCTCATCCTCCTAGACCTGTCAGCCGCCTTCGACACAGTCTGCCTCCACACTCTGAAAATCCGCCTCCACGAAGCAGGGATCCAAGAGAAAGCCCTCGACTGGACCACATCCTTCCTCTATGGAAGAACCCAGAGAGTACGCCTCCCCCTTTCCAATCCAAAGCCACCAACATCATCTGCGGCGTACCCTAAGGCTCTTCCCTCAGCCCGACGCTGTTCAACATCTACATGGCCCCCCTTGCACAAGTGGCCCGCCAACACAACCTCAACATCATCTCCTACGCCGACGACACCCAACTCATCCTATCCCTCACCAAGGACCCACACACCGCCAAACCCAACCTCCACGGGGGCATGAAGGCCGTCGCCGACTGGATGAGAAGCAGCCGGCTGAAACTGAACTCTGACAAAATGGAGGTTCCCTTCCTTGGGCCCACCCCCTCCGCCTGGGACGATTCATGGTGGCCAGCCTCGCTGGGTACCCCTCCAACGCCAACTGACCACGCATGCAACCTTGGCTTCATCCTCGACTCATCCCTCTCCATGTCAAAACAGGTCAACGCCATCTCCTCCTCCTGCTACAACACCCTCCGCATGCTTCGTAGAATCTACAAATGGATCCCAACCAAAACAAGAAAAACAGTAACTCAGGCCCTCATCAGCAGCAGGCTCGACTACGGCAACGTACACTACGCAGGCATCCAGTCCAAACACCTGCAACGCCTCCAACGCATCCAAAACGCCTCCGCCCGACTCATCCTCAACATTCCCCGCCGCAGCCACATCACCCCCCACCTGAGAGACCTGCACTGGCTCCCCGTCGACAAGAGGATCACCTTCAAGCTCCTCACCCACGCACAGAAGGCACTCCACAACACCGGACCAGCCTACCTTAACAAGAGACTCATCTTCTACACCCCCACCAGGCAACTCCGCTCTTCCAACCTCACCCTCGCTCCCATCCCCCGCATCCGACGCAAATCCTCCAGCGGCAGATCTTTTTCCTACATCACCGCCAAGTCCTGGAATACACTCCTGTCTGACCTTAGACAGATCCAGGACCTGCTCACCTTCAGAAGACACCTCAAGACCTGGCTCTTCGAACAGTAGTAGCACCCCCCCCCCCTGTTTTCTCTCCCCCAGCGCCTTGAAACTCTCACGGGTATGTAGTGCGCTTTATAAATAGTCTGATTGATTGATTGATTGATGATTACAGAGCTACTAATGTGGGTGGCACAACCAGTGCTGCAGGCCCACTAGTAGTTTGATTTACCGGCCCTGGGCACCTCTAGTGCACTGTACTAGGGACTTACTAATAAATCAAATATACCAATCATTGATAAGCCAATTACATACACATTTTGTATAGGAGCACTTGCAAGTTAGCACTGGTTAGCAGTGGTAAAGTGCCCAGAGTAACAAAAACAGCAAAATCATAGTCCAGCACACATCAACAACCTGGGAAACAGAGGCAAAAAGTTAAGGGAGACCACGCCAAGGAGGAAAAGTCTAACATCATTTAAGCAAAAATTTTGTATGGAAGTGTTCCTCTTTGGCCACGTTTACTTTTTGGTCAAGAAACTGAATTTCTCAGGTGATTCCCGCCAACTTTGTAGCTCCCACAGTAGCACTTGAAACTCTTTCTTTTTCATAAAAAACATACTTTGAACCAATTTTTCTCACTTTGTGCACCACATTTCATATGCCACACACCATCATCTCTGTATCTGGTTTCAAAATAAGTCTTAGGCCCTCATTTAGAGTTTGGTGGACAAGGTACTCCACCACAAATATGGCTGCTTACCTTGTCGGCCAACTAATAGTCTACCCAGTCTGTTTAGAGTTGAGCAGACCATCATGTTTCCAGCAGCAGTGCCTTTGCCAGCTTGACTGGAGAAAATCTTATATTGATGCAAAAATAGAGTTCCTCAAACCACACACCCTATTTAGAGCAGATGTTCTGATGTTAAATGAATCTTTTGATTGGCTAAGTGAGCAAACCTGTTATTTGTTTTCACTGTGTTGATTTGAAAAATAAGTAACCTCATCTTTATTATTTTATTAGTCCTTGTCCCGCAAGCATGCATTCAGTTGAGTGTGATATGTTATTGTTTTGCCCTGAATTGGCTAATAGGATTATTTGTATTAAAGGTTTCTAGCACACGAGATTGATTTCACATGAGCACACATGAGATTGATTTCACATGGGGCCCCATTATGAGTTTGGTCGACGGAAAACTGTCGAAGCAGAGAGTGAACATTGCAATTGTGCTGGTCAGGGGGCCCCTACACCTGCTCTCTGCCAGCCTTTTCCTGGCTGTGTTACCGCCATGAAACCCTTGGCAGAAAACGAGGTCGTAAACCCCAGGGCAGCGCTGCCCTGTCAGATTAGGATCTCCCCCCACTGCTAGACCACCGAGGTCCAAGATCCTGGCGGAGCAGGTGGTTCCCTGGCAGTCTGACCACCAGAGTTGTAATATACATTCAATAGTCTTTCTTATTGATTGAATTCTAACCATTAGTCCTTTTTTGCTCTTTTACACACTGGTGGTCATTCTGACCCTGGCGGTCTTTGACCGCCAGGGCGGAGGACCGCGGGAGCACCGCCGACAGGCCGGCGGTGCTCCAATGGGGATTCCGACCGCGGCGGTAAAGCCGCGGTCGGACCGGCACCACTGGCGGGGTCCCGCCAGTGTACCGCGGCCCCATTGAATCCTCCGCGGCGGCGCAGCTTGCTGCACCGCCGCGGGGATTCCGACCCCCCCTACCGCCATCCAGATCCCGGCGGTCGGACCGCCGAGATCCGGATGGCGGTAGGGGGGGTCGCGGGGCCCCTGGGGGCCCCTGCAGTGCCCATGCCACTGGCATGGGCATTGCAGGGGCCCCCGTAAGAGGGCCCCTACATGTATTTCACTGTCTGCTGCGCAGACAGTGAAATACGCGACGGGTGCAACTGCACCCCTCGCACAGCTTCCACTCCGCCGGCTCGATTCCGAGCCGGCTTCATCGTGGAAGCCTCTTTCCCGCTGGGCTGGCTGGCGGTCTGAAGGCGACCGCCCGCCAGCCCAGCGGGAAAGTCAGAATTACCGCCGCGGTCTTTCGACCGCGGAACGGTAACCTGACGGCGGGACTTTGGCGGTCGGCCTCCGCCGCCCGCCAAGGTCAGAATGAGGGCCTCTGTCTCTTGAGGCGCATTCTGACTGTGGAAATTTAGCTCCCTAAAACAATGCTTATGTTTCTGTATTTAAATGGTCTTCAGCGGCAATTGCTCGGCTCCCTTCCAGCTCAGACCATAGCTGGTCTTTATAAGGTATAAACGCACACCATTGTTCATTTCATTTTTTTGCTGGGTATTCAATCACTTGACTTTGGTTCTGTGTGTTACTAGATATTTTTGCCCACATGTACACTGGGTTTATAAAGTGTTCTGATGCCCTAAGACTTTGTGTGTGCCATATAAAAACTTAAAATAAATAGATGATATCCACACTACACTAAGGGCCAGATGTAGGAAGCGTTTTGCATGGTGTAAACAGCGAATTTCGCTGTTTGCGCCATGCAAAACGCGCATCGCGATGCTCATACCCATTTTGGGAGTCGGTAACCTAGTTACCGACTCGCAAAATTGGAATGCGACTCGCAAATAGGAAGGGGTGTTCCCCTTCCTATTTGCAATTCGCATCGCGATGTAGAGTTGCTTTGTAACCGCGAACATGGTCGCAAAGCAATTCGCAGTTAGCACCCATAACAAATGGGTGCTAACCCATTCGCAAAAAGGGGAAGGGGTCCCCATGGGACCCCTTCCTCTTTGTGAATGGCCCTAAAAAAAAAAATTCAGGGCAGGCAGTGGTCCTATGGATCACTACCAGCTCTGAAAAAATGAAACAAAAATGTTTCATTTTTTCGAGTGTATTGCAACTCGTTTTCCTTCAAGGAAAACGGGCTGCAATAAAAAAAAAAACTGCTTTATTGGAAAGCAGTCACAGACAAGGTGGTCTGCTGTCTCCAGCAGGCCACCATTCCTGTGAGTGCTGCGAATCGCAAGGGGGTTGCAAATTGCGACCCACCTCATTAATATTAATGAGGTGGGTCTTTGCGACCCCCCTTGCGATTCGCAGATGGTGTCAGGGACACCATCCTGCATATGGGTTTGCGAGTCGCTCAGACTCGCAATTTGCGACTCGCAAACCCAAACATACTTACACCTGGCCCTAAGTGGCTTATCTTATAGGAGGCCTTATACCTTGTCCTACATTGCTTTATTCAACTGCAGTGTGCTTCAGTGTTTCTTTTTTCAGCTGCTCTTAAATATGCACATATTGCAACTCATGTCCACTTTTTTAGTATGGAATATCTTTTCTACCTACATCGATGACACTACCATTGGGTAAAGGGGGCACTGGAAATGCCTTCTTTACTTTGGTACATTGCAATCCCTGGAGTGATGAACCAGAAAATGTTACCTACTTCATTGCCATCCAGGAAAATGCCCACTAGCAATGAATTTAAATGTACTCATGCCTTGAGATTTTATTCCACGACATCTACCATTGTGGTATCACTGATTTCTGGTGAATGAAAAGGTAATTCCTTAAATTATGTCTGAAGATGCAGAGACAAACACACATCCCAGTTTACCTCTATCTGGCAAGAAGATAGAAAATGAACCTGTAATCACCTAGCTAATGCTCATGCTTGTTTGATTTAAGGTCTGTACATTATTTGTAACTACTTCATCATGAATGTCTCCAATAGAAAATCTGAACAGGCCTCCTGGTATCCCAATACATCATGGACTCTTTACACACAAATTAACTGACTTTCCTGCCTCTTTAGCCCAAGTTTGACATATGATGTAGATGTGTCACATGCAGCAATTGGAGAGTGCCCTGATGCATTCACAATGAAACAACTTAAATGAATGAATAAGGAAACTCTGATCTCTCCATCCAGATTTCTCAGGCCATTCACCTTAAACCACTCTGCATGGTGTCTACCAGAAAAGTGACAAGAGCATGAGCTGTCAGGTTCACTGTTACAGAAGGCACCTTCACCCAGCTGAGGCAGGTCAATAGGATCCTGCCGTACCTGCCCCCTGACCTTCATGCAGGAGTAATCACCTTTCTTAGAAATGCAATGCTTGATTGCTGGCTTCTCCATCAACTGCCACCACAGTCTCCAGCAGGTCAGAAACTACAGCCCCCAGAAGGTCAGAAAACAACTGCTAGATTTGTTACCCATTGGCCTAAATAAAGATACTTAGCAAACTTCACTATTTCTAATATGAGGGATTCTTAATCTTGACAAACGTTGCCTCACTTTAAACTGAACTGGCTCTGCCTCGGCCCACCCCTATCATAACCTCCTAGCATACAACCCTAACACATTGCTACAACTTCTTAAAACCAACCACCACCTCACTTGGATATATCTTTAGAGGTGACAGTCCTTCATTGTCTCAGATCCTTCTATGTTGTCAAATTCAGACACTGCCTCTCTCTGTTCCCATCCGAGCCTGCCCCACCTTTATCTTATCCGGTGCCTGATTTGTAAAACAATAAATCCCGGCAAAGTTTTGCTCCGAAGTCCCTGGCTGGTGCAACAAATATTGGGGGAGAGGGAAGAATACCAGGGCAGTGCAGTGTTAATTCCACCTCATGTCTCTTCACATTCTCGCATTCACCACCAGACATCCCCTGTCCCTTTATCTCACTATTGCAGGTTATTTTTCATTCCTGCTTTCTCCTGTTGACACTGTTTTTCTATTGTTCTCTTTTATTCCCTCTTTTGTATTTTCTCTCTCTTACTCTAGGTGTCCACCCTGCCAAGAAGTTGAGCCGTACTGTAAAATATGCTGAACTGGTCCCGGTGTACTTTTCAAACATCGGGACTGTAGGCGGGTGCCGGGCACTGCGCCTACCGCGATCAAACATGGCGGCTGCCGCGCGCCTCCTCCGCTAACCTTACGCGTCCTCATGGAGACGCGTGGGGGTGGAGATGGCAATCGGCCCCGGACTTCCAGGTTGCCGCGTCTCCGCAAAAGGAGGACGCCACGGGGGAGCGGCGCGCAGAACAGGAGGAGCAGGAAGGAAGAAGCGCGTCAGACCCAGAGGAAGGAAACGAAGAACCAGAACGAGAGGAGACGAAGGACACCAGACCAGAGCCCACTGCTGAGACGGAGCACAGCCCTGGCATTAGCCGTATAGAACCGCCGAGAAGAAGTGAGACGTCCTGCCATGACCCAGGAGGGTCGTGGCTATACAAGGTACGGACCCTATTCAGGAACGCTACTACTAGAAGGGGAAAGGAAGGGGAGTTGGAGGGAGGAAAAGGGGGTCTGGGGAGGGCAGGGAGGCTATAAGGAAAGGCTATCCTGGGTTTCCAGGGATTGGGGAGTCACAAGACCAAACTCCCAGCCTATCACGAACCTGATTGAATCCTAATAATAGCCTGCTTCTTCCACAAACCCCCCCCCCTTTTTCCCCCAGCTAAACAACACCTCCTATCATTCCTGCCATCTACACTCCCCAGTACTAACAAACCCATAGAGACTATAAACTACTGCCCCACTTACCTGAGCCTGTTCTCTTGTTCTTCAGAGAAACCGTGAGAACCAGAAGAGGCCACTGGAAGAGCGTCACCTAAAAAGAAGAAAGGAAGATTATTAAAGGACTCTTACATTACCACCTTCACATATAACCAAGAACCTCACGAAGAAAACTCTAGAAGACGAGCCACCTTTGTTGTTACAAAAACCTATCCTATCACAAATAAACCACGTATACGCCCTGCTAGGACTCTGAACTCTGAGTCTGTGTCCTCTGTACCACCGAGCAAACCCTACAGTGGTGTCAGAAGTGGGATCTGATGGTCTAACACTCCATACCGGGCGTACAGAGGAGTTGCAAATATGGAGGAGAAACCCACCCTCGAGGACATGATAAAACAACTGCCAGAGGGTCAACGTCACCTCCAACTAGTGTGGGAGGCACAGCAAAGGGAGGCCAAAGAAGACAGGGAAGCCCTCCAGGCCACCTTGAAAAGTCAGGCCACTATAATGGCCAATAATCAACTGGTTCATGAGACCGCTCTTCAAAAATTGACCGACACGATTGCTGCCAGTAAAGTACACCCGAATGTGCCAAGTTCGGTATTACAAAAATACCAAGAGGGAGAGGATCCTGATTCATTTTTTACAAACTTTGAGAGAGTAGCTTAATCGGCTCAATGGCCTGAAACCCGGTGGGGCCAATACATTGCTCCCCTCTTGACAGGCACTCTTCAGTCCGCTTATCAGGCTGCAAATCCGGGTGGCACGACCCCATATTCTGATGTTAAGAAAAGTATTTTGGAGCGAGTGGGACATGACACTGAGTACTACAGGACAAAATTTCGCAAGGTTAAATGGGGATCAAATGAGGATCCGGGTGAAGGCCCTAGGGCTGAAGTGGCTGGGGCCCTTAGGAACTGACCGTGAAGATGTTATTAAGGCTATCGTTTTAGAACAGTATCTAGATTCCCTCCCTACGAGCACACGGAACTGGATAAGGCAGCATCCTAAAATAGACACCGACATAGCTATTGACCTGTGTAGGAAGTTGGCTCTGTATGTGCTATTTCAAAGTAAGGAATAGCATGCACAGAGTCCAAGGGTTCCCCTTAGAGGTAAAATAGTGGTAAAAAATAGATAATACTAATGCTCTATTTTGTGGTAGTGTGGTCGAGCAGTAGGCTTATCCAAGGAGTAGTGTTAAGCATTTGTTGTACATACACATAGACAATAAATGAGGTACACACACTCAGAGACAAATCCAGCCAATAGGTTTTTATATAGAAAAATATCTTTTCTTAGTTTATTTTAAGAACCACAGGTTCAAGTTCTACATGTAATAGCTCATTCGAAAGGTATTGCAGGTAAGTACTTTAGGAACTTCAAATCATCAAAATTGCATGTATACTTTTCAAGTTATTGACAAATAGCTGTTTTAAAAGTGGACACTTAGTGCAATTTTCACAGTTCCTAGGGGAGGTAAGTATTTGTTAGTTTTACCAGGTAAGTAAGACACTTACAGGGTTCAGTTCTTGGTCCAAGATAGCCCACCGTTGGGGGTTCAGAGCAACCCCAAAGTCACCACACCAGCAGCTCAGGGCCGGTCAGGTGCAGAGTTCAAAGTGGTGCCCAAAACACATAGGCTAGAATGGAGAGAAGGGGGTGCCCCGGTTCCGGTCTGCTTGCAGGTAAGTACCCGCGTCTTCGGAGGGCAGACCAGGGGGGTTTTGTAGGGCACCGGGGGGGACACAAGTCCACACAGAAATTTCACCCTCAGCAGCGCGGGGGCGGCCGGGTGCAGTGTAGAAACAAGCGTCGGGTTTGTAATGGAAGTCAATGGGAGATCTAGGGATCTCTTCAGCGCTGCAGGCAGGCAAGGGGGGGGGTTCCTCGGGGAAACCTCCACTTGGGCAAGGGAGAGGGACTCCTGGGGGTCACTCCTCCAGTGAAAGTCCGGTCCTTCAGGTCCTGGGGGCTGCGGGTGCAGGGTCTCTCCCAGGTGTCGGGACTTTGGTTTCAAAGAGTCGCGGTCAGGGGAAGCCTCGGGATTCCCTCTGCAGGCGGCGCTGTGGGGGCTCAGGGGGGACAGGTTTTGGTACTCACAGTATCAGAGTAGTCCTGGGGTCCCTCCTGAGGTGTTGGATCGCCACCAGCCGAGTCGGGGTCGCCGGGTGCAGTGTTGCAAGTCTCACGCTTCTTGCGGGGAGCTTGCAGGGATCTTTAAAGTTGCTGGAAACAAAGTTGCAGCTTTTCTTGGAGCAGGTCCGCTGTCCTCGGGAGTTTCTTGTCTTTTCGAAGCAGGGGCAGTCCTCAGAGGATGTCGAGGTCGCTGGTCCCTTCGGAAGGCGTCGCTGGAGCAGGATCTTTGGAAGGCAGGAGACAGGCCGGTGAGTTTCTGGAGCCAAGGCAGTTGTCGTCTTCTGGTCTTCCGCTGCAGGGGTTTTCAGCTGGGCAGTCCTTCTTCTTGTTGCAGGAATCTAATTTTCTAGGGTTCAGGGTAGCCCTTAAATACTAAATTTAAGGGCGTGTTTAGGTCTGGGGGGTTAGTAGCCAATGGCTACTAGCCCTGAGGGTGGGTACACCCTCTTTGTGCCTCCTCCCAAGGGGAGGGGGTCACAATCCTAACCCTATTGGGGGAATCCTCCATCTGCAAGATGGAGGATTTCTAAAAGTTAGAGTCACCTCAGCTCAGGACACCTTAGGGGCTGTCCTGACTGGCCAGTGACTCCTCCTTGTTATTCTCATTATTTTCTCCGGCCTTGCCGCCAAAAGTGGGGCCTGGCCGGAGGGGGCGGGCAACTCCACTAGCTGGAGTGTCCTGCTGGGTTGGCACAAAGGAGGTGAGCCTTTGAGGCTCACCGCCAGGTGTGACAATTCCTGCCTGGGAGAGGTGTTAGCATCTCCACCCAGTGCAGGCTTTGTTACTGGCCTCAGAGTGACAAAGGCACTCTCCCCATGGGGCCAGCAACATGTCTCGGTTTGTGGCAGGCTGCTAGAACTAGTCAGCCTACACAGATAGTCGGTTAAGTTTCAGGGGGCACCTCTAAGGTGCCCTCTGTGGTGTATTTTACAATAAAATGTACACTGGCATCAGTGTGCATTTATTGTGCTGAGAAGTTTGATACCAAACTTCCCAGTTTTCAGTGTAGCCATTATGGTGCTGTGGAGTTCGTGTTTGACAGACTCCCAGACCATATACTCTTATGGCTACCCTGCACTTACAATGTCTAAGGTTTTGTTTAGACACTGTAGGGGTACCATGCTCATGCACTGGTACCCTCACCTATGGTATAGTGCACCCTGCCTTAGGGCTGTAAGGCCTGCTAGAGGGGTGTCTTACCTATACTGCATAGGCAGTGAGAGGCTGGCATGGCACCCTGAGGGGAGTGCCATGTCGACTTACTCGTTTTGTCCTCACTAGCACACACAAGCTGGTAAGCAGTGTGTCTGTGCTGAGTGAGAGGTCTCCAGGGTGGCATAAGACATGCTGCAGCCCTTAGAGACCTTCCTTGGCATCAGGGCCCTTGGTACTAGAAGTACCAGTTACAAGGGACTTATCTGGATGCCAGGGTCTGCCAATTGTGGATACAAAAGTACAGGTTAGGGAAAGAACACTGGTGCTGGGGCCTGGTTAGCAGGCCTCAGCACACTTTCAATTGTAAACATAGCATCAGCAAAGGCAAAAAGTCAGGGGGCAACCATGCCAAGGAGGCATTTCCTTACACAACCCCCCCCCAAACGAAAGAGGATGAGACTAACCTTTCCCAAGAGAGTCTTCATTTTCTAAGTGGAAGAACCTGGAAAGGCCATCTGCATTGGCATGGGCAGTCCCAGGTCTGTGTTCCACTATAAAGTCCATTCCCTGTAGGGAGATGGACCACCTCAACAGTTTAGGATTTTCACCTTTCATTTGCATCAGCCATTTGAGAGGTCTGTGGTCAGTTTGAACTAGGAAGTGAGTCCCAAAGAGGTATGGTCTCAGCTTCTTCAGGGACCAGACCACAGCAAAGGCCTCCCTCTCAATGGCACTCCAACGCTGCTCCCTGGGGAGTAACCTCCTGCTAATGAAAGCAACAGGCTGGTCAAGGCCATCATCATTTGTTTGGGACAAAACTGCCCCTATCCCATGTTCAGAGGCATCAGTCTGCACAATGAACTGCTTAGAATAATCTGGAGCTTTGAGAACTGGTGCTGAGCACATTGCCTGTTTCAGGGTGTCAAAGGCCTGTTGGCAGTCCACAGTCCAGTTTACTTTCTTGGGCATTTTCTTGGAGGTGAGTTCAGTGAGGGCTGTCACAATGGATCCATATCCCTTCACAAACCTCCTGTAATACCCAGTCAAGCCAAGGAATGCCCTGACTTGAGTCTGGGTTTTTGGAGCTACCCAGTCCAGAATAGTCTGGATCTTGGGTTGGAGTGGCTGAACTTGGCCTCCACCTACAAGGTGTCCCAAGTAAACCACAGTTCCCTGCCCTATCTGGCATTTGGATGCCTTGATAGAGAGGCCTGCAGATTGCAGAGCCTTCAAAACCTTCCTCAGGTGGACCAGGTGATCCTGCCAGGTGGAGCTAAAGACAGCAATATCATCAAGATAAGCTGTGCTAAAGGACTCCAAGCCAGCAAGGACTTGATTCACCAACCTTTGGAAGGTGGCAGGGGCATTCTTTAAACCAAAGGGCATAACAGTAAACTGATAATGCCCATCAGGTGTGGAGAATGCTGTCTTTTCTTTTGCTCCAGGTGCCATTTTTATTTGCCAGTACCCTGCTGTCAAGTCAAAGGTACTTAGAAATTTGGCAGCACCTAATTTATCAATGAGCTCATCAGCTCTTGGAATTGGATGGGCATCTGTCTTGGTGACAGAATTGAGCCCTCTGTAGTCCACACAAAACCTCATCTCTTTCTTTCCATCTTTGGTGTGAGGTTTGGGGACTAAGACCACTGGGCTAGCCCAGGGGCTGTCAGAGCGCTCAATGACTCCCAATTCCAGCATCTTGTGGACTTCCACCTTGATGCTTTCTTTAACATGGTCAGATTGTCTAAAGATTTTGTTCTTGACAGGCATGCTGTCTCCTGTGTCCACATCATGGGTACACAGGTGTGTCTGACCAGGGGTTAAGGAGAAGAGTTCAGGAAACTGTTGTAGGACTCTCCTACAATCAGCTTGCTGTTGGCCAGAGAGGGTGTCTGAGTAGATCACTCCATCTACTGTACCATCTTTTGGGTCTGATGACAGAAGATCAGGGAGAGGTTCACTCTCTGCCTCCTGATCCTCATCTGTTACCATCAACAGATTGACATCAGCCCTGTCGTGGAAGAGCTTAAGGCGGTTTACATGGATCACCCTTTTGGGGCTCCTGCTTGTGCCCAGGTCCACCAAGTAGGTGACCTGACTCTTCCTCTCTAGTACTGGGTAAGGGCCACTCCATTTGTCCTGGAGTGCCCTGGGAGCCACAGGCTCCAGAACCCAGACCTTCTGCCCTGGTTGGAACTCAACCAGTGCAGCCTTTTGGTCATACCAAAACTTCTGGAGCTGTTGGCTGGCCTCAAGGTTTTTGGTTGCCTTTTCCATGTACTCTGCCAGTCTAGAGCGAAGGCCAAGTACATAGTCCACTATGTCCTGTTTAGGCTCATGGAGAGGTCTCTCCCAGCCTTCTTTAACAAGGGCAAGTGGTCCCCTTACAGGATGACCAAACAGAAGTTCAAAGGGTGAGAACCCTACTCCCTTCTGTGGTACCTCCCTGTAAGCGAAAAGCAGACATGGCAGGAGGACATCCCATCTCCTTTTGAGTTTTTCTGGGAGCCCCATGATCATGCCCTTTAATGTCTTGTTGAATCTCTCAACCAAGCCATTAGTTTGTGGATGGTATGGTGTAGTGAATTTATAAGTCACTCCACACTCATTCCACATGTGCTTTAGGTATGCTGACATGAAGTTGGTACCTCGGTCAGACACCACCTCTTTAGGGAAACCCACTCTGGTAAAGATACCAATGAGGGCCTTGGCTACTGCAGGGGCAGTAGTTGACCTAAGGGGAATAGCTTCAGGATACCTGGTAGCATGATCCACTACTACCAGGATATACATATTTCCTGAGGCTGTGGGAGGTTCCAGTGGACCAACTATGTCCACACCCACTCTTTCAAAGGGCACCCCCACCACTGGAAGTGGAATGAGGGGGGCCTTTGGATGCCCACCTGTCTTACCACTGGCTTGACAGGTGGGGCAGGAGAGGCAAAACTCCTTAACCATGTTGGACATATTGGGCCAGTAGAAGTGGTTGACTAACCTCTCCCACGTCTTGGTTTGTCCCAAATGTCCAGCAAGGGGAATGTCATGGGCCAATGTTAGGATGAACTCTCTGAACAGCTGAGGCACTACCACTCTCCTAGTGGCACCAGGTTTGGGGTCTCTGGCCTCAGTGTACAGGAGCCCATCTTCCCAATAGACCCTATGTGTTCCATTTTTCTTGCCTTTGGACTCTTCAGCAGCTTGCTGCCTAAGGCCTTCAAGAGAGGGACAGGTTTCTTGTCCCTTACACAGCTCTTCCCTTGAGGGTCCCCCTGGGCCTAAGAGCTCAACCTGATAAGGTTCAAGCTCCAAAGGCTCAGTTCCCTCAGAGGGCAGAACTTCTTCCTGAGAAGAGAGGTTCCCTTTCTTTTGCTGTGTTGCAGTTGGTTTCCCAACTGACTTTCCTGTTCTCTTGGTAGGCTGGGCCATTTTTCCAGACTCCAGCTCTACTTTTTCACCCTGTGCCTTGCATTGTGCTCTTGTTTTCACACACACCAGTTCAGGGATACCCAGCATTGCTGCATGGGTTTTTAGCTCTACCTCAGCCCATGCTGAGGACTCCAGGTCATTTCCAAGCAGACAGTCCACTGGGATATTTGAGGAGACCACCACCTGTTTCAGGCCATTGACCCCTCCCCATTCTAAAGTAACCATTGCCATGGGATGTACTTTTCTCTGATTGTCAGCGTTGGTGACTGTGTAAGTTTTTCCAGTCAGGTATTGGCCAGGGGAAACCAGTTTCTCTGTCACCATGGTGACACTGGCACCTGTATCCCTCAGGCCCTCTATTCTAGTCCCATTAATTAAGAGTTGCTGTCTGTATTTTTGCATGTTAGGCGGCCAGACAGCTAGTGTGGCTAAATCCACCCCACCCTCAGAAACTAGAGTAGCTTCAGTGTGAACCCTGATTTGCTCTGGGCACACTGTTGATCCCACTTGGAGACTAGCCATACCAGTGTTACCTGGATGGGAGTTTGGAGTGGAACCTTTCTTGGGACAGGCCTTGTCTCCAGTTTGGTGTCCATGCTGTTTACAGCTATGACACCAGGCCTTTTTGGGATCAAAGTTTTTACCCTTGTACCCATTATTTTGTGAAGAGGCTCTGGGCCCACCCTCCTGTGCAGGTTTTTGGGGGCCTGTAGAAGACTCTTTACTATTTTTAGTTTTGGTTGTCTCATCACTCTTCCCCTGGGGAGTCTTTGTGACCCCTTTCTTTTGGTCACCCCCTGTTGAAGTCTTGGACACCCTTGTCTTGACCCAATGGTCCGCCTTCTTTCCCAATTCTTGGGGAGAAATTGGTCCTAGGTCTACCAGATGCTGATGCAGTTTATCATTGAAACAATTACTTAACAGGTGTTCTTTCACAAATAAATTGTACAGCCCATCATAATTACTTACACCACTGCCTTGAATCCAACCATCTAGTGTTTTCACTGAGTAGTCAACAAAGTCAACCCAGGTCTGGCTCGAGGATTTTTGAGCCCCCCTGAACCTAATCCTGTACTCCTCAGTGGAGAATCCAAAGCCCTCAATCAGGGTACCCTTCATGAGGTCATAAGATTCTGCATCTTGTCCAGAGAGTGTGAGGAGTCTATCCCTACACTTTCCTGTGAACATTTCCCAAAGGAGAGCACCCCAGTGAGATCTGTTCACTTTTCTGGTTACACAAGCCCTCTCAAAAGCTGTGAACCATTTGGTGATGTCATCACCATCTTCATATTTAGTTACAATCCCTTTGGGGATTTTCAACATGTCAGGAGAATCTCTGACCCTATTTATGTTGCTGCCACCATTGATGGGTCCTAGGCCCATCTCTTGTCTTTCCCTCTCTATGGCTAGGATCTGTCTTTCCAAAGCCAATCTTTTGGCCATCCTGGCTAACTGGATGTCCTCTTCACTGGAGTTATCCTCAGTGATTTCAGAGTTGTTGGTCCCTCCTGTGAGGGAACCAGCATCTCTGACTATTATTTGTGGAGTCAGGGCTTGAGAAGCCCTGCTCTCCCTAAGTAGGACTGGAGGGGGGGAATTTCCCTCCAAGTCACTATCTTCATCCTCTGAGTTGCCATCCTCAGAGGGGTTGGCCTTTTCAAACTCTGCCAAAAGCTCCTGGAGCTGTACTTTGGTAGGTTTGGGGCCCATTGCTATTTTCTTTAGTTTACAGAGTGACCTTAGCTCTCTCATCTGTAGATGGAGGTAAGGTGTGGTGTCGAGTTCCACCACATTCACATCTGTGCTAGACATTATGCTTCTAAAAGTTGGAATACTTTTTAAGAAACTAAAACTGGTTCTAGAATCTAATTCAAACTTTTAACAAACTTTTAAACTCTAAAAGAAATGCTAAACAGGATCTAACACAAGGCCCTAGCAGGTCTTTTAAGAATTTAGAAAACTTTTCAAATTGCAAAAATCAATTTCTAATGACAATTTTGGAATTTGTCGTGTGATCAGGTATTGGCTGAGTAGTCCAGCAAATGCAAAGTCTTGTACCCCACCGCTGATCCACCAATGTAGGAAGTTGGCTCTGTATGTGCTATTTCAAAGTAAGGAATAGCATGCACAGAGTCCAAGGGTTCCCCTTAGAGGTAAAATAGTGGTAAAAAATAGATAATACTAATGCTCTATTTTGTGGTAGTGTGGTCGAGCAGTAGGCTTATCCAAGGAGTAGTGTTAAGCATTTGTTGTACATACACATAGACAATAAATGAGGTACACACACTCAGAGACAAATCCAGCCAATAGGTTTTTATATAGAAAAATATCTTTTCTTAGTTTATTTTAAGAACCACAGGTTCAAGTTCTACATGTAATAGCTCATTCGAAAGGTATTGCAGGTAAGTACTTTAGGAACTTCAAATCATCAAAATTGCATGTATACTTTTCAAGTTATTGACAAATAGCTGTTTTAAAAGTGGACACTTAGTGCAATTTTCACAGTTCCTAGGGGAGGTAAGTATTTGTTAGTTTTACCAGGTAAGTAAGACACTTACAGGGTTCAGTTCTTGGTCCAAGATAGCCCACCGTTGGGGGTTCAGAGCAACCCCAAAGTCACCACACCAGCAGCTCAGGGCCGGTCAGGTGCAGAGTTCAAAGTGGTGCCCAAAACACATAGGCTAGAATGGAGAGAAGGGGGTGCCCCGGTTCCGGTCTGCTTGCAGGTAAGTACCCGCGTCTTCGGAGGGCAGACCAGGGGGGTTTTGTAGGGCACCGGGGGGGACACAAGTCCACACAGAAATTTCACCCTCAGCAGCGCGGGGGCGGCCGGGTGCAGTGTAGAAACAAGCGTCGGGTTTGTAATGGAAGTCAATGGGAGATCTAGGGATCTCTTCAGCGCTGCAGGCAGGCAAGGGGGGGGGTTCCTCGGGGAAACCTCCACTTGGGCAAGGGAGAGGGACTCCTGGGGGTCACTCCTCCAGTGAAAGTCCGGTCCTTCAGGTCCTGGGGGCTGCGGGTGCAGGGTCTCTCCCAGGTGTCGGGACTTTGGTTTCAAAGAGTCGCGGTCAGGGGAAGCCTCGGGATTCCCTCTGCAGGCGGCGCTGTGGGGGCTCAGGGGGGACAGGTTTTGGTACTCACAGTATCAGAGTAGTCCTGGGGTCCCTCCTGAGGTGTTGGATCGCCACCAGCCGAGTCGGGGTCGCCGGGTGCAGTGTTGCAAGTCTCACGCTTCTTGCGGGGAGCTTGCAGGGATCTTTAAAGTTGCTGGAAACAAAGTTGCAGCTTTTCTTGGAGCAGGTCCGCTGTCCTCGGGAGTTTCTTGTCTTTTCGAAGCAGGGGCAGTCCTCAGAGGATGTCGAGGTCGCTGGTCCCTTCGGAAGGCGTCGCTGGAGCAGGATCTTTGGAAGGCAGGAGACAGGCCGGTGAGTTTCTGGAGCCAAGGCAGTTGTCGTCTTCTGGTCTTCCGCTGCAGGGGTTTTCAGCTGGGCAGTCCTTCTTCTTGTTGCAGGAATCTAATTTTCTAGGGTTCAGGGTAGCCCTTAAATACTAAATTTAAGGGCGTGTTTAGGTCTGGGGGGTTAGTAGCCAATGGCTACTAGCCCTGAGGGTGGGTACACCCTCTTTGTGCCTCCTCCCAAGGGGAGGGGGTCACAATCCTAACCCTATTGGGGGAATCCTCCATCTGCAAGATGGAGGATTTCTAAAAGTTAGAGTCACCTCAGCTCAGGACACCTTAGGGGCTGTCCTGACTGGCCAGTGACTCCTCCTTGTTATTCTCATTATTTTCTCCGGCCTTGCCGCCAAAAGTGGGGCCTGGCCGGAGGGGGCGGGCAACTCCACTAGCTGGAGTGTCCTGCTGGGTTGGCACAAAGGAGGTGAGCCTTTGAGGCTCACCGCCAGGTGTGACAATTCCTGCCTGGGAGAGGTGTTAGCATCTCCACCCAGTGCAGGCTTTGTTACTGGCCTCAGAGTGACAAAGGCACTCTCCCCATGGGGCCAGCAACATGTCTCGGTTTGTGGCAGGCTGCTAGAACTAGTCAGCCTACACAGATAGTCGGTTAAGTTTCAGGGGGCACCTCTAAGGTGCCCTCTGTGGTGTATTTTACAATAAAATGTACACTGGCATCAGTGTGCATTTATTGTGCTGAGAAGTTTGATACCAAACTTCCCAGTTTTCAGTGTAGCCATTATGGTGCTGTGGAGTTCGTGTTTGACAGACTCCCAGACCATATACTCTTATGGCTACCCTGCACTTACAATGTCTAAGGTTTTGTTTAGACACTGTAGGGGTACCATGCTCATGCACTGGTACCCTCACCTATGGTATAGTGCACCCTGCCTTAGGGCTGTAAGGCCTGCTAGAGGGGTGTCTTACCTATACTGCATAGGCAGTGAGAGGCTGGCATGGCACCCTGAGGGGAGTGCCATGTCGACTTACTCGTTTTGTCCTCACTAGCACACACAAGCTGGTAAGCAGTGTGTCTGTGCTGAGTGAGAGGTCTCCAGGGTGGCATAAGACATGCTGCAGCCCTTAGAGACCTTCCTTGGCATCAGGGCCCTTGGTACTAGAAGTACCAGTTACAAGGGACTTATCTGGATGCCAGGGTCTGCCAATTGTGGATACAAAAGTACAGGTTAGGGAAAGAACACTGGTGCTGGGGCCTGGTTAGCAGGCCTCAGCACACTTTCAATTGTAAACATAGCATCAGCAAAGGCAAAAAGTCAGGGGGCAACCATGCCAAGGAGGCATTTCCTTACAACCTGGCATGCGCATATCACAGGTCAGTGGATGTGAGGAGCCAAAACATCAGATCCGGGGGTAAAATGCCTATGACTCCACCTCAATATACCACAAGATGAACCACTGAGGAGCCCGGAACCTCCAGGAGCACCGAGAGAAATCCCATGCAACAGCCTCAGTGTTTTAGCTATGGGGAATGGGGCCACATAGCCCGAGGATGTCCAAAAAAACATGAGGGAGTAGAGCCAATGGAGATAGGAGTTGCTCGAGGGAGAGTCTTGTGCCTGGGGAGAAGTGATGCGTCCTTCAAACACCCCCTTCGGATAAATGGACAATTGGTCATGGCCCTGATTGACTCTGGATGCAGTCAATCAGTGATACGTCGCAGTATAATCAGATCTGTCAATCCCAATCCCGATCAATGAGTGACGATCTGCTGCATCTATGGAGACCGAGCTCAGTATCCCCTTGAAGGGGTGGAAGTAGAATGGAACACCTACCATGACTTCCTCCCCATGGGACTTATGGATAACCTAATAGAGGAATGTGTCATTGGAACCGATTATCAGCGATTCAATGAGATATTGAACCAAACACGGCAACACAATCCTATCGATGATTGGTGGAATGCGGCTCCCTTTCGGGATACCCCCATCTATAGCCCCCCAGAACGAAAAAAGTTAACCCGGAAAGAGGAGAGAGCAGAGAAACAGAAATTCATTGCCCAACAAGGACAGAGAGAAGCAGAGAAAACGGTGGCCAATATAGTCCGCGCTCCAATGTCATTCAGAATAAGCCATGATAACATTTTTTTCCCGGGTTGGATTCCCCGAAGAAATTCTTACTGATCAGGGGACACCCTTTATCTCTGGTCTTATGAAACAGATATGCAAGACCCTAGGCATTACTCAAATTAAGACGGCAGTGTATCATCCACAAACGGGTGGTTTAGTCGAGAGATATAATCGCACCATCAAAACCCTTTTGAGAAAAATAGTGAACGATTCGGGAAAAGACTGGGATCAGAAACTTCCCCTAGTGTTGTATGCCATCAGGACACATGAACAGTCCTCCACCGGGCATAGTCCGTTTGAACATGTATTCAGGAGACAACCCTGTAATTTACTAGATATGGCGGCGGAGTTGTGGGAAGAGGAGGATAACGAAGAGAGACCCATCCTAGAATATATGCACAACTTAAAGTCTCACCTCCAGACGGTTTGGGAGGATGTAAGGCAACACTTAGAAAAAGCACAAGAAACTCAAAAAAATTATTACGACCAGCGCACTAAACTGCGGGTACTCCAGCCCAACGATAAAGTATTAATCTTGCGACCCACCTCTGAACATAAGATACTAGCTAAATGGCAAGGGCCGTATCGGGTGATAAAAGCGGTCACCCCCGTTACGTATTTGATTGAACTCAGTGAACACACGAGACGGACCCAAATTTACCACATCAATCTGTTAAAGAAATGGGAAACTCCTGTGAATGACAATGATGCTTCCGCTAGGGGATATTTGATAACCCCGACAACCTCACTAGGTTTGGAACTATGTCCCATGACTCCATCAGACAATCCAAAAACCCCCTGTATCAATGATTCCCTATCTAAAATAGAGAAATGGCAGTTAATTGAGTTACTTCGGAATTATACTAAATTCTTTTCAGACCTTCCCGGACGAACATCTTTGGTCCAACACCATATTAGAACACCGGAGGGCCAAACAGTCCGACTACGGCCCTATCGGATCCCCGAAGCTAGAAAGATTCTTATAGAAGAAGAGATCACAAAGATGTTCACCCTAGGGGTCATTGAACCCTCTACGAGCCCATGGTGTTCCCCTGTCGTTCTAGTGCCTAAACCGGATGGATCGGTCCGGTTCTGTATCGATTTCAGAAAACTTAACGAGATATCTCTCTTCGATACTTATCCTATTCCCCGGGTAGATGAGGTACTGGAGAAGATAGGGCAGGTGCGTTTCATGTCTACTATTGATCTGACGAAGGGGTATTGGCAAATCCCGTTAGCCCCACAAGATAAGGAGAAAACAGCGTTTGCAACCCCTTCGGGCTTATATCAGTTTACCGTTCTTCCCTTTGAACTCCACGGTGCCCCTGCGACATTCCAACATTTGATGGACCGTCTCCTACAGCCCTTTCAAGACTTTACTGCCGCCTATCTCGATGACATTGTCATATTTAGTTCAACCTGGGCAGACCATCTCCTCCACTTAAAAAAAGTATTCTCGACCTTAGCCACCGCAGGTCTCACCGCCAACCCTGCAAAATGTGTCCTAGGCCAAACTCAAATTGCATATCTTGGATATGTCATCGGTATGGGAGTGTTGCGTCCTCAGAAAGATAAGGTTGACACTATTAGACGGATACCTCTCCCCAAAACAAAGAAAGAACTCCGTTCCTTCCTGGGGTTGGTGGGGTATTACCGCCGATTCATACCCCAATATTCTACCATTACCGCCCCCCTCACTGACCTGTTAAAGAAGCAATATTCTAACACCCTTCCTTCTTTCTCCCCCTCCCAACTTCAAGGTTTCCAATTTCTCAAAGAAGCACTCTCAACCGAACCTGTGTTGAGATGTCCTGACTTTTCCAGACCTTTTCACCTTTTTACAGACTCTTCCAATGTCGGCCTAGGAGCCGTCTTAGCACAACCTGACGAACAAGGACATGATCACCCCAATGTATATATTAGCCGTAAGTTATTACCTAAGGAAAGGAACTATCCCACTATAGAAAAGGAATGCCTTGCCATAAAATGGGCAATTGAGTGCCTCCAATATTATCTCTTAGGTCGCCCTTTCGTTCTCTATACCGATCATGTGCCTTTGACTTGGTTGGCCTCCCATAAGGACACTAATTCCTGAGAATTACGCTGGTTCCTTGAACTGCAGCCCTTTACCTTTCAGGTCCGTCACATCCCCGGATCCCGTCAATGTCCCGCTGACTTTCTCTCCCGCTGTCCGGATTCCACGGTCCTCTACCAGTCCCGTTCATGGGATGGGGTATGTAGGCGGGTGCCGGGCACTGTGCCTACCGCCGATCAAACATGGCGGCTGCCGCGCGCCTCCTCCGCTAACCTTACGCGTCGTCATGGAGACGCGTGGGGGTGGAGACGGCAATCGGCCCGGACTTTCGGGTTGCCGCGTCTCCGCAAAAGGAGGACGCCATGGGGAGCGGCGCGCAGAACAGGAGGAGCAGGAAGGAAGAAGCGCGTCTGACCCAGAGGAAGGAAACGTAGAACCAGAACGAGAGGAGACGAAGGACACCAGACCAGAGCCCACTGCTGAGACGGAGCACAGCCCTGGCATTAGCCGTATAGAACCGCCGAGAAGAAGTGAGACGTCCTGCCACGACCCAGGAGGGTCGTGGCTATACAAGGTACGGACCCTATTCAGGGACGCTACTACTAGAAGGGGAAAGGAAGGGGAGTTGGAGGGAGGAAAAGGGGGTCTGGGGAGGGCAGGGAGGCTATAAGGAAAGGCTATCCTGGGTTACCAGGGATTGGGGAATCACAAGACCAAACTCCCAGCCTATCACGAACCTGATTGAATCCTAATAATAGCCTGCTTCTTCCACAAACCCCCCCCCCTATTTCCCCCAGCTAAACACCTCCTATAATTCCTGCCATCTACACTCCCCAGTACTAACAAACCCATAGAGACTATAAACTACTGCCCCACTTACCTGAGCCTGTTCTCTTGTTCTTCCGAGAAACCGTGAGAACCAGAAGAGGCCACTGGAAGAGCGTCACCTAAAATGAAGAAAGGAAGATTATTAAAGGACTCTTACATTACCACCTTCACATATAACCAAGAACCTCACGAAGAAAACTCTAGAAGACGAGCCACCTTTGTTGTTACAAAAACCTATCCTATCACAAATAAACCACGTATACGCCCTGCTAGGGCTCTGAACTCTGAGTCTGTGTCCTCTGTACCACCGAGCAAACCCTACAGGGACATATTCAGCAGTGCCTGCACTCTGTCTGCTTTTGATCTCCACAACATGCATGCAGGGGTTGGTCTTTCTTAATTCAGGCTCCAGCTGAGCCCATAACAAAGGCCGAATTAGATGGGTCATCATTCCTCCTTTTGTTCGAGTCTCCTGGCTAGGAGGTCTGCATCCTCACGCCTAGATGTAAATAAAGTGGAGGGGAAACAAAGGGACACACCTTGTTAGCACTTCCAACATACTTAAGAGAGCCATGCTTCTGACTTTGTTCAACCCATATATTCAAGATATGCATGCACTGTAGAATGTCAAATGTGTTGGTCTTTCCAAGTATTTACACAAAATAAATTGCATTTATAGAATGCCTACTACCCCTGACAAGGCTTTGAAATAATTAAAAAAATGCTATTTCAACAATCTTTTGAGCCCTAGGGAAGTCATTGGGGCTGGGCAGCGACACCCGTGTATGACTACTCTCTGTTTGGTGAGGAGAAGAAGCATGGCAGTTATGCAACAGTCGTCCGTCAAGACATTTGTAACGTAGCCTAAAAGGGCTACCATTAGGGTGTGTGGAAGGAGGTGACCAGTGATAGCGTGTATGGTCGAGTGGACCTCCTCCCAAAATGTTGCCACTTGGGGGCAGTACTAAGCTAGGTGCATGAAGGTGGCCTACGGGAATGTGTAGCACATTCAGCGTGGGTCGTCGGTAATTCCCATAGCAAGGAGTTGTGTATGGGTACAATATAGTCTATGTAACAATTTAAAATGTATCAGTCTCAGTCTGTAGTTGGGTGAGAGGGACATAATCTGACTGCAACAAGAGGCCCATTAGGTATTTGTGGGGGAAGATCAATATCTGGCGACCACGCGGCGCGAGCAGCAGGTGTAGTACCAGGGTGGAAGTATGCCTTATATAGCATAGTCAAGAAACCAATTAACGCAGCAATGGGTTTGTGAGGATATGTTCCAGCACCGGCAGTGGTGGGCGCTGGAAATGTTACATGTAGAGACCGACAGGCTGCGCAGAGCTGATGATACAGTAAAATCTCTAAGAGTGTGGTGCGAGATGTGTCGAAGACCTCAAACGGTGACCTAAATTGGTCACCTGGATAAAGGTCGGAGAAGGCCACGATGCCTCATTTATGGGTGTGCACTCTGGTGCCCACATCAAGCAAGAGTGGCAGCTGAGGGTTGTGGCTAATCGATGGGGTATAGAGGTGAGAAAGTTTGGCTCGCTTCCGCATGCTGTCCCAAGCCCAGCGGAGGCATTCTCCTGTGTCGATCACAGAAATTGGTAGGCTTAGGCAAGATAACCATTTTCGTGATGGCTATTAGTCCAGTGACAGAGAGTGGCAGGCGGGACCGATTAGAGATTCTGTCCTCCAGCCATGATGTGACTCGACCTTAGTTGATCTTCTAGAGCACGTCCAGGTTACAGCTGAGCCAAATCCCCAGATATCACACCGGCTCCGTTGCCTATTGGTACAGGTATTCTGCAGGGAATGGCAGGGTGTGGTCAGTTAATAGGAATACAATAGATTTCCACCAATTGATTTGAATGCCGGAGAACCCACCACATCAGATTAATTTGCATGTCAGCAGTGTGAGGTTCTCTTGCAGTTTATGTATATAGAGGGTGATATCATCAGCATACACTGAGACCACCAGCCCCCTGGAAGTGAAGCTGATGCCGCAGTGGGTGTGGTGCTACCTCAGTTGTGCTGCTGAGGCGACAACAAAGAGAATGGGTGAAAATGGGCAACCCTGTTATGTTCCACAGGTGATCGGGAATGGCTCTGACAATGTACTATTTAACTGCACCTGGGCAGTGGGAAGGTTATAAAGGAGCTGAATCCAGTGACTAAATCAGGAGCTCAAACTGATTTGAGTGAGCAGGGAAAAAAGATGGGGACAGTCTAAGGAGTCGAAGGCCTTAGTAGCATCCAGTAGGGCAGCGACTGCTGGAACCTGGGGATCTAGGTGGTGCATTACTGCAAAAATGGTGCGTACGTTGTGTGATGTGGATCGTCCAGATATGAACCTGGATTGATCTGACCTGACAATTTTGAGGAGCAGGGAGAGGAAGCGATTAGCCAAGATCTTGGCAACAATCTTATTGTCAACGTTTATCATGGTGAGGGGTCTGTAGGAGTAACTATGTTGCGCTGGTTTACCAGACTTGAGAATTGTCACTATGACTGCCTCACGGGAAGATGGGGGCAGAGAGCCCTTCTCTAGTGTTTCTTCAAACATTGCCTGCATGTGTGGAGTAAGGAATGTAGCAAAATGTTTGTACAAGGCAGTACCTATCACCGGAAGGGCACAGATGACTTGCATTAATTTTTCCGTGGTTCTAGGTGATTCAAGAAATTCACAATGAGCTTGATCCCGTCAAATGAGTTGCATCTCATCGAAGCATTCCTTCAGTTCACTCTCCAAACTAGTTATAGTTGCGTTGTATAATCTGGCATAAGAGACAGTCATGGTTTCCAGCAGGTCTTGCAGAGTGGTCCAAATAACATATGGTCATCCAGCAGTTCGGTCACATGAGTGGAGGTATGTGTTTTGCATAGTTAGCTAGCCAGGGTTCTGCCCTGTCTGTCTCTCACCCTGTATTGTTGAGTTTGTGCTTCTTTACCTAAATAATGTGTTTCTCTTTCAGCTTCCTCTGGGAATTCTGCAGTTTTTCTGCAGATCGCAGCCATTGTGTCTCCTTCAGTGGGAGTAGCCTTGGTTCAAGCAATGGATCTCATGTTCAAGTTGAGCAAGTCTACTCGGTATAGCCCTGAGGACCCCTGATTGTTTCGCGATGCATGCACCGCGGATGACCACATTAAAGGCTTCCCATAGTGAGAATGTAGATTTCGCAGAGCCTACATTGTGTTTAAAGTACTGTAGTATCGCTGTGTGAGGTTTGTCATGGAAGACCGCGTCTTGCAGTGCCCCGGGAGCAAGAGCCATGTGAAAGCTCTGGAGGTCAATTGGGGAACAAGTCATTCCAACGGAATAGGAGCATGGTTTGAGAGGGTGTGGGGTGAGTGTGATACCTGCATGTTCCAAGTCTGAAGCATCGGAGGAAAGAAGCCAGTAGCCAAGTCTGGACCAGGCACTGTGGTAAGCTGTTATGCAAGTTTCTTTCTGTTTGTGTACTGTGAGTGTGTCGTCATATATCCTGCAGGCAATTTTTGTCGATAATGGTGTGAAGTGTGACAGCAGCATTAGAGTGCATATGTCTAGAAGACCCCTGGAGCTAAACAGTTGTCTAATGTGAAATTAAAGCCACCTCCTTCCATAGTATGGCCCCTGGACTGAGATCTGAGATGTGTTGCAACACTACTGAAAGAAAGTCTAGGTCGTCTCTGTTAGGACAGTAAATAGCTGCAAGTATTACAGGTGTATGTAGAGTGTGCCAGCCAGGATCACCTATCTGCCACTCTGATGGTGCACTTTGTCTGCCATGGTAGATTTTTGCGCAGTAGGATAGTGACTTCTCTAGCATAGTTAGAATAGAGAGATGTGTATGTTACACCACACCAGTGTGCGTGAAGTATCGGTGCCGTGGGTTGAATGAGATGCAACTACTGGAGGAAACAGATGTCTATGTGGTGACGAGCAAGGGATGCGTATACTAAGCAAGCTTTTCTGAGGTCATTGAGGGCTTAGATGTTCCAGGTAAGGAATTTAGATGTGGTCATGTCGCTGTGTAGAGAGGGTGCTGGTGAGGGATATTGGAAAGTTATGGGTAACATCCATCCTGAGGAGAGGTTGACAGGGCATCTGACCGTGCAAGGGCGCGTGGGGGGGGGAATATGTAACGGGGGTAACAGCGCAAAACACCCCATCCAAAGCCACCCACCAACCACTTTAACCCTAAAACCAGGTTGAGCATACCTTTCCCACTCTTTGGCCCAACATTTAAACAGTAATACGTGACCCAGTTTGGGAGATATCCCTGGGGGCAGATAGAAGATCAGGCAAACGACCCCATTGAGTGCAGATAGGGTGGCTGAATTGGTGACCGGCACCCAGGTGTCTATCAGCAGGCTTGGTGTGGCATAAGGTGATCTTGTGTTGGCGACAGCAACAGAAGGGCCTCAGCATCCGGAGCGGGGAGAGGACATTCACGGCGGGGTAATGTTCATCACAAACATATGTAGAAACTTTGTAGATCTTGTGTGAACAAATGTCAGTTGTCTTCATTGAGAGGATCATTCGCCTGTCCATGAGAGGAACCTTGGGGCGATGGCCTAGGTGTGGTGATATGTTTGATGAATTTTAAAGCAGATTTGGCTGGGAGGAACTCTTGTCAAGCAGCCTGAACTGACTGAGTGAAGTCAGGAAAGAATAAAAGTTCATTCCCTTGGTAGGCAATGGATCATTTGTCATGCGAGACGTAGTATAGCATTGCGATCTCTGTAGTTTAGGATCCTTGTGACTGTCGGTTGCACCAGTGTGCCGGGAGGGGGCACGGGCCTAGCGAACGATGTGCCCGCTCTACTATGAAGACTGGAGAGAGAGCTTCACCAAAGAGCTCACGTAGCAAAGTTTACACAAAGTCCTCCATTTTCTTGCTGGTGGTTAATTATGATGGGCCAAAAATGCGTAGGTTATTTAGTCTTGATCTCACCTCCAAATCCTCATTCTCAGCTTTAATAATATCAGGGACCTTGCCCATTTTTAGCAGGTGTTCCCTGGAGTCCACTTGGATGTCGTCAACATTCGAGATGCATTTTTCAAGATGACCTAGTCTTCTCTTGTGCTTGTTGACATGTTGTTTCATATGGTCCAGGAGGGAGGTGAGAGTATCTAGCTTCATGTCTATAGTTTTCAGACTTGATTTCACCTTCATCAGGAGTTCCTTAATATCAAAGTAGGTGTCCTCTCGCGGCCCACCGAGTGATTCGTCAGTTGGAGCCTCTTGTTCAGCGAGGCCAGTGTGGCACCTGCTCTCAAAGGAGAGTGTTTGTTGATGTGTGTCGTTCTTGCTCATGTTCACCGCAAGAGGAGTCCCCGTGCATACAGGTGAAATCTGGCTTGAAGAGGTGAGCGAGAGGCCAGCAGTGTCGTAAGTGGTCTGCGCCTTTGCCCACATTGCTGCGTACTCTTTAGAGCGATGCGGCAGGACGGCCTCTCCAGCCTGCAAGGCTCGCCGGCCTGACCCACACAGTCCTGGAGTCCCAGGCAGCAACAGTCTATACTGCTCTCATCGCGGGGGGACCCTCGCCCCCCACACTACTCTCCCTGAGGCAACTGCTCCCTTATCGGCCAGCAGGGCCTGGGAGCCCGGAGTACCTAAAAGAACATCGGGGCAGGCCCGGGTATGCCGCACAGGCGATCCTGCCACAGGACAGCAAAGTAGGTAGTCCAAGAGCCACGAAAGGCAGCTCAGGCAAAGTGTCTTGTCCGCAGAAAAGCTGTCGTCCAAGTGGATGTGCATTATATGCCTGCTGCCCGACGGATGATGAAAGGATGATAATTCAGCCGGAAGAGCCCTCTCAGCGAGTGGCCATCTTGCAGCCCGGCTTAGCTTTGCCCAGACACATAGATACTTTTTAGTAATTGAGCATTATATAACGTTGCTTAATATTAATAATATGGCACCAGTTCAGAGCATGGGTGCCAAGGGCCTGAATGCAGATGATTAGATGGAAGCTCCATGAAGTTCCATGAAAGTCAACTAGCGACCATCAGTTGGCAGCATTCTCAGAATGATCTTTTGTTGGGCAAGAATTGAAGGTACTTGACCTTTACCTTTAATCTTCTAAATTGGCACACATTGTAATGCAGGCCTGAACAATGCATATTATAAACAGTGTTAGGCTGCTCTAGCCATTCTATATCTAAGTGAACGTTTAAACCACACATAGTTGCCTTTTCTAATCCTTGTTGTGTATCTAGCATGACCTCTGACAACAGGGAAGGAGGTCCCTTCCCCTGAATTGCTTGGGATATCAAAAGCAGAGGAGTCTAAGATGGACTCATTGGACAACATCTCAGAAAAAGGAATGTTTTCTGACACAAATCATGCCTATTGGTGTAGAAAAAAACGACTCACCCTGAATGGATGGGTATTTTCAATAGACAAACAGTCACACTTACTCCTGACCCACAGGACCATTGCCCTGCTTTTGAACACTGTTCCAAACGTGACAGATATCACGTCCACCGCATCAAATGTGCCTTTGAATATAATGCAGTTGTAATACAGAGGACGAGATACCCGTCAAATTTGTGACAGAGTAGCTTGTACGCCGAAATCTAAATCAGGCCTCATAATCACAAAAGCAGGCGAGCTTACTTTTATGATATATAAGCACAGGACCCTGAAAAGATCGGACCTAGAGCAGATAAGTCTACCAGCTCTCCTCTTGTGATGGCCCTGTTTGCCCATGCTGTCACTGATATTTTAGGCTGTGTAGTTAGGTTTGTGTTTGAGGGAAGCTTGTGCAGCACTGCCGCTGCTCCTTGTGTTGTTTTATAGGAACATTTTATATTTAATGTTTGGAACGTAGGAGTTCAGACTCTAACCTTCATTGCCTACCTTCTGCCATGCTATGCTGGCATTATTCCACACCCTAACTGGACATTTTAGCGGCTTATGTAACTGAGTTCTCTATTCTCAATGTAGGGAGGAAGGAGGGTTTCATGGTAATAAAGTAATGTAAAAAAAGTTTTAGTTTGAGGGTATGTCGTGGATCATCCAGAAGGATTGTGTATTCTTGCCTCCCACTCCTGCACGTAAACTAGATGTTCCCCTTAAAAGGAATTTAAAAGTAGGTTATGGTAAGCTATTTGTCAAGGAGATAAACGAGTAGTGTGTAAAAAAGCAGGAATGTCATGATGAGTAATTACGTTACAGAGATGTTTCATTATTTCAAACGTAATTACGCGATCATTTCTTTAATTAATAGTTTGAACAAAGATATGCATATTGTAATTCAACCTGTACTCAGCACAAACTTCAGGCAACCAACTTTTTGGCATTTTCGGTGACTCAGAATAACTTGTTTTGTAACATTTCTTGTCTTTTAGCTCTACCCACAGACTAGTGAAAAAGTAATTAAAAAAAACTTTTTGGTAGTGCACTGAAAGACAAATAACCTCTTGAAATCCATCCGAGAAGTTTATTAAATTGTGTTAACCCCTGCGAGGTTTAAAATCAGTGATTAATTTGTGCCGGCGGTTTCCGGTGTGGGGGCACCAGCACTTATCTTTGAGGGCCTGACTTAGTTTTCTGCATCAGGCATTTACTGCGAGCCGAAGACACATATGGGAAAGGCAGAGGAAGAGAAACACGAAAACGCATCACAAAGGGAGAAAGCAGAAATGTGCAAGTGTAAACTGGAGAGTCTGGGAGTGGCTGTAAATGGTTAAAGAAGCCCGAGATGACTTTAGGATTACGCTGCTTCAGCATTCAGTGCTCGCACATTTAAATGCAGCAGCTGCGTGTTTCAAAGGAGAGCTTGGGCACCGGCACGTTTTTATTTACAAATTAAGCACTGTTTAAAATAAAGGGTGGTTCTCGTGCGGGATTTCTTGAATGATGTCAAGTTGCTTTGAAGAGGATAGTTTAAGTGTGATGACTGGTCCACTTTAAAATGTATTTGCTTGCATCAGAGCCTTGAGAAACATTTACCTAAAATAACCTGCTTTACGCCCACATCGCGGCCTTTTTTTTTTTAGCTACGTTAAACATCAATTGAGATTTTAAAATTATTGTGTTGATGTGGGTCACTGAAACTGAAGGGTTACGGTACCATTGCCGGGGTTGCCATTAATTATTTTAGTATATTGGTTCTTAATAGAAATAGCCGGCTACTGAAACTGTTTCATTAGCAGACACATATAATCTCGGCTCTCTGATTTATCCAGTCCCCTCGATGTTATATACTAGCTGAAAGCATTAAATAATGACCCCTTTAATATTTATGTAAGATTTTAATTTTGCACATAAACCTCGATTGGAGCAGCAGTGCGCTTTACAACAAGCAAGAACAGCTAGGTAAAAAGGTTAAAAAGGCAATAAATATATATGGGGGATTGTTTAAACAAAATTTCCACATGGCCATTTCCTACC
The DNA here is from genome assembly GCF_031143425.1 of Pleurodeles waltl. Taxonomy (NCBI): domain Eukaryota; kingdom Metazoa; phylum Chordata; class Amphibia; order Caudata; family Salamandridae; genus Pleurodeles; species Pleurodeles waltl. The sequence continues at coordinate 1,551,387,906 of NC_090440.1, forward strand.
GGCTTGGCCTTTAATTAATTAATTAAGTCTAGACCGTTAAAAATAATATTGTGAAAACCGGTCAAATCCGATATCTTCACCCTTTTGAACCATTTACCTAATACAGCAACCACATAACAAAATAATTTAGAAAATGTGTGAGAGCTATCTAAATAGTTTCAGAATGATTATGAGAGCAAACAGAGGAATAATTACCACTTTAGAGACTAATCCTGACAATTTCACACTCATTTTTTCCCCACTTCCAGCTCTTGGCTGTTCCAGAATATCAAAACGTAAACAAATGGTCGGTATCTTTTTTCTAAAAAGGTAGCAAACCTATGCAGGGAAAAGGGATAAATGACATCAAGCACCCTGTGGAGCATAACTTTATCATCATTTTATTTTTTATTGCTATGCTGCTATCTCAAGCCTAGGGTTGGAACAGGGTAGGGTAATTGCTGTGGCTGATAGACAGCAGGTAGGAAAGTGCTCTTGTCAGTTTGACCAGCTGTCGCGCAACAGCCAGCCCAACATGCACACTTTAAACCTCTCCAATCTAAGCTGTGTGTAACAGCTGGGTGGAGAGAACCAGCCCTCTTCAGCCAATCTTCAGCCAATCCTGGTGCTTCTCTCATGCTGGTTAATGTTATTAACAGCATGAGAGTGGCATCTGGATTGGTTAGGGGAGTTGACTCTTGGCCCTGTGCTCGGATGAAGTGGAGGACCAGTGGATGTGCAGCCAGTGGGTAAATACTCATTTAATTTTTAACTTTTTGACCCACTGATAGGCACTGTGTGAAACTCACACTTACTTCAGCCTCAACTTTAGAGCTTTCATTTTGTGGTATTTTATAAACACTGTTTATAACGAGCCACAATTGAGAGCTTGTGCACCGGACCTAAAAGCATTGCTCTTTTCTCAGTGTCTGTCAATGGGTCAAACTAATTGTTTCACTTGCCCTACCACATATAAATGTCACCATACGCCACTGCAGAAAGGATAGCCAATGTACCTACCTAGAGCAATAATCTAAGCACAAAGCAGATGCTCACTACTTTTTCTGAGGAGTTTCAGAATAATTCTAGGTTGAACAAACCTAATTTGTGCTTTTGCTGACAGAGGATCAGAATCCGGTGTTATTGGTGCAACACAAAAAGGCAACTGTTTTTCTTGTTAGGTCTGGATTCACAACACATCTGTCACCAGATCTTACGTGATCAACCTGAAACTGAGCTTCCAGGAATACTATAGAGATGGGCTTCTCCTTCATCCTCGTGTTGGTGGCAAAAAGGGCAACTTCTGAATGGGCTGAAGTTGTGTGCATCCACAGAATAAAGTGTTTTCCCTCCACACAGCTGTGATTATGTTTTTTTGAGTATTTAGCCTGTTGAGCCTGCAGCAGTATGGCTGGTTAGAAAAAGCTCACTAACACGCATAAAATGTAAAGCTTACAATGTGATGGACATTGAAATTTCAGGGGCATGAACATACCACTGTTGAAATATCTTAGATAAGGAGATAATTTACCATGTTTGTTTTTCTTGGGCAGCAGCACAGATCCCTTTTCCTTTTCATCATTAGCTGTAGACATCAGAGTGCAGTTGTATGTTTGGGAACAGTATAGTATTCCCAGTGCTACTGTATTCCATATGCATTTTTCGATCTTCCTTAATAGCACAGGTGTTGCAAGACCTTCTGTGATCGAGAGAGAGGGGTTTAGACTCCACCCACATGTTAGTTTCCCAGCGCAGAGGATTTGACTGGAACAAAGTGTGTGTTTTCTCTAAAAAGACTGCTTGCATTGCACTTTTTGGATTGTGACAAAGCTTATACTCAATGCAGGACTGAACTGATTATGTTGCAGGCTGTAGCGAGGTATTTGGTTACAAGCAGAACTTAATTCGTACAAGTGCCAGGGCCCACTGTTTTCGCTTGGAAGCTCTCAGACGACACTATCAAATGTTGGGGCTGCCGAATACCAAGCGTGTGTAGTCTTGATTCGCCTTCATGCCTCTTTATTCCAACATCAGAAATTAGCTGCCCTTTTATTTCACACTTTTAGGGTCTTTTTCATTTGTGCACTGCCTTTCAGTCTTTCACTTCCTCCTTCTTCCCCCCATTTGTGTTTTTCACTCTTTTGCTCTGGATCAAAGTCTGATGAGGACAAATTAGTTCAGTTTCCAAGAAATGAATGTCGGGGACCCACCTGCAGCCACTTACTCTTAGTAAGTAATGTTTACATGTAATTACACAGATCACAATAGTAGGCAAGTGTTTTGTTGTTGATCAACCATACTGACAAACCCCGGGAGTGTAGAAGCTTTTCACTGTGATGATTGTTGTTAGGCCCTATGGTGAAGGGTTCTATACTGATTTGCCAACTGTAATTCCGTACTTTTATAACTGAGGTTGCCAGCTTATGCGCACTTCAGTAGGCCTGGTTTGGTTATAGTATCAAGCCAATGGTAAACAGTAAAGGCCTTATCGATTCACTGGGAAAAGTTGTGTCTGTTTATAATGAAAACGTTATGGCAAAGCAAGTATGTCTGATTTGCTTATTGTGAAATTCTCGTAATTTGCTTTCACATAATTAGGCAAAATTATTGAAAATGTATGTGCAATGTAAATCGGTCATTTTGATCAATACTTTAGCAAAAAGTGTGCTAGTGTTAATTTGTGATGCAAGGGGTCTTTTCACAGAAAAGAATAGCACAAAAAATACAAGTCCTGCAAACAACAGCTGCTCGCATTCTGGTCTTTCACAATGTTACCATGCTCCTGCGCTATAATTTTACCACATGCTGCAGCATAATTACACAGTTAGAAGCAATGGTATAATTTGATTAAATTCATGTTAATTCATGTAACTAGCATAACTAAAAATTATGCTAATTACTCCTGTGTAATTAAAATTTTGTACTGGCCTAGTACATAGAACCTCACAGATTACCAAGGGTTACGCGCTCAAACAAACTATAGGGATCGAAGAATTGCATTAATAGAAATTTTCATTGAGGAATTGTGGTAGGCAAACTGTTGATAACAAACAGGTAGAGGGTCATGAAGGAGCCTTTAAAAACCCAACGTCCATCACTCCCAATTACAAACAGAAACAAAATGAACGTGGAGGTCTATCCAAAACAATGAACACAATTATTGTGCTTTCTCTTTGAAAGTGGAAACAAAGATGTGGAAATTAAAAGAAAAAAATTGAAAAAGATATACTTTAAGGACGAAAACCCCTTACCCAGCCATGGGTGACATGCTTCATCATTTGGTTCCTTCTCACCCTGCTAAAAGGAATAGTAGCAGGGTGGGCTACAACTTCTTTAACCCCTTCGCCGCCAGGCCTTTTCCCCCACAGGTGCCAAGCCTTTTTTTTGCTGTTTGGGGCAGTTCGCGCCTAGGCCCTCATAACGTTTCGTTCACATAAGCGTCCTTTTTTTCCAACATCCTAGGGATTCTAGAGGTACCCAGAGTTTGTGGGTTCCCCTGGAGGAGACCAAGAAATTAGCCAAAATACAGCAAAATTTTCGTTTTTTAAAAATGCAAAAAAGGGGAAATAAGGGCTGCAGAAGAAGGCTTGTGTTTTTTCCCCTGAAAATAGCGTCAACAAAGGGTTTGCAGTGCTAAAATCACCATCTTCCTAGCTTTCAGGAACAGGCAGACTTGAATCAGAAAACCACATTTTTCAACACAATTTTGGCAGTTTACTGGGACATACCTCATTTTTACGATTTTTTTGTGCTTTCAGCCTCATTCCAGTTAGTGACAGAAATGGGTGTGAAACCAATGCTGGATCCCAGAAACCTAAACATTTCTGAAAAGTAAACAAAAGTCTGAATTCAGCAAGGGGTAATTTGTGTACATCCTTTAAGGGTTTCCTACAGAAAATAACAGCTGAAATGAAAAAATATTGAAATTGAGGTGAAGAAAACAGCCATTTTTCTCCACGTTTTACTCTCTAACCTTTTCCTGCGATGTCAGATTTTTTAAAGCAATATACTGTTAAGCCTGCTGGACTCTTCTGGTTGCGGGGATGTATAGGGCTTGTAGGTTCATCAAGAACCCTAGGTACCCAGAGCCAATAAATGAGCTGCACCTTGCAATGGGTTTTCATTCCATACTGGGTACGCAGCAACTCATTTGCTGAAATATAAAGAGTGAAAAATAGGTATCAAGAAAACCTTTGTATTTCCAAAATGGGCACAAGATAAGGTGTTGAGAAGCAGTGGTTATTTGCACATCTCTGAATTCCGGGGTGCCCATACTAGCATGTGAATTACAGGGCAATTCTTAAATAGATGCCTTTTTTACACACTGTCTTACATTTTGAAGGAAAAAATTTAGAGAAAGACAAGGGGCAATAACACTTGTTTTGCTATTCTATGTTCCCCCAAGTCTCCCGATAAAAATGGTACCTCACTTGCATGGGTAGGCCTAATGCTCGCGACAGGAAATGCCCCAAACCGCAACGTGCACACATCACATTTTCCCAAAGAAAACAGAGCTGTTTTTGCAAAGTGTCTAGCTGTGGATTTAGGCCTCTACCTCAGCCGGCACCTAGGGAAACCTACCAAACCTGTGCATTTTTTTAAACTGGACACCGAGGGGAATCCAAGATGGGGTGACTTGTGGGGCTCTCACCAGGTTGTGTTACCCAGAATCCTTTGCAAACTTTAAAATTTGGCTAAAAAACACTTTTTCTTCACATTTCGGTGACAGGAAGTTCTCAAATCTGAGAGCAGCCATAAATGTCCTTCTACCCAGCGTTCCCCGATGTCTCTCGATAAAAATGGTACCGCACTTGTGTGGGTAGGCCTAGAGCCCGTGACAGGAAATGCCCCAAAACACAATGTGGACACATCACATTTTCCCCAAAAAACAGAGCTGTTCTTTGCGAAGTGCCAAGCTGTGTATTTTGGCCTCTAGGTCATCCGGCACCTAGGGAAACCTACCAAACCTGTGCATTTTTTTAAATCTAGATACCTAGGGGAATCCAAGATGGGGTGACTTGTGGGGCTCTCACCAAGTTCTGTTACCCAGAATCCTTTGCAAACCTCAAAATGTGGCTAAAAGCACTTTTTCCTCACATTTCGGTGACAGAAAGTTCTGGAATCTGAGAAGAGCCACTAATTTCCTTCCACCCAGCGTTCCCCCAAGTCTCCCAATAAAAATGATACCTGACTTGTGTGGGTACGCCTAGTGCCCACGACAGGAAATGCCCCAAAACACAACGTGGACACATTACTTTTTCCCAAAGAAAGCAGAGCTGTTTGTGTGCAAAGTGCCTACCTGTGGATTTTGGCCTCAAGCTCAGCCGGCACCTAGGGAAACCTACCAAACCTGTGCATTTTTTAAAACTAGACACCTAGGGGAATCCAAGATGGGGTGACTTGTGGGGATCTCACCAGGTTCTGTTATTCAGAATCCTTTGCAAACCTCATAATTTGGCCCAAAAAACACTTTTTCCTCACATTTCGGTGACAGAAATTTCTGGAATCTGAGAGGAGCCACAGATTTCCTCCTTCCACCCAGCTTTCCCCTAAGTCTCCTGATAAAAATGGTACCTCACTTCTGTGGGTAAGCCTAGTGCGTTAAAAAGGAAATGCCTTAAAACCCTATGTGGACACATCAAAATTGTCAAATACAAAATTGTTTTTTTAGGGGGTGGGAGGCACCTGCGTTTTTGGTCCTGGGCTCAGTAGCCATATAGGGAAACCTACCAAACCCAAACATTTCTGAAAACTAGACACCGAGGGAGTCCAGGGAGGTATGACTTGCGTTGAACCCCCATATGTTTTCTTACCCAGAATCCATTGAAAACCTCAAAATTTGGCTACAAAAAAAACTTTTTCATCACATTTTTGTGACAGAAACTTCTGGAACCTGAGAGGAGCCACAAATTTCCTTCCATCCTGCGTTCCCCCAAGTCTCCCGATAAAAATGATATCTCACTTGTGTGGGGGCCCAGGTGCCTGCAGCAGAAAAAGGCAAAAAGCTGTAGAGATTGAGGGGATAGCACAGCAAGATGATAAGCACATATTTTTCTTTTATACATCTTTAGGCTGACTCTGCTTTGTGGACCCACACAAGTGAGGTATCATTTTACTTGGGAGACTGAGGGGAATGCTGGGGAGTAGGAAATTTGTGCCGAAGTGGTGATCCTACAAAGAAAAGTGAGGAAAATATGATTTGTAAGCAAATTTTGAGGTTTGCAGAGGAGTCTGGGTAAGCAAATGTTGGGGGATCCACGCAAGCCACACCTCCCTGGACTCCTTGGGGTGTCTAGTTTTAAAAAATGTCTGGGTTTGGTAGGTTTCCCTAGATGAAAGCCGCACCCGGGACCAAAAACATAGGTGCCCCCTCCCCCACAAACACAGGTAGTTTTGTAATATATCATTTTGCCGTGTCCACGTACTTCTGTGCTGTTTCAAACACTAAAATTGTGAAAAGAAACCCACTTAGGTTATGTTAAAAAGACCCCTCACTCACCATCCAAGTTGGTGGCATGCTTTATCATCGGGGTCCCACCTGAGACACCTAGCATGTCACAGGTGTGCTGCGACGCCTGATTACAGCGGAGCAGGTTTTGTCATTTTTACCACACATACTGGTTGGATTTGGCACGAGGGTGAGTGATGGTTCAGTAGATCAAATTTTATTAACAAGACATTTCACAAAAATGAAATGCACTGTTAATAAATGAAAGGCCAAAAAACTGGTCCAATGACTCACAGCTCGTGAGCTGTAAAGCCGCGTCAAAGCACCAACCGCTTTACAGTCCATTCACACACCTTTCATACATGACATGCACAAGACCATTCACGCCGCCAGCCACGGGCCCAGCACCTTACAACACTCGCATTGACAGACAGCGCCACTCAAGGGCCCATCACTTACATATGCCCACATGCCTGATACAGCAATCCCACTAGCTGATGGAGTGTGTGGACTGACGTTTGGCTGGCACTGCCAGACAAGCGCCACTCCACACACACTGCCAGCCAAGCGCCACTCCACGCACACCGCCAGCCAAGCGTCACGCCATGCACACTGCCAGTCAAGCACCACCCCAAACACACCGCCAGCAAAGCGCCACCCCACGCACACCACCATCACTGTTTTTGTTTATAAACAACAAAGAAACCACTAACTAATTATAAAATGAGTACAAAACTACAAACACAAAAGCTCTAACTGAAAACATGACAGAAATGTGAAACTGAACACCTGAAAATATAAAACAGACAGTTTACGCTCACGGTATTTCCCAAAATGTTTTTTTGGTGTGGTAACTCCTGAAACAGCCTGCCACACACAGCCCAGGCTTTGAAGGGCAATCGGGCAGTATATCCGGCTCTCCCTCTGATACCTCTTCGGGCACATACTCTACATTTCTTAGTGGGCAAGTCTTTTTTGGGAGTGGGAGGAATGTGATCTGGAAAGTGGCGATCTTTCAATCTAGCAACATCCTCTACCACTCTCTAGGGACTCTTGCCTGTTCCACCACAATAAGGCTCTCTATCACTGACTCCTGAAATTTAACAAATGTCATCCTTGACTCAGGTGAACAGTCCTTGAACACAATAAAAGCATTAAAAGTTGCCAAATTAAATAAATGTATGGCCAACGTTTTATACCACATGTAAGACTTACGGAGAGCAGTGCAAGGTTCCAACCTCTGATCTACTCTATCAACACCACCCATGTGCTTATTGTAGTCCAAAATGCACGCAGGTTTGCGCACTTCGCCAACCTGACCCCAAACAGTCACAGGAGAAGTTTTCTCATCATGGATAGTAGATAGCATGTACACATCCCTCCTGTCTGAAAATTTCAGAGCTAGCAGCTCATTATTCCGCAAGGCACTGCACTGTCCCATCTCAAGTTTTTTACAGACATGCTTCCTCGGATAGCCTTTCAGGGTGGAACGGATTGTGCCACAAGCAACAGTGTCCACTCTAAACAACTCCTTGAACAACTGCACTCCAGCGTAGAAATGATATACGTACAAATGGTGACCTTTTGTTAAACATTCATCTACCAAGTTCCCACACAGTTTTCTCGCTAACTCCAAAAGTGGGCGGACAACCAGGGGGGTCAATACTGGAATCCCTAACAGTGTAGACCTGGAAATTATACACGTATCCTGTACTACTTTCTGACAGCATATACAATTTAATTCCATACCGCTCCCTCTTGCTAGGAATGCACTACTTAAAAACCAAACACCCCTTGAACAGGACCAAAGATTCGTCCACACTTATCTCTTTGCCTGGAACATACACCTCTGAAAACCGGTCTACAAAATGATCAAGCATAGGCCTAATCTTAAAAAGATGGTCACAATCAGGGTGATCTTGTGGCAAAGCTAAAGCATTGTCAACAAAATGCAGCATCCTAAGAAGAAGCAAATAGCAATTACCAGTCATAGTTGCAGGAAATATAGCCGTTGCCATCAAGGGACTAGTAGACCAATAAGAAGCCAGTGACGGCTTCCTTATCAACCCCATAAAAAAAATGTCAAACCTAAAAACATTTTCATCTCTTCCTGGTTTGTGGAAACCCACTGGGTAGCTCTAGACTGAGGCCTAAGTCTGGCAGTGTTGTCCCTCAAATATTGCTCCGCATACAAATTAGTCTGCTCAACAATCTCTTCCAAAAATACATCGTCCATAAACAAGTGAAAGAAATTGACAGGCAAAACGTTTTCCGTATTGACTCTACACCCTGGGAGACCAGTAAATGCAGGTAACCGTGGCTGCTCAATGTTTGGGGAAATCCAGGTGTCAGGTCTTCTAATGGGAAACCCTTTAGCCCAAGGCTGCTACACTCTTGGCAAATCAATGTCCTCCTCTAAAACAGACACTTCATCTGCACTGAGAGTGGCTTCCTCATCAGAAGAATCCTCTCAGACAGAAAACTCACTGTCGGAATCTTTCACTTCCTCCTCTGCCTCAGATGCAGAGTCAGTCTCAAAATCATGGTCAGAAGACGACTCAAAAAGCATGCCAACAACCTGCTGAGCGGTCACTCTGCGGCTAGCCATGATCCTTTCTAACAACAAATGGATTGCCAACAACAACCAGCACTGTCTAAAATAAGTAAGAAACAAAGTGTAGCTTTATCACAAAGATTTCTGTACTAAAAAACTACACCACTCACTTGCCTGAAAAAGCTAGACTCACCAGCAACTACTCTGCACAGACACAGCAATCACCACTGATATCCAACTAAAAAGAAAAAAGAAAATTAGACATAAGACAACACAAATATCATTGTGCACAAATCTAAGGACAATTTCACACACAATCCTACATTTAGTACACCACCTACAAACATGTCATTCATTCATGTCAACAATACTCCTTTGGAGTAAATTGCTTTTACTTACCTAAAACATGCAACTATGAAAACCGCAGAACAACTACTGCCAAAACCACAAGGATCCACAGCAAAGGAAGCAAAAGCTTTGAGCTAGAAGAAGAAATAAACTGTTATAATCACAAATACAAATACTTCGCCAGTTGACAAACACCCCGCCACCAAGAACTTACAGATTTTCCCTGGTGCCTAATTGGCTTCTGCCCCCCCTTGTCAAAGGGGCCTACCCCCCCACAAAACACACACACACACACAAGATCCCTGGTGCCTAAGTGGATTCTGCCCCCCTTGGGGGCAAATGGGCCTAAAACATATAGGCCGATCTTCCCCCAAGGGGGGCAGAAATGGGCAACAGCTGTGTGCCCCATTTGGGGAGGCGACCTTTGCCAAAGGGGGCGCCCCCCAACACAAAACAACAAAGGAAAATAAAAAAAAACCTCCCTGGTGTATTGGTGGCTTCTGCCCTCCCTGGGGGAAGATGGGCCTAAAACAAATAGGCCCATCTGCCCCCAAGGGGGCAGAAATGGCCAACACTAATTTCTCCCCTTTGGGGGGGCGACCCTTGTCCAAGGGGTGCCCTCAAGACCCAAAACACACACCACACAATCCCTGGGGCCTAGTGGGTTTCGACCCCATACCCCCCACCCCAGGGGTGAGATCGGCCAAAAACATGGCCGATCTAGCCCCGGAGGGGGCCGAAACATATAAAAAAAAATATTGCCCCCAGGGCAGCGAGCCTTGCCTAAGGGGTCGCGGCACAAAATCATCACAAACAATATCATCCGTGGTTTCTAGTGGGTTTTGACCCCCCCGGGGGCAGATCGGCCGGAAAAACGGCCGCTCTGCCCCCAGGGGGGGCCGAAACACGGATTGTATTTTGCCCCCAGGGGAGTGACCCGTGCCCAAGGGGTCGCTCCCCCCCCCAAAAAAAAACTAAGATCTCTGGTGCCTAGTGGAGGATTCCTGCTCCACGATTGCTGGCCTCGCCCGCAATCATTGAGCAGGAATCCATTGAAAACAGGTACAGGGGGAAAGGAAAAACTCTTTCCTTTCCCCCTGTGTCTGTTTTCCCCCCCAAAATCTCCCAGAAAGAGAAGGACTCACCTCTGGGACATCCTCTCTCTCCACGAGCTCGAAGCAAATGGCTTCCATTGCGAAGCTCAGCAACATTTGATGACGTTGGCGCGCTGTGAGTGCGCCGACGTCATCAGATTGCCGAGGGGGGGGGTCAGTGGAAGGGGAAGTGATTCCCCTTCCATCTACGACTGGGGGGTGTGGGAGGGAGGCCCATGGAGGTAGCACTAGCGCTCCCCCAGTGGGCCAGGTGAAGAAAACCTGGTCTCGTCCCAGGCACACGGGAACCGTGTGCCAGGACGAGACGAGCTCGCTCCAGGCACCCACGGGGTTAAGGAGGAGAAGGAGTACTTATATATTGTTTTAATGAGGTTACTCCAATATGAGCTGTATGATATTTGTGGAGGTGAGGAGAATGTAAAGAAGAACATTTGGGAAAAATCACGAGGGTGGTGTTTCGCTTCAGGCAGTTCCTATTCGTATGAGCAACATTGTTCATAGCTGAGAGGTGATGTACGTCCTTTGTTTTAGTGGGTGAACCGCTTAGCCCATAAGAATCGTGTGGTAAACTTCACCCTCTGTACTCAAAAGCCTCATGATCCACTAGCGTTCCTGTTGATACCACAGACAAAGGTGCTGCCTGGGAAGGTAGATGGCCCATCAGGACATAGGGGGTCATTCTAACTCTGGCGGGCGGAGGAGGCCGCCCGCCTGAGTTCCCCCTCCAGAACACCGCTCCGCGGTCCGAAAACCGCCGCAGTGATTCTGTGTTTCCCGCTGGGCTGGCGGGCGACCGCCAGAAGGCCGCCCGCCAGCCCAGCGGGAAACCCCTTCCCACGAGGAAGCTGGCTCCGAATGGAGCTGGCCGAGTGGGAAAGGTGCGACGGGTGCAGTCCAGTTAAAATTGGATAGGGGGAACCAGAGATATGAATTTTTAAAGAATGAATGCTTTTTAGCACTTAGAAACGAATAGCGCCAATCTGGTCATCTGGTCACACCTCGACTGGTGCGAAGTCAAAGTTTAAGGCTGCCTGAGATGGATCCCTGCTCGGCTACAGCTCTCAGGAGGCCTCGGTCAAAGGTTGACCTTCGGACTTGGTCCAGCTGAAGAAAATCTCCAGAAAAACGACTAAGTCACCAGTCCAATCCGACTTCCTGGAACTCTTCCTCGGATATGGGTCGCAGTAGCCCTCTGTAGAGATTTTTACCTTTGGACTAAGTCGTTTTTTGGAGATGAAAATCCTTCTACCGGGGCAAACCTGAATCTTGAGCCGACGTCCCTGGAGCCCTCTTCGGATACACTGCCTGGGAGGTCCCGGTCAACTTCCTACGTTCAGACTTAGTCACTTTTTCAGAGATTTTCTTCACCGGGACAAAGCTGCAAGTCAGGCCGGGTCACGGCTGAGGCAAGCCGGCTAGATTTGCCACCGTGGGTCGGTCACTTTATGGAGCTTTTTTCCAAAAGTTCTCCAAACCTCTGGATCTTCTTCCAGATATTCCTTTAAGGTTCTTTTGAAGTACACAGCTGACCCCAAGGTTCCAGAAGCTTTGAGATGCTCCTTGAGGTTGTGGACTACAACTCCCAGAATACGCCTGGCGCAAACTCCTTTTTGGCCACTGGACAGTGGTCAGCGGGTCAGTTCCTTCAGGTGTTGGTGCAAGGGGCTCTGGTTAGCAATTTTTCACCTGTAGCAAACAGGGTGTCCCTCCTTGAACCAGTTGAAGCCAGGCAAAGTCCTTCTAGTGGTGAAGCCCAAGTGTGCAGCTGGTGCAGTCCACCAGAGTGCAGTGCCCATGTGCAGGTCAGGGGTCCAGCAGGGCAGTCCTTCTTCTTCTGTAGTTCTTCCTGGTTGGGATCTGGTAGGGATCTGAGGTGTGTGTGCAGGTCTGCCAGTGGTATCCTTGCTCCGGGGTGAAAAACAGGGGGGCCCTGGTTCTCCAATCAGGTGCAGGGTCCTTCCCCCTGTGATGACCACTTCCTGGGAAGCGTGGCAAAAATCAATCCCAGGGAGCAACATTCCTCAAAAATCCATCATGGCTGAAACTGATTTTTGGAGGTTACATCTGTCTGAGCCCACCCACTGGTGTGGCTAAAAACCTTAAGTACACCCTTCTCCTGCCCTCTCCTAATCTAATCAAGGGGAAACCTAATTGTCTTGGTTTGCAGGATGTGAGGGAGGTGCTGGGTTGCTCCAAATGTCCTTCCCTGTATTTGAAGCCAAGTTTGGCAGCCCTCCCCCCCTTCCTGCCTCTCCATCTGCTGAGGGAGGATCGCCTCCCCCAGGAAACATATCTTTGTGTTGAGCCAGGCCACTTCACACCTCATCAATTCAGCCTGGCCAGGCTGCCAGAGGCTGGCCAATGAGAGCAAAGCAGCAAAAACACTGCAGGGCTGAAGTTTGCAACTTTTCAGGTAAAGTTTAAAACTCTTTACCTGAACAAGTTATATTAAATCCAACAACTGGAACTTGTGGGATTTAGTATAACAATTAATTTGATACCACACTTGAGGTACCTTTTACTTAAAGGGACTTTTAAAATTAAAAGAAAGTCTCCCCATTCTAGCCTATGGAGGCCATTCACTTCAATGAGGGAAAAACGAATTTGGCTGTTTTACCTCACCAGGTCTTATGCAACTATTTTCATAAGGTCCCTGCTTATAGTTATATGGCACCCAGACCTAGGGGCACATAGGGCACACCTTAGGTGTAACTTATCTGTAAAAATAAGGTAGTTTATGACTTTGTAACTACTTCTAATTCCAAAGTCGAATGTGTGCATGTAACTTTAATTTAAAAGCAGCCAGCAAGGCAGGCCTGCCTTTAAAATGACACTAGGCACCTCAGCAGTGCACCTATGGTGAGGTCCCTAAACCTACATGCCCTACCATATACTAGGGACTTATAGGTAGGTTGACTTAGCCAATTATAATTAGCCTAATTTGCATACTAATTTTATACAGAGCTCAGGCCCTGGGACTGGTTAGCAGTACCCAGGGCACCATCAGAGTCAGGAAAACACCAGCAAAAAAGTGAAAAATGGGGGCAAAATGTCACGGGCCTCTGCAATCAGCCCTGTTTTCCCACATCTTCCATCTCAGGATCCCCAGTAATATCTAGATTTGCTGAGCTGTATCTGCATGGTGTAGGATGCCACGTACATTCCCTTGGTTCATTGCAGCCTTAGTCTAAATGCTTTGCCACATAGGCTTGTCACTGGCATTGTACATCTGAAACTAAGGTAATGCTCATTTTGGTACCCACTGCTCAATTTGTGAAAGAATAAGGGCCTGATTACAAACTTGGTGGGTGGGATACTCCGAAACAAATCCGCCGTATTACAAGTTCCATAGGATATAATGAAACTTGTAATAAAACAGACGGGATATCTGTTGCATTTGTTTCAGAGTATCCCATTGCTGTGGCGCCACGAAATCCTAGCTATTACTTTAACTGAATAGTGGATTCTGTGCTAGAGGTCAATTGACTGACGCAACAAAGGATTGAAAGGATGTCATCAATGAGCAATGTAATTGTCAACAGTAAATAACATATTTAGAATTCTAAACCTTAGACAATAACCACACCAGTTTATCAAGAAGTGTTATAAATGTATTTCCCTAGATTAGCAATGTTAGAGTCACGAAAATAACTCTCAAACACATGTGATAAGTGATAAGCATTACAAAATTAATAATGGCTGATTAGAATGTCTTATATATCTAAGTTTAATCAAAGCAATTAAGCAAATAATCTCCAGTATCATAACACTAATCAATATCACCAGAATTAGTAATAGCGGTAAAGTATACATTAATACAAACAATCAAAGAGTGTCAATATCAATTTTGAGCATTTGAAAGTTAATTCCCTCACTAACCACGAATTAGCATTAACATGTTGGACTTCATGTAAAAGAATTTAGAAACACAAATTTAGAAAAAACATGCTATCTTGGGTTATTATAAAACATCATTTTTTTATATGCAGCATTAAAACTATATGTTGTAGCTGGTACCTGCAAAACAAAAGAGACACATAACAATACAATTTCATACATTAGCCATAGGACAACAACATGCAGTCTACTTCAGCAAAAGGACGCCATAACTTCAGAAGATCGAGTCTTTCGACCGCTAAACCCACACTACTGATTTTTCTTCTCTCCTAAAATCTGTCATAGAGTCTATCATAGAGTCTGTCATAGAGTCCAACCCCAGAAAATCCTACCCAGCTTGTTATATTAATCTTCAAAAAGTTTATGATTGGTCAGTACATGGGGTGGCTTACAATTCAACCAATAGTTTGTCTAATTGATAACCCAAAATGCTGTAACATCGACGTCAACTAGGACATTTTCATAACAGTAACCTTTCCTCTTCCGTCTCGTCTGTAGCCCCATTGTTCCATCTAGTCTTAACTTCTCAGGAAGAAACGTCTTACAAAGTAGCATCTACTTCCATCCTCGAGGAAGAAACCACATGACAATTTCGAACAATAGAACATTCAACTTATACAAGAACTTATTAAACTTGGCCTTGTAAGACATATCGCAGCAACCCACTGGGGGTAGCTGTGTACACATCTATTAAGCTATTTAACACACTCTTTTATGTAGGCATCGAACCACGGAAAATAACAACACTTTAGTTAGAATTTTGCTTAGCTAAAGAACAGAAATGAATTATGGCAACCATTTTCAAAAGTCACCCGTTTTTGCATGTTAATACGCTATACGGTTAATACATTAAACTTATTAATAAAACATATTAGAAAATTCACACTCTCACACCATCAGACAAGTTCATAATCAGGCCCGAAGTGCTGGGCCTAAAATTTTGCTCTGAAGTCCTTGGCTAGCACTATTTAACATTGGTGTGCTGACTTCCAAGGCTGCATAGTCTTGATTCCACCTCCTGCTTCTTTCACCCCCCCACCCCCCCCCCCACCAGACATGCTCTTCCTTGTTATCTCACTCTTGCTGGATCCTGCTTTCTCCCTTTGTGACATGTTTTCTGTTATTCTCTTCTTCATTCTTTTCCCCTTGAGTGTTTATTCCCTCTGTTGCTCTGGGTCAAAGTCTGATGAGTTAAAGTACGCGCCAATCCACATTTCTTAATTTGTGAAAGAGTACGTGATGTGGAACAAGGTTTTTCCTGAGGTCCACTTCTGACCCTCCTGAATGTTGTTGTGGTCCAGTACCAAGGCTGCTTAATCTTAATTCCTCTTCATGGCTCTTTCATGCACCACTCTACACTACCAACCCTTTATCTCACACTTGCAGGTTCTTTTTTATCCCTGCCTTTTCCTGTAGTGGTTGATTCCCTGTGTTTCTCTTTCTCCTTCCTTTTCCATTGCTGCCTTACTCTCGTTTTCTGGGTCAGTGTCTCATGATGAAAAATAAGTCCTGATTCCCAAAAAATGAATGCTGGTGGGCCCCACCTGCACCCGCTGGTTCAGATCGAGCACTGCTGGTTCACAAAAACATGAGTGCCGGTGAGCTCCACCTGCAACCACTGGCTCAAATTAAGGACTGCTGGTACTGTGAAGCAGATTTGCCTTTCAGCTTCATCCATTTTAACAAAATAGGACAGGTAAAGTATATCACCAATCCTTGAGCAGTTGGTGCCAGGTGTGAAGCTTAGCTGCTAAATACTGCTCTTGGTAAGTTGTTTCCTGTGGAAGTTTAGTTTGCTTCAAGATAAACTAACCTTCTGGTGATTGCTGCTTCTGGTGATTTGCTCTTACCCAGTGCAACTTCGAATGACATGCAGGGATGTGGATATCTTGAAAGCACTTTCCAATACACATTGAAGCATCATTGACACAACCCTGGGGGGCACAGAAATAAAGATCTGCATGTTGAGGAAGCCGTGTCTTTGCCTAAAGCCACACGTTTTGGTTCATGATCTGATTATGATGCATGCACGCTGCGTAAAAGCTGCCCTTTACTCCTGCTCCAACAGGCACGCTTTAAGACTGCAGACTTCAAAGCTTGCTTTACACAGAGGGCAACCGCTGCTCCGTGGCAGGTTTCCATCTGTCACATTTAATTGTGTATGTTGAAGTAACACCCTAATAATCTGCCAACATTAGCACTTAAAATAGAAATACAAAAATATAATCTGACTTCTAGGCGCTCCACGAAAAGTGCGTCTGTATTTCAGTATCCTCGGCTGCCGAGGAGGTGTTTGTGATTAAGATCAACCAGCCTTATGTATATTCATCCAGCATGTCATCCCTTCTCTAGAATGTGTCTGTCTGGAATTTAAACGAACAGGGCTTCACCACATATGGACATGCAAGGATAATTGCTTTCCTGACATATATGTCTGTGCTGTGCCTGTCACAAAGAGTCAGTCTGAACTATTTATTCTACCTGGGGAGCTCTTCTTGTACAAATCGTATGTTGTATTAATTGTCAATTATATAATGCTATGTTGTTTTATTTGAAATTAACTTAAAGTATCCTTTTTTAAGAATAGACTATTCCGTTTGAGGCCCTGATTAAAATGGCCTGGGAATTTTCGACCCCTGCTGAAGCCAATGTTTGCTCAGTGCTCCGAATTATTAGTTGTGGGGAAGTTAAATAACGGGTAATATACATTTATTTTCCTGATATATGTGAATAATTGCCAAGATAAACAAGATACTCTTCCCAGGTAACACAGTGGAAAAAACAAACTACAAGATGGTGTCATGAGGGACCAAGCCAATGAGATGTCGTATGATGTGATAATGTTCTTGACTTGGAGCAGTAAACTCTCTTTCCTTGCCAGAGCAGTTAAAGGGTAACACATCATAGAAATAATACTGGCAATTATGGTGAAGGCCTTGAGAAAGGTGAAAAAAGTCATTGGCCAAATTCATTACATCAATAGAAGTAGAATGCAAAAGGTCCAAAAAACTGGTGAAAGATTGAAGATTCTCTCAACGGGTGTGATCTTGAGCCAGTAAACTTTCCCAATTTATCCAAACTGGTGATGTTCCATAAGAGTTGTGGGTGCAGCTGGCACTAGAAAGAGAAAAAGAGAGGGAATATCATATAAAGTGGCAGCATAATAATAGACTCTGTGTCATTAATAAAATCTAAACTTTCCATGGCTGAAGCTAAAGAGATCTCCATTTTATTACAGAATCAGAAGCTCCTTGTTCAAAGCATAGAAACAACTGTATTTGCCTTATACCTAAAATGTTTACAATAAAAAAGTCTTAAAAGTAGGGATATTAGATCAGTTTGCTGATCTGAGAATGTCCTCTAAGCCAGAACCAGCCCGTAAGGCTTTTGAAGCCTTGGCTGCCCTCATACAGTGTGTCCCAAAAGCACTGGTAATAACATCTGGTGAAATCATTACCCATTTGACCCAGCAAGCTATGGTAGGAGGTGAGACTAGTTTATAAGATTTCTGAAATTGGATGAAAGATAGAGTACTCAAATTTGCAGTTTTAAAATTATATGTCTTCAAACAACTTCCTAAACAAGTTTAGGCTGAGAAGGAAAATAAGAGTAATGAACTTTAATTAAGTTCATTTTTGGTCTTCTTTAGACTTGAAGACAGACTCCTATAGGGGTTTATTGAATGGAGGAAACATTCACAGCTTTAGTTCCAGAAAGACGTTTCAAAGATGCTTGGCATAACACACTGTTAATTTTGTGAATATGAATTTCAATGAAATATCATCATTATCGTGCCAAGTAATCAGTGAATTCAAAATTAGGTTAACATCCCACATTTGGTTATACTTTGGTAAAGGAGGTTTAATAAATTGAACTCCCTTTAAAAGATGGCAAACTAAGGGATGTACTTCTACTGGTCTGCCATCCACTCCCTCATGTTCTGCTGATATAGTTGATCTATACGTATTAACTGTCATTTACACTTTACTTTGAGAAGCCAGAAAGGCTAAGGAATTATCAATCAAAGTGACATCTGCTGTAAAGGGATCTGAATCCCTGTCCAGACAACAGCTGTTCCGTACCATCCAAGTGGACAGTAAAGATTGTTTTTTCTGGTTCCTAAGACTGGTGGATAAGTTGAGCAGCTTCTGATGAAATTCCTGGAGTTTGACAGGGCAACCCAAAACCTTCCAGGCTACTAATACCAGGGAGAGTTTGAGTATCATGTTGTGAGACTGGCCTAACGGATCCAGAAGAAGATTGAGAAAGGATGTTATGCTATGTTATGAGGACTTATAAAGCGCAGGGCTACCCAAAGGCCAGTCCTGGCGGTTTGCTGACTGCCATATTAGGAGTCATTGGAGGTCTTCCGCCCATTTATGGGCAGATGTCTGACTCTGAAGAGGCGGTTGCATCGCCAGTTGTGCCACACCAGCAATACTATGCCCGCCGTATTACGAGCCATAATATGTCTTGGCGGAGTCTTTCTGGCGTGGCGGTGCTGGCAATGCAAAACCGCCAAGACCCATCCCTTCCTCGACGACCAGCTTGCTGGAAAAGGTAAGTTGATCGTCTGACAGAGGGAGGGGAGGATGTCTGTGTGTGAGTGCATGAGTGTGAGTATGCGGAGGGGGAGGCGGGTGGTGAATGAGTGCGTGTATTCGATTGAATGTTTGTGTGCATGTATGTGCGCATGAATGGGGGTGTCTGAGTGCGTGTTTGCGAGTGAGTGGGTGTGTGTGTCTGCATGTATGCAAGTGTGTGGGGGTGTCTGTGTGAATGTATGTGTACGCCGAGGGGTGTGTATGTGAATGCATGCGTGCGTGGAGGGGTGTGGGGGGGGTGTTTTTAAGTGTGTGGATGGGTGGGGGTATCTGCATATTTGTGGGCGTGTTAGGGTGTGTGTGCCGGCGACAGGAATGGGGATTCCTGTCACCGGGTGGGTTACCGCCAGGGTTTTTGTGGCAGGGTGACTGCCACGGAAAGTCTGGCAGTCTGAAGCCTTGTAATCCGGCAGGCAGGCTGAGGCCTACCACCGGGTTGGAGGTGCTCATTGCCAGCCGCGTCGGTGCGAGTGCACCGGCTGGCCAGGCAGCGTTGTGAAGGTTTGGATTCTGCCAAACCCCACAACGTGTGATGTGGCAGTCTTTAGGGCCGGGTCCGCAGCGGTAAGACTGCCACGGCAAGGCTGGCTGTCTGATGACCACCAGCCTCGTAATGAGGGCCTATGTGTTTTTAGTCCTACATTACCAATGGGTTATTATATAGTACGTACAACTGGACATGTGTTGATCAATACATTGTAATTAATGGGGTTCTTACCAGCAAATTTAGGGGTACTCATGTTTATTATTTCATAGGTTTGAATGCTGAGTTTGCCCTTTAGGATTATAATTTATGACCCTGAAGTGATACCAGGATCCATAAAGCCCCTGAGGTGTTTTACTCAGGGGTCCCCAAAATACATAGGAGTATGAGAGACCCTATCTTGCACTGGGCCACTCTTGGAACCATTGAAGAAATATGCTGATACTTTTTTAAAGCCCATGATTAAAGAACAGAAATCATATATCAGGGACTCAGCCCATATGATATTTAAAGTTGAAGGTTTGGTATATGATAACAGTAGACTACTGCTTGCTACTCATGATATTGAGGCACTCTATACTAATATTCCACAAGACTGTACCATCAAAGTAGTGAAAGATAGTCTGGAGGACACTGATTTAGGAGGAGCAAATAAGGAATCTATTGTTCAATGTGTCACCATAGCTCTAAAAAATGTTTTTTGTTTAAAAATGATTTATATTTACAGCTGAAAGGGACCAGTATGGGAGCCAATTGTGCTCCGAATCTGGTCTGTTTGTATGTGGGAGAATTTAAAAGAAAACACACACATAATAAGCTGGCCCCCTTTTTTGAGAATGTACAAGCATGGTACCTCTTCATTGATGACCTCTTTTTCATATGGGAAGGCTCCCGTCAGGTGCTGGAGGGGTTTTTGGATTGGCTTAATTCAGGGTACAGCAATTTGAAATTTACAGCTCATGTAAGTAATGCAAGAGTGGATTTTCTGGATATTTTCATCAAGGATCATAAAGGGCATCTTGCTGTAAAACTCTTCATGAAACCAACTGACAAGAACACTCTTCTCCACTATTCAAGTTTCCATCCTAAACCACAGAAGGAGAGTATTCCCTTTGGGCAATTTCCAAGACTTAGAAAGAATTGCACCTCTTTGGATGACTTTTATAAACATTCTGAGGTATTAAAAACTAAATTAAAAGATAGAGGATACCCAGGCAAATTGATTAATCATTCTTGTAAGAGGGCCCGCTTCTACAATAGGAAGAGTATGTTTGAAGATAGAAACAGGAACAACAAAATTGACCGGATAGTGTTTGTTAGCCAATATACCGGAATTAGCAATGGGGTTAAGAACATTATCAACAAGAATTGGTATATTCTTAATATGGAAAAAGAAGTACCTTTAAAGAAACCCCTTTTTGCATTCAGACGTAGTAGAAATTTGGCCCAAACGTACATGGAAGAACGTCTGTCCAGACAACTGAGTTTGTCCGGTGGAGGAGTGAGGGGAAATTACAGGGGTGGAAGCTGTAGTATTTGTGAGTTATGGATAGTGGAGAAAAATATTGACTACCAAGGTTTCGGAGTGACCACAAGTAGTACGAATAACTGTAGGAGTAAGAATCTGGTCTACCTCCTCACCTGCCCCTGTACTTTAGGCTATGTGGGGGAGACTGGCAGGGGATTTAGGACACACCTATGTGAACACAGATTGGCAATCAGGAATGCTAGGCCTAATGCTCCTCTGCTACAACACTTTCAAGAAAAAATACATTCCAATAGGGATTTGAAGTGACTTATATTGGAAAAGATTTTCTATAAAAAGAGAGGAGGGAATGGAGAAAAAATGAGGACGAAACGAGAACTTAGGTACATCATTACATTTGAGTCTGTTAAGAAGGGGTTAAATAGCAGGGAAGACTGGTAGAAAGGGCTGTCATGTTAAGTATTTAGGGTCCTCTGAGGTAATTTATGTAAGTTACTTATTTTATTAGTTGGATATTACGTAGGAAGAGAGAGGTGGGGCTGGGTCAGGGTGCCCATGCCCACTATAGAGGTTGTGGGAATATCTGTGGGGAGCATAAAGGTTTATTCTGTGGATAATAGGAGATTTACGGTTTACGGTCGATTTGTTTTTTTATTTGAGTCTTGGAGGTAGAATATATAAAGACCTCCTTCGAAAAATTGAATTTTTATTTTCTTTATTTTTATATGGTTATCATGATAAAAGTATGATGAACCAGATGTGGATTTGCGGTAACATGGTATTGAGTTAGTTCCATGGTGGGCCTGAGTTGGTTAGCCAGTGTTATTGGGTTTGCGGTATAGTGCTTGTGACCCAGTGACTAGAGTAAATGAGGTAGGAGGGGTTTCCTGTCTAATTGTCATATTGGTGGCTACAAGGGATATGTGAACATTATTTAAGGAGACACCCACGTGTTGTTTGCTTAGTCGGTAAGGAATCCTTTTTTTTTTTTTGGTTCATTATCAGGGGATTGGGCCTCGGGTGTTATTGAGAGAACCACTGGACCTTTTTTATATTTCTTGTCATTACTGTCCTCTGAAATATTTGGTGGGTATAAGCACATAAGGTATATCATTATTGATACCTTATAATGTTCATTATTATATGAAGCAGAATAGGCAGTTTTAGAGATTGGTAAATATTTCAGAGGGATTAGTTGTATCTCCCCGGCACTCCATGCCGCTGAGTTATTGGAGTAACTGTTTATTGTTAATAAATGATCCAGCTGCATTGGTGGTTGGGGGATTACTCCCAGTTAGGAATGACTGTTGAGGCTGCCCCCCACTGCTGACTACCTTCAAGGGACTCCACGTCCCAGGATCCCCGGCTGCCGCTGTTGGTGGGGGACCGCCTCCTCATCGCAGGTGCTTCAAAGCGCGCCGCGCAACGCCGCTGCGTGGGACGCACGCGGGCCAAGGGCCGGCCCGTCTACGCCCGTCAGCGATCGTAAGAGGTCGGGTCGGGCCACCCCCCTTTATTTCGTGTTTTGAGGCCCCAGTGACTTGGGCTAATCAGTGAAGCGGGCAGTCGAAGATCTGAGATCACTGAAGGTGAGACGAGTGGCGAAAGTTTTGAAGTGTCCCTGAGGGCTTTTTGCAGATACCTCAGAGGAGGAAGTGGAGGAGGGGTAGAGTACACAGCAAGGAAAGTACACAGAAGTGAGAAGAGAAGAGAAAGCACACAAGGGTGAGAGATGGGTAGACGAAAGGGGGTGGTATTACAAGATAATTTCAAAACTAATAAAACTTTAGATGGATTTTTACAAAAGGCAGTTGGTGCCTTGGACAAAGAGATAGAGTTGGTTGAGCGTCGCCTATCCATCTCAATATCCCCAGCCTCCCCAGTCTCAACCCCCCCATCTCCACCTTTATTACAAACTCTCTCACAGTCCCCGTGCCTCCAGCAGCCCCAAGGCACGCACCCAGCTTTGGCACCTCCCCCAGCTGTCCATTCAAAAAATGCTCCGGAGACTACCTTAGTGACCTTGGATAAGGCTATTATATCAGACCCTCCTCAGTCGACTCCGGCTCTTTCAGCTGGAGCATTAGTACTTGATCCAGAACCTAACCCAAAAGTGAAAAGAAAGCGTGGTGAGGCTAATCTGAGGAACAAATGTGCCCGTACCATGAGTACCAACAACCCGGGCCCTGAAGCTGGGAATGATAGGTTTACAATACCACAAGAAAGTGACGTTGGCCAACTGGCGCTTGAACTTATAATGGAGCATATAAGGGAGGAGCTCATTAAGAGACTGCATCCTATTGAAATCCGCCTTCAGGCAACAGCTACCATTAATAGGGGAACTGGAGGAGTAGCCCCAACTACTAACACAGCAATCAAATCCAGCAAAGCCTTTAATGTTTGTGAGCGCCAACAACAAGGCCCCATAGAGACGGTCTTGGAGCCCAGCAGAATTAGTTCTGACAATCATGGGGGTCAGCCAAGAGTTTTATATCTGCCCCCGGAATCCTGACCATATGTCCTTGTTATCACTAATGTTCCTAGACTTCGATCAAATAGTCTGGAAACTTAAATTGAGTTGAAAAACAAGGTTATACATTGGTTGCATGTTAATGCTAATTTTGTATTTTGCATGGTACCCTCTATATTAATGGGGAGGAAGGTGGAATGGGTGGGCCCGTTGAATAAGATTGGAACGGGGGATTGTATTGTTATTAATTTTGATTCACCCGCGTTGGTCCAACAGCTTTTTCTAAATTCATGTAAAACCGGCCATTCAGCAGGAGGTGCCTCCTTGTGCAGACTTGCAGCCTTTTACCCCCCAGTAGCCAAATGCGCCCCAAGTGGGTTACCACCTGACTTCAGAGGCCCCCCTCGCCCTCAATTGCAACATGCTTACCAGTTGGATCGTAGGTACCCATTATTCACCCCCCCCCCCCCAGATGTGGATTGACATAAAGTTAGTTCTATACAGGACATTTCAGAGATTCTGAGGTCTGGATTAATGACCAGGGAATTTACCATCTCTAGTGATAATGAGCAGGGAAGATCCAGAGTAGGCAGCTTAGATGGAACTTCGACCCTAAATGCGGATCCTAGGGGCCCTACCCAAACTACAATGTTAACCCAGAACGACGTAAGGACCCCAGTAACTAGATGGAATACGATCAACCCTGAACTTACTGGGTTGAGTTATATTACTGGAGACAAGGAAGCAGGGGGACTCACTGAGAGCAGTCCATCGATAGTCTCAATGTGTAACACGAATCCTATGAGTAACTCACAGATCACTTCTCAAACTTCGACTGATGTACCACAAGTCCGAGATGATATCTCAGCAAAAAATCTTTTGCTGGTACATAGCCGGGCTTGAGCATATAATGCGAATCCCTGACTGGGGCCATTTTATAGACGAGCATAAGATATGCTTATTTCAAGAGACGTGGGCTTTGGAGCCCAAGTATAGATGTGGTTTTAAAAGTTACTGGGTCCCAGTCTGTAAGGTGACTTCTGGGAGACCTTCAGGTGGTTTACTTATATGGGTTAGCTGTTCCCTTAAGTGCCGGGTTGAAGAAATGGATATGGGCAGTGCTGATCTGCAAGGTTTAATATTATCGACTCATAAGGAAAAACCCTTATTATTAGTAAACATATATAGCAGGAGTGTGGGCAGCAATTGTGAGTCTGATGCTTTGATTGTATTACAAAATATTTTATCCAGTAAATCAAACACTCACCATATTATAATTGCAGGGGATTTTAATGCGACTTTCGAGCCTTATTCAGTGGCCCAAGAACTCTATGAAGAAGAGGACATTTACTGGGGTATTCCGCATCTAACATCGAACAAAAGTGTTAGAATGAGCAGAACAGCCTACCAAATTGTTGATATTACACTTGTATACGGTCTTCCTGCCTGCAATGGCCGTTCTTGCTCAGATGCCAAACCGCGCCCCACTTTTAGGAGAGGAGCTTATAGGAGCCATATTGACTATTTTTTATTGGATATCTGTCTGTGGGGACATATGGTCGATATGCTGGTAACGGAACATGAAGAAAGTGGCCACAAACCCCTAGTTTTATGTACCAGGGGTCTGCTACTTACACTAGAAGCCTCTGACCCTAAGGATTATGTACAGCAGCTTTTCATGACCAATAACAAACTTAATATAAAGTGGTACGCTGTTAATTCCTCATTGGGTTCCCTTACATCGATATATAGCCTATTAGCAGAACGAATGGAGCATATGCTCCATCTATCTGAGGATGGGGATAGGCTCATGGCAGCACACTTAGAATTATTTAACTCTCTTAAAAAACATTTGATTAAAGAGACGGCCGCCAAAACAAGGAATAAGTGCAATGAGAGGTGGTTCAACCATTCATGCAGGGAAGCTAAGCTCAAGCTATTGAGGGATTTGAGAAGGGGGGTTAGAGAGCCTATAAGACAATCAAGAGAGCGCTAAAAACACGAACTCAGCAAGGCCCGTAGGAGCTGGGAGGAAGCAAGGTGGGCTGCTCTTTTGGATTCCGCAAGAGCTAATGAGACCTCCAAGTTCTGGAAGCTGATTTCAAGCGACAGTGGTGACTCCCGGCCCTTGCCTGGTACCTCAATTCTCCCTGTAACATGGGTAAAACACTTTGGGTCTCTTTACACAGGGGCAGATGCATCAAACCTCAGGGAATTGGTCGAAATCGGGAAACCTGATGTACCCCCAATCAGATTCACCTTGGCAGAAACTAAGGCAGCAATAACCTTTTTGAAGTGGGGGAAGGCTCCGGGTCTCGACAAAATCCCCGGTGATGTTTATAAATCGAACCCCGAAATCTGTGCTCCTTATCTGAATTTGGTTTGGAATGTAGTCGCCGCAGGAGCTCCCATTTCCCGGACATGGAGGGGAGCCAAGATAGTTCCCCTTTTAAAAAAAGGCAGCCCTAGTGATCCCTCTAATTATCGCCCAATATGTCTACTCGATAACCTCCAAAAACGTTTTACAAAGCAGATCTTGTTCCACTTAGATGAGTGGATAATAGAGAACGGAGCCATCTCTGACATACAGGCAGGGTTTAGACCTGCGGTCAGTACAATAGACCAGATCTTGAGGTTCTTAGCAATCAAATGGAAGACAGTGGACTTTGGAGGTGGGAACCTATATGTGGCCTTTGTCGATCTTAGAGCGGCTTTTGACCTGGTACCTAGGAATAAACTCTGGCTGACACTAACTAACATGGGTGTCCCTAAAGGTCTTCTAAATCTTATAGTCCGACTCCATGAAAGTACTTTTGCCCAAATCAGGAGCGGCAAGGATGGTGAATTATCTGACCCAGTTGCTATCGAAAGAGGAGTTAGGCAAGGCTGTGTCTTAGCACCTACCCTCTTTCTTCTATACATAAACAACTGTATCAAATATCTAACTAATTGTAATAATGACTCACCCAAGCTGGCAGGCAAGAAAATCCCAGGTCTGCTTTATGCGGATGATACCATCCTATTAGCCAAAACTCCCATGGGATTGCAAAATCTGGCTGACCAGTTCTGCTTGTTCTGCAAAGACTTTGGTTTGGAAGTTAACGTCATGAAAACCAAGCTTATGATATGTAGTTCCCGGAAAATAAAAGCAAAAGCGACCATTTCAATGAATTCCATTCCTTTGGAAAGGGTCACTGAGTATGATTACTTGGGGATCAGATTAATGGACTCGGGTAGTTGGGTCGCAACTATTAGAAAAGGGGGTCATATCATATGCCAAAGAGGGGGGCCCTAGGACATAAAGCTAGAACTGTAGCTAGTCCGCCTTTGAATCCTATCCTTGAGATATATAAAGTCCAAATTCGAGGTGCTACACTGTATGGGGCAGACTTATGGGGTTCCCAAAGGCAGTTGGATGTCCTCCAAATTAAAGAGAATAATTTCTTTAGGTATATAACTAGGTTAGGGAAGGGTACACCGATGATCCCTCTCAGACTTGACCTCGGAACAAACAGCATCAAAGATGTAGCGGGTCTGAGACCCCCTCTTATATTGGATCCGCTTATGGAAAACGGAAGAACTGGAACCGTTCCGAGAGGCAATTAAAGATCTTATAAAGACCCAGTATAGCTGGAAAAAGGTCAGCTGGTTGAGGGAGATGAAATTGGCCTGGGACGAATTGGCTTTCTCCCACTTCTGGGAGAGACCCGAGTCGATCCCCACCAATGCCACCTCATTAGTTAAACAAAGATACTGGGAGAAGGCCAATGTGGAGATCCTCCATAGTAATGTGGTGGGTCGATTAACATATGAGTTCCTGCTTGTAAAACAAGTACCATGGCCTGAGCAATTTTTTTGATCTCCCAATACCTGCTTACACCCGTGTTTTATTCCTCCAGTTCAGATATGGAACTTTACCAGTCAATAGTTTTACTGCTCGATGGTCGAAGAACAGCTCTGAGGCAAATAAGTGCTTAAAATGCAATACATTGGAGGAATCAATTGAACATGTTTTGTTTTTTTGTCCCCGAGATAAGAGTCCTAGGGAAAAATGGATCATCCCATTGTGTAAAGCTTGGCTACTATATGATCGAGCTAACGCCTATAGAATTTGTAAATATGATTTGTCTACATTGGTTGTAAGCGCGGTCACTAAATTTATGACAGCAGCTTGGTC
Source organism: Pleurodeles waltl (assembly GCF_031143425.1). Taxonomy (NCBI): domain Eukaryota; kingdom Metazoa; phylum Chordata; class Amphibia; order Caudata; family Salamandridae; genus Pleurodeles; species Pleurodeles waltl. The sequence goes on from NC_090440.1 coordinate 1,551,415,468, forward strand.
CATTCGTCATAGGGCCACTTTTAGTGCCTGAATTTTAATGCTGAGCCACATAGTAGGAATAGTGGGGAACAACAGATGGTTACGACTTTGAATGGCTCTTCCCTTTTTTTTTCATACCAAATTTTATTATAATCTATAGCGATAATATCATGATAACAAAAGTATTTGCCTTTTTTATTCTATTCATAGCTTTTATGGTCAATGGTTGAGATCAAGTACTTATTTATCAATCTACTTAATGTATGACAGTACACTGTATCTTAGATTGTTATGATTAGAACAGTTTTCACGACTCATGGTCGAGATATAGCATTAATTTATAAATTTACTTATTGTATGACAGCACATTGCACTTTAGATTGTTAGTACTAGAACTATTTTAATACGAGCGGTTGTGACTACAAAATGTGTCTTTCCTTAGGACAATGGTACATTGAATACTAGACCAGTGGTCCTAGAATTTTTCTTATAATGAAGTTCTGATTCTATTACGTATTTATATATTTACTAATGGTCAAAAGTATATCTCATTTTAAATAGCTGTGAATGGAAATTCAATAGCCTCCATCAGGAGTCTGCCAAAATGTGTTGATGATTGGTTTTTATGTAGGCAAGAAGGTCTCTTGTTATTTTCCCCAGATTATAAAGAAGCCAATGGTTGTTTCTGTTTTTAGTATTTATTAAGAGTTTTACCATTTATTTTCTTATATACTTTTTTTTGCTCTTTTTCTTTTTATGTACTGATGTATGGTTGATTGTACTCTATTGGTCTAAATTTTGACCGAATAAAAGAGAATTGAATTGAATTGATTGACTGTATAGGTGGCTAATGCAGGTTCGAGGTATTCTGCATTGTTTGGTTTTGATCCCGGACGCTAAATAGAAGGCTTTAGGAAGGATTTATCAATTCTCTATTATTCTTGTAGATGTATGAAATTGGTTACTGATCCTCCTGATCCACATGTTTGTTTTTCATTGATTCATTGTACTATTTGTTTGCAGGTTCCAGGATTGTGGAAGAGATTTTGGGTACAATAGACCCACCATTGTTGACACACGAAAAGTATACTTCCCTTGGATTTGTGGGTTATGTTTGGGGGATTTGAATGAGAAATACAGGCCAACCATAAGAAGGGAATTGCAAAACTCCCTGGATACAGATGGATTATCCTTTATTAAGGAGTGAAGTGTGGTATGGCCGTTGATGTATGCAGGTGAGTGTTTGGGGAGTAAGAGTTTTAGGGTGGGTAAGGGAGATATAGTTGGAGATCTGTAGCTGTAATGATGGGTTATGTGAAGCCAACAATATGTGATGTCCTAGTAAAGGAATACAAGGGTTTGTGGTGAAGGGGATTTATTAGGTTGGGTTTAACATCAGGTTCAGGTTGGTTTCTCTGGGTTTTTGATGTAGGATTTTTAGTGTGGGATTTTTATCATTAGATGGACTTCTGTATTACATTGGGCTGTAATTTATTTTTACACAGGGATGTTTTAATATTGTTGGGAGACTATGGGGGTAATTTTGACCCTGGCGGTACGAGACCGCCAGGGCTAAAATGACGGAAGCACCGCCAACAGGCTGGCGGTGCTTCCAGGCATATTACGACTGCGGCGGAACACCGCGGTTGCACCGCCGGGGCCGGCGGTATTCCGCCACCTTTGCTTGCAGCGCTGCCCAGGGGATTACGAGTCCCCGACCGCCAGCCTTTTTCTGGCGGTTTGTACCGCCAGGAAAAGGCTGGCGGAACGGGAGTCATGGGGGGGCCCCCTGACAGGGCCCCATGCAGCTTTTCACTGTCTGCTATGCAGACAGTGAAAAGCGTGACAGGTGCAACTGCACCTGTCGCACGGCCGCAACACCGCCGGCTCCATTTGGAGCCGGCTCCTATGTTGCGGGCGTGATCCCCGTGAAACCAGGTTTCCGCCCGCCGGTCCAGTGGGGATCTCCAAATGGCCGCAGCGGGGGTGCGGCCGCATTGGCGGCCGTACGGCGGTCAGATCTTGGCGGGCGGAATGACCCCCTATATGATTGTCCTGAGGAAGGTGATGAGAAAATTGTGACGATCACTGAAATGCGTTGGCGCAATAGGAAGACTGGATCCGATGGGACATGCCAATAATAGACTGCAAACTCATTGTATCAGTCATCTGGCATGTTGATACCATTCACAGGACAGTGATGGAAGATAGACTAGGGGAGGGTGTCTTTTGTTTTGTCTCCTTGTGATTTCTGTGACCCCTGTGTTATTTATTGTGTTTTGTCCATGTGAGGGCCACTTGTTGGCTAATTTGGGTATTATTTTATTATTTTATTGTTCTATTTTCTCAAATAACTGGGGTCATTATTATCTTTGGGATATCTATTTATTAAATTAGTATTTTTATATATGCTGGGTATTCCTTTATTATCACTGATTATGTTAGATGAATGGATGTAGGGTGGATTGATTGTTGAAGTGAGGGGATTTTAAGAATGTTAGTTTCCCAAGGGGAAATATATATATATTTTTTTGTCCCCTGGCTTGGACAAACAAATCAACTCTTCCGCACACCAATAGCACAAATTATCAATGTACAGTTTTTTCCTATCATTGAACAAACATGGTTGTGCATGCGTTGGAACCCTAAGTATAAGGGTAATTACTTCTCCAGTGGACTTCTAGCAGGCCGAATGTGCGTTGCTTCCACCGTTTGTACCCATATATGAAATCGTCGCTTCCCTGGACCCATTACTATCCTATACAAAGATATCTGAAATATATAAATAGAACACCTTTGTGCTTACTTTAAATACTGTTCAGACATTGCTTTGGGACTGGCCTAATCATGACGAGGTATGTTTTCCCCACTCTAAATATTGTTATAAGAGTTTAATGTACTACACGATGATATGAGTGTAAAAGTTCATGGACATGCTTTTTACATTTTTCAAAAGTAGCGTAATAATGAGAACCAAAAGAAAAGTTTTGAACAAGTTTGACTGAGGATGTCTCCTCTCTGACAAACTTCAATGGGGAGTTGTGATATGGCCACATTTTTGTGTTAGAGCTTATTTGACATATAATTATGGTAAACCAGTGGGTGGATTTAGAGTTTAGCGGGTGTGGGTTATCCGCCAAAAAGCCTGCCAAAAAAATATTGATGTACTGTTTGTTCTGTCTGCTCTAGTTCAAGTATGTTTGATCTGTGCTCTCTAAATAGGGGAAACGGTATATCTGCCATTTTTTGACAGATGATTGCCAAACTCTAAATCAGGCCGAGGTCCTTATGCTGGTTCTTATGATTAAATGCTGTAAAAACTGTATCATGAATTTCAGGATATGAGACGGCACATTTTTTAGTGGGTTAATACAGTAGAAGGTTTGTGCTAAGTTAGGTATCACCTAGGTTTGTGATAAGGTAGGAAGCCTGGATTTTGACTTGGTATGCAAACCATGTGTGTGCTCCAACTAAAACAAAGAGACTGCTGGAATGCTTGAATTAATCTAAGCCACTGTCAACCATTTGGGGCTGCATCTCAGTCCATCGTTTTTTGCCACTGTGCCACTTTAGACAGAGACTGGTCATAAGCTTTGACCTTGGTCCAGAAGAAGGAGTCAAGTATGAGCTGCCAGACTAGGTCCCCTCCAGCAGTGTTTACTTTGAGCCAATGGTTGCTGGTGGGGAGGCACTGGCACTAGTTTTTGGGTACCAGCACTTATTTTCCCTCATCTGATGTTGCTTGAGAGCAAGAGAGAAAATACATAAGTTGGAAATAAAGAGGAAGAGAAAGATGGGAAAACCGTTGCAAGGGGAGAAACCAGGAACATGCACGAGTGAGATAAAGTGGTAGAGAGTGTCTAGTACTGGTTAAAGTTACTTGAGGTGGATTTAAGACTATGCAGACATATACTTTCTCCAGCCACAGGCTTTTGAGCAGAGGGTTGGGAAACAGCACTCATTACTTTCCAACCTAAGCACTGTGAACACAAGGAAAGCCAGAATGATTTTGACCTACTTCAGTCTTGTTAGTGATGTATAGTTTGATTGCTATGACACAGTGTACACAGGGCCGACGTCTGGTTACTCTTGTTACATGCAGGGAATCTACTGAAACAAGAACAAAGTGATGGATGAGATGCTTGAATTTATCTCAGCCACTGGCAATCACTATGGCCATAGGTAAGTCCATAATTTTTCACCCGCTGTGCATGAAGTGCGCCTGGTATGCCCAGATGTGGGTCTTTCACTCATTCTGTTACTAAAGACAAGTTGCACCTCCAGAGGCTAAACTGTTCTCATTGGAGGAGGATAAAGACATATTTGCATATGGTTGGTGTCTGGCTAGTGTCAAAGTAGGCAGAAATTGATGGATTGTAATGTGGCCCATGTACTTGCCAGTGACTACCATTAATTCAAGAATTTTGTCCATCACTTTTTGTTTTTGTAAGTGAGACCTCCTCAATTTGATGAGGTACCGTCTTCTGTGTACGATTGAAGTCCAATTGTACTTCACTGACAGTGTGAAAAAAGCTGAAACCGGTCTGGGTGTTCCTTGTGTTCTCTTCTAGCGGGGACCTAGATTGGCAGTTTAAGACTGAACTACTTCAGTTGGAGGAGGGCCAAGTCTAATTTGCATACTGGTAGTCTATGTCTAGAATGTCATAGTGGGCAAAACAGTAGGGTGGAATATGTTACAAACGATTACAGAAATAAATTCAAGCATTCCTTCCATCACATTTTTATTTTTCTAAACACTTGGAAGGCAGCACACCATGGGGGTCATTATGACCCCGGCGGTCAGTGGTATAGTGGAGGTATTACTGCCAACACGTTGGCGGTACCTACCTCCACTATTATGACATTGGCGGTTTGGCCAAAGCCAAACCGCCAATGTACCACACCGACTGCCACAGCGGTAACGAACGACAGGCTGGAGACTTCGGTCGCCAGCCCGGCGGCCGTGACTAGGCCACCCATGGCATTATGACCCCGCCCACTGCCATGGTTTCAGTGGTTTCAGTACCGCCACTGGAACCATGGAGGTAGACACTATCAGTGCCAGGGAATTCCTTCCCTGGCACTGATAGGGGTCTCCCCCGCCCCCTCCCCTTCCCCAGAGTCCTTCCCCACCATCCCCCTCCCTCTCCCGAACCCCCCCGCACATTTACCTACAAAAACCCCATACATACACACCCATACACACACGCATACACATATTCACCCACGCATTCATACATTCATACACACATACACCCCATACATACACACCCATACACACACGCATACACATATTCACCCACGCATTCATACATTCATACACACTCACAGCAACACTCGCGAACATACAGCCAGGCACACACAAAATCTCACAACACAACATGCACGTACACTCACACCCACTCATGCACACACGCATTACACATGCATGCACGCATTCACACACAGTTACACACACCCCCACTCACGCACACAGCCCCCTCCTACCCCCCTCTCCTGTCGGAGAACCCGACTTACCTGCTTGCAGGGGGTCCTCCGGCAGGAGACTGGACGCGGCGCTGCTGCTAGCAGCAGCGCCTGCCAGCCAAACACCGCCAGGCAGTATCATGGAACATGATACGGTAGGCAGTGTTTTGCTGGCTTGGTGCTGCTGCTGGCAGCAGCGCCACCTTTCTGCCGTCTGCCGCCATGACTGTAAATGGAATACCGCCAGCCTTCGGGTGGTATTCCGTCTACGGTCATAATGCCATGGATGGTCGGTAGCCACGGCGACGGTATGTTGGTGGCCATCGATGTGGCGGTAGGTGGCTTTTGCAGCCAAGGTCCTAATGAGGGCCAATATGACGGAACTGAAAAAATAACCTTATAGACAATGCCATTGATTCATTTTTCTCTTTTACATGGCAGTTTCGTTACATTAAACTTTTATGGGGCCTTCATCAGTTGTCTGTGTGGTCCTTGAACCCATTTATATCCCATTCCCTGTGTCCAAAAAGACTGAGGTGGTAATTCCGAATTTGTCAGTAACCTGAGCGCCACATTTGCGGCTGTGTTGTGACTGCTGCCACGGTGGTGGTGCAGAACGCTATATAACAAGTAAGGCGGGGAACCCAACGCAACACTGACAACTTACCGTCAGTACCGCCACCGCCAACAAGCAGCATCTGGCGGCGGTAGGCAACTTCAATTTGGCGGGAACCAATGTCCTGCCCACTACATTCTGAGTCACCACACCACCAGGATATCAGGGGTGGCTGGCCGTGACGCAAAACCTGGCGGAAACAGAAAGTACAAAAGGAGACCCCCATCTCCAGGCACAGAGATGCGTCCGTGGCCGCCATGGCAAACTAACTGCTTGTTTTACCTGCGTTGTATCTCGCCATACACCTTCAGGGCCAGTGATAACGATGAAGACAGTAACCGTAAGTACGCCTAGCACAGAGTGGAGGAAATGGCAGTGATACACTCCCACACATTACACATATTCCCCGCACATTCAGCGAAGGCCACACACACATGCACACAAAATACGCAAAAGCCATACACATCCATATACAACACCTCATAACCACACAACAACAACTAGACCACAAACACCTCAACGCAGGCGTAGACAGGCACGTTGTGAAACACCACACATACACACACACACACCATAAGCTGTATGTAGCATTGACACACTATCAGTAGCAGTAAAAACACATCCAAACAGTGACACAGGTGACACATCAAGTACAACTAACATACAAAGAAATCCACAGATGCAGCACCATACACACTGACACACACAACACCCCATACAATCCCACAAGCAAGCAGTCAGACACATAACAACATTCACATGGCACATCCTATCTACCCAGAGCATGCAACAACACAGACACAACCCATAGACAGACCACACACACCCTTGAACACAGATGTGACACCACCATGTAGAAGGAAACCAGGACAGGCATCTCAGCTTGCTAAGCACAGCAATGTGGGCAGATGTATTTCTAAAAAAATATTAAAATAAACTATATACAAAATGTGCCAAGTGGCAAGTCCAATGTCCGGAAATGCATAAATGCATAAAGTCCATATATCATGGCCCCAACTTCACTCCTGACAGCAAATAGGCCTCCACCTCATAGGGGCATCAATGGGACAGGCAGGCACCTCAGGGGTTTGTGGGTGGGGGGGTGGGAGTGGCTTGGATGTTGTAGGGGCATGTCTCAGTTTGGCCTTGGGAGGGGGTACTTTCACTCTGGGAGGTGTGAATTTTTGCTGGCTGGAGGAGCAGGGGAAACACCAGAGGGGGCACCCGACGAATGGGATGTGGAAGGGCCTGGGAGGGGCAGAGGGACATGACATTTACGGGTAACACAGGGTGGGAGAGGAGTAGGGCAGAGGTCAAGGGAGGCTAAGAAGACTTTTTTGTGTACACAGGGGTGGTCACATGATTGAGGGATGGGAGTGGAGGTAAAGGGAGTGCTCATCTGACGTGTTGGTGTGCTGTGCATGGATGCTGGAGTGTGCAATGTGTGCATGTCTGTGGTGGGTGAATGTTGGGTTGGTGAGTGGGTGCGTGTGCATTCATTGGGAGGAGGGAGTAGAGATGCAGGGAGAGGGAATGGAAGATGTGTGAGTGAACGTTGGGGTGGTGTGTGCAAGTGAGGAGGATGTGCTGCAGGTGGCAGAGAAGGTAGTCGGGGTGAGTGCGGATGTGGTGTGTGGGGTGGGTGTCTGTGAGTCTGCTGTGATTGAAGGTATGACAGGAATGCTAGCAGGACCAGTGTGTGATGATGCAGTGCTGGCAGGTGCAAGTGGTGATGTGACTGTAAGGGAGGCAGTGTGGGAAGTGTCTGTTTTGTGTATGTAGATGTATGTTGTGTGTGCATGCCTGTGGGTTTGTTTGTGGTGCTTATGTTTGTCTTTGCGCACCTTGTCTGTTGTAGTGGGTGTATGCTGGTCTGTAGGTGTGCCCTGGATGGGTGTAGGGAGAGTGGTTGTGGATTGGGAACAGGTAGCTGGAGGGGGGACGGAAGGTGAAGGGACACTGACTGCCGTCAACGAGGAGGCCAGAGCATGAAACAATCTCTGTAGGCCGGACAAGGCACCGTGAATGCCTTCCAGGTAGACATTTGACTGCTGCATCTGGGATGCCAGTCCCTGGATGGCATTCACAATGGTTGTCTGCCCCACATAGATGGACCTCAGGAGGTCAATAGCCTCCTCATTGAGGGCAGCAGGGCTGACTTGGGCAGGGGCAGAGGTGCCTGCAGCGAAGGAGACACCCACCCTCCTGGGTGAGCGGGCATGGGCAACTGGGTGGGGATCTACAGGGAGGGCAGTGCTGGTAAGGGGGGTGGCGGACAAGGATGGTGCTGGGGTAGCCCCAGATGGGTCTGCCACCGCCAGGGAGCCGCCATCGGAGGAGGAATCTGTATCAGATGTGGTGGCTGTTCCAGTCTCCCCGTGGTGCTCCCCTCACCCTCTGTCCCACTGGTCCCGTCAACTTGGCTGGTGCCAGCCTCCTCGAGCCTGTGGGCTGCTGCATCCCCACTCGCTGGTGCCCTTCCTCCTTCGCCAGATGATGCTAATGCACACATAGACAGAGGTGGAGAGAGAAGAGGGGTGGGAGGAGCAGAAAGGGAGGAAATGGTGATAACCCACACATCCATTTCACATACAAACAATACATACATTACCCCCTGTCGGGAAAACAAGAGACCATTTTGCAGTCATGAACAATAGAGTCATGCAAGCTATATCCAAACTTATCACTGATCCTCTCATCCCTGCAGCCTAGACACCTGATTGAAAAGTCCTACATGCCTGTCAACTGGCTAAATGACTGATCCAACAATTAAACCCATTAACATACCCAACCACATGTCAGATATGACAGAATGAAACAAATCTGACCTCAGAGGAACTGTGCACACAAACTAAATGACAGGAATGTGTGGAGTACATTTGGTACAGAGGTCCATTGATGTCGCAATTGAAGCAATTGCAATGTTAATGAAACATACCTGTCTTTACCTAAATACAGTGCCAATAAGATTACTTTGCACTACTACAGTACATGCAGAGATAGAGGATGCAGCCAGTGAAATGATTAAACATTTGAGCGACCCTTATGTTCAGTTGAATGTGTGTCACAGTACCACCACTTCTGTTTCTGCATGGCTCTACATAGCTATTGTGTCACACTCCTGCATGATTGATGGGACAACCAGGACTGTACACTCCCCAAATTTCATCTGACCATGTAAATCCCATGCAGAAGTCACCTAACAGTCTACACTTACCCCCTTGTGGCTGCTGGGCTGCCCTCAAGCGCCCATCCAACTCTGGGTAGGCCATTGCCTGTATGTGGGCCATCGGGGGGTCAGGGTCTGACAGGCACCCCGTCCATGTTGGGAGACTGTCCCCAGCTGGGCCGCTGCGGTCTTCCGGGCTCAGTGTCTCAGGTTTTCCCACTGCTTCCTGCAGTGGGTGATCTGCCGACTATGGACCCCAGGGTCGGCACTTCCTTGACGATGGCTCTCCACAATCCTTTTTTCTGGTGGGTGCTGACCTGCATGGGAAACATTCCGCAAATGGGGGACATGATGTAAATGACACCAATACAGCTGCAACCTTTGGCGACACACAACATACACGCACCATGCACACTGCTAATATACCACACACATCATGTGCATGCAAAACCCCAAATCAGTCATAACATATCAATGTTCAAACACATTGATCATCAAACACCACACGAAATGTGGGACAAAGGACGTTGTACTGACCTGTTGCCCTGGAACTCCGTACAACTGCCCATACCGGGGTAGGACCCCTTCCACCAGTTTCTACAGCTCCTCAGCTGTGAAGGCTGGGGATCTATCCCCTGCAGTGCGTGCCGTCGTTGCTCCAGGGTTCAGAACACAGCAGCACACGAAATGTAGGTCTTCCTTGCCTGAATGCCAGTGTTAAGTGAGCTGGCCCATACAATATGGCGGTCACGACAGCAGCGGCCGGTGATCGTCATTGGTCCCAGTTTCCCATAGATGTCAATGTCATCCAATGAGGAGTTGCACAGCTGTTCCAACCTCCCTCCTTGATGACGACTGCTGCCGGCAGAATGAGTTCACTTCCATCTGTCCTATGCATGCAGGACAGGCAGATGCCATTTTAGTATGTTACATGACTGTCCTGGGTTCACACTGCATCATTACCTGCATATCGTCACAAATTGATTAATTTAGGTTACACTTTGTGGATAATCACATATGTAGTGGGTGTCCGGTTACATCACCACATTTGTCACTACATTTGTCAGTATTGACAATCTGTATGGTGGAACACATGGAAGGTGTATGTTTACATGTCCAGTACACGTCCATTGTCACAGGGATTATGTGGCATTGTCTGGTTAGAAATGTAGTGTGGAGTAATGTGTCTTCCAACAACATGACAGCCAACTTACAAGACCAATACTTCATGATTGTCATATGTCATACATGGTGCACAACATTGTGAGAGGTTCCCAGATTGTTGTTTGCCTCCCTGCCTAGATATTGCCAAAATGGAGTGATGGAGTGAGGAGGAATGCACCAATTTCCTGGCCACTCGTAGATCTTGAAACCATGGAAGAGCGATACTTCATCCTGACCTATCGACTAAACTGTTCATGCATCAGGGAACTAGTTGCCCAGTTGAAGCCAGACCTCCTGCCAGCTTTGACAAATCCCCATGCCATCCCTCCAACAGTCCAGGTGTTGTCAGTCCTGCATTTTCTGGTGAGTGGCTCTTTTCAGGTGAGAGTGGGACTGGCTGCAGGGATGTCACAGCCCCAGTTCAGTAAGGTGTTGCAGGATGTGCTGGATGCCCTACTCAAGCAAGTATACAGGTATATTAGGTTCCCACAATGTGCTGAATTGGCCACTGTTAAAGCAGCCTTCTACAACATATCACATGTCCCACATGTAATAGGGGCCACTGATGGGACTCGCATCGCCTTGGTACCTCTGAGGGCCAATAAATAGGTCTACAGAAACTGGAAGAGTACATTTTCACTCAAAGTACAAGTGGTGTGTCTTGCAGACGAATACATAACCATGTAAACGTAAAATTCCCTGGATCGGTACATGATTCCTATGTCCTGCGGAACAGCAGTGTCCCTGCATTGATGTCACAGCTACAGAGAGAAAGGGCCTGGCTCATAGGTATGTGTACTGCTCTCCATGTCAGACGTTTGTACCACTCCGTACACAGTATGCACTCTGCTTAGCATTGTTACCTATCGTCATGTCCCCTTTTCCACACAGGTGACTCTGGATACCCCAATCCTGACTGTTACACGTCCAACTACAGGAGGTGGAGAACAGGTACAATGAGGCACATGGCCGGACAAGGAGAGTGATTGAGAGGACTTTCGTTCTCTTGAAAGCTAGATTTTGTTGACTCCATTTGTCCGGTGGTGCCCTACAATACCGACCAGGGAAAGTCAGCAAGATCTTTGTTGCATGCTGCATGCTCCATAATCTGGCCTTTAGAAGGCACATCCCACTGTTGGAGGAGGGAGACATCGATGCTGGAGCAGTGTTTGGGGCCGGTGACTCTGGTGCTGAGGAGGAGGCAGACGAGGATGAGGCACATGACAACGAGACTGACCTGATTCGTCACTACTTTCAATGATGAACAGGTATGTGTAATTTTTATGTCATCTGCACTTGGTATATATATTGGTAAAGCCAGTTTGTACCCTGATTTTGCATGCATCAAGGTGTGTGTGGGTACTACAGCCTTCCATCTTGGTTTCTGATCCTGAAAGGTAGCTGACTTACCACGAGGGTTAGTGGAAATGCATTGCTGCTAATGACGTGTGGAATGCTGGTGCCATTGCGAAACATCCTTATGGTTGTTCCAAAGGTTTTGAGTCCTCAGTCTGCCTGTTTGAGTAAATGTAAGGGGGAACGTATCAGTCTTGTCCTGCTGTTTAGGCATATCATGCTGCATTGTCAGCTGCTGTGTGGCAACTACCTCCTGACTACTCAGGGAGGTGAACAGTAGAAGATGTTACCTATGTGACATCTTTCCTGTCCTACACATGTGTGTGAGTGACAATGCAGGCCCTTACATATGTGATTTCATAACTGCTGGGACAGCCATCCTGTGTTTGTGTTCAACTGCTGTTGATATATGACTATGGATTACATACCATACAATATTGTGCCTAATTCCATGTCTTTTTCCCTCTCCAGGTCACATCTCTGTTTGCAATCTGCTTACTGAATTGCCTGTTGGCATCGTTGACACTGGATGTTACTACAGTATGGATGTACTTACACTCCTGCTGGAGTATCCCACTACATCTGTCACTTTAACAATATTGTGGTGCCGACATGTGTATATATTTGTTGCTTGTAAACAGAATTGCCACTACAGACAATGAAGAGACATGCACTATGACTTGTGATAATTGGTGTTTATTCACTGTGTAACATCACAGTCCAGAAGAGTGGGGAAATGGTCTAGGTGAAGATCAGAGTGGGTGGTACAGCTGTTTGTTTCACAGGTCTTGTATCCATTTGCCTCGGAATGATGGGAACTTGGTATTGGACAGCCAACAGGCTGTTACAATGGCAAACAAGGGTGACAGTTCAGAAGAGAGATCACTTCCTGGTGGAGGGATTGGTTTTTGCCTCAGGTCCTGCAGGATGTCTGGATGGCCAACCTCTTTCACGGGGGGGGGTCCCTCAGCTGCAGGGGTAGGAGTGCTGCTGGCCTGTGGGTCCTCCTGGTGGGCCTTCATTCCAGTAGCAGGTGCTGATGTTGAGGGCAGTGGTGTTGACTGACTACTGGATGGGGCCTGCTGTTGGTTGGAGGATGTCCGCAGGATGTTCAGTTCCTTGAACTCCCCTAATCTGGAGACCATGGTGGCATTGAGTGCCTGCCACTGCTGCATGGCCTCCTGGTGGTATTCACCCTCCAGCCTTTGGGTGTCCTGCAAGGTGGTCAGTATCTGGCCCATCTTGTTCTGGGATTGCTGGTAGGCTCCCAGGACTCTGTAGACGGCCTCCTGGCCAGTCATGTCCTGTACCTGCCTCGTCCCCTGGCCCACGATTGCCCTCCCACTGGCCCTTGCACCCTGTGCCTGTGCCCCTGGTGCAGCGTGCCCCCTCCCACTGACACCAGGACCGTCATTGTCTTCAGTTTGCACCGTTGACTCCTGCCCCTGTCCTGTGGTGCATACTGATGATTGAAGTGACATTGGGACACAAGTTTGGGAAGGTGGGCTCTGCTTTGCAATGGATGCCACAGGGGAGGTGGTTTCAGTTGTGGGCTGGGTGTGGCTAGTGGTGGTGGTGGACTGACCACTCATGCCTGATGGACCAGGTTTGTCATACATATCCAGACATCCAGGGGATTCCTCCACTATTGGACCTACTTCCCAGGCCTGGGCTTTCTGTCACTGGCATCCTCTGGTGTGTGGCAGTACTTGGGAGAACTGTGGAATGAGAGGTATTGTGTCACATGATGGTATTGTACAAGTGATACACATGGTTGTATGCCATCATTGACTGGATTTGCAGGGCAGTAATGGCATTGACAGTTACTAGACTACTGCTTGTGTTTATATCAGTGGAATGTTGCAATGGTCCTGTTTTGGGGAATAGTTTGTATTTGTCTTGCTACTGTCATTGCCATGTACTGATGTGCATTCCAATTATGTTTAGGTGAAGGGGGAGATATATGAAGTGGATGTAGCAGTCATGCAAGGGTAGGGAGTGTTGCTTGTGGTAGTTGTAGTACTTGCTGCAGTGTGAGGAATCCATGCACTTGGTGTGCCTGTGGTGTCAGTAAGGGGCTGTGGCATGCAAAGGTGGGTATTGGGTCCATGGTGGGTTTATGCACGTTAGGGTGGTGTGAGGGGGTGAGAGGGTGGTGGGGTACATGTGTGCACTGGGACATGTTGGCCGGGGTGTGTAGTTGACTTACTAGTGTCCAGTCCGCTAGGTATTCCTTTCATGCCTTCTGGGTGTAGGATGGCCAAGACCGTCTCATCGCACGATGATAATTCAGGGGGAGGCGGTGAGGGCCCACCACCGGTCTTCATGATGGCAATTTGGTGCCTGAAAGCCATGGCCCGTACCTTCCCCCATAGGTCATTCCATCTCTTCCTAATGTCCTCCCTTGTACGTGGATGGTTCCCCACAGCGTTCACCCTGACTGTACTCTGCCATAAATCATTTTTCCGGGCAATGGATGTCTGCTGGACCTGTGCTCCAAACAGTTGCGTCTCCACTCTGACGATTTCATCAACCATTACCCTCAGCTCCTCATCTGCAAATCTGTTTTTTTGTGGTGCCATTGTGATTGGGTTGTGGGTGGGGGGTGTTATGCAGGGATGCTGGCTGTGCTGTTTGTTAGTGTGAGTTTGGGTAAAGGGATATGCGTGTGGTTTGTGGTGGTTGTGTGCAGTGGTGTGTTGTGTGATGCATGTTCAGTGTGATGGTACCTGTGATATCTAGGTGCAGTGCCTTCTTTCAATGTGCTTTTCTACTCTAACAAAGTTTTTAGGTGCAAAGGGTTCTGGGTATGTGTGGGAGGTTGTTTTGTAGTGCTGTGGTGTGAGAAAGTAGCCTCTTTCTAGCATGGTTACCCCAATGTTTGGCCTGTTTGTCTGTGTGTTTGACTGTGTCACTGGGATCCTGCTAGCCAGGACCCCAGTGCCTATGGTTTTTGGCCTGCTTGTCAGAATGTTTCACTGTTTTTGTCAGTATGCTTTACTGTGTCACTGGAGTCCTGCTAACCAGGACCCCAGTGCTTATGCTCTCTTTTCCCATATTTGTCACTACATACTGGTAACCCAGTATTTCATCCCAAATTGGCTTACTGGTGCCCCCTTATAAGTCCCTAGTATATGGTACTTATTTACCCAGGGCATTGGGGTTCCAGGGTATCCTAATGGGTTGCAGCATTACTTTTGCCACCCATAGGGAGCCAATGCAAAGGCTTCTACAGGACTGCCATTGCAGCCAGTGTTAAATGGTGCATGCACCCTTTCACTGCCATTTACACTGAACCAGGTCACTTATAAGTCACCTACGTGTCAGGCCGTTCAACCCTGAAGGCTGGGTGCAAAGCACCTGTGTGTGAGGGCACGCCTGCACTAGAAGAGGTGCCCCCACGTCGGCCAGGACCATTTTCCTGGGCTTTGTGAGTGCGGGGACGCCATTTTACGCGTGCACTGGACATAGGTCAATACCTATGTCCAGCTTCACAATGGTAACTCCGAATATGGCCATGTAAGGTGTCGACCAATTAGAAATTGTACCCCAATCTGATTCTGGTATTGGTTGCACAATTCCATACACTCCGGGGGGTCCACAGTGGACCACCAGTACTGCCATACCAGCCTCCTGAGGTTTTCCAGGCAGCCCCAGCTGCTGCCACCTCACAGACAGATTTCTGCCCTCCTGTTGCTTGAGCAACTCAAGCCCAGGAAGGCAGAACAAAGGATTTCCTTTGGGAGAGGGGTGTTACACCCTCTCCCTTTGGAAATAGGTGTTACAGGCGTGGTAAGGGTAGCCTCCCAGAGCATCTGGAAATGCTTTGAAGGGCATAGATGGTGCCCTCCTTGCATAATCCAGTCTACACCAGTTCAGGGACCCCCAGTCCTGCTCTGGCAAGAAACTGGACAAAGGAAAGGGGAGTGACCACTCCCCTATCCATCACCACCACAGGAGTGGTGCTCAGAGCTCCTTCAGAGGGTCTCTGGCTCCTGCCATCTTGGTTTCAGGATGGGCAGGGAACTCTGGGAGCATCTGAGTGGCCAGTGCCAGCAAGTGATGCTAGAGCCCTCCCCTGATATGTGCTTACCTGTTCAGGTGACCAATCCCCCTTTCAAGGCTATTTAGAGTCTCTCGACCTGGTGTTTCTTCAGATTCAGATTGCAAGACTCCACCAGGAATCCTCTGCATCCTTTACTTCATCTTCTACCGACGGAACCGCAGCTGACCCCTCCAGGAACTCTACAAACTGCAACAAAGAAGCAAAGAAGACTTCTGCAACCTTGTAACCTCAGCTCCTGCCAGCAACTGCAACAGTTTCCAGGTTGTGGAATCTCCGAGGACTGCCTGTCTTCAGCCTGCACCAGAAGAACCAAAGGAATCTCCTGTGGAGTGACAGAGTCACTTCCCTGCTTCAGCAGGCACGGTGGCGTGGGTCCTCTCTCCAGACAACAAGCGTGGATCCAGCAACACAGGTGGTGGACTAAAGTGACCCCGACAGTCCGAAGGTCTAACCGTCCAACTTTGGTGGAGGTAAAAGCTTGCCTCCCCGCGCAAGACAGTATCCCCATGCACCGTATGACTTGCACTTGCCAAGGCTTGTGTGTGACCTTCCAAGAAGTTCTTTGTGCACCGCTCAGCTTAGGCCCCCAGCACTCCATCCTGCAATGCACAGCTTTCTGACTGGTTCTCCAGCGGCGTGGGATCTTTGTGTCGTGATGCATGGGCCTCAATTTGCACCTTCATTGTACCTGTGCTGTGAGACTCCTGTGTGTGCTGCCTGGTCTTCTGAGGGCTCTCTGAGTTGCTGAGAGCCCCCTCTGTCTTCCCCTCCTGGGTAGAGGCCACCAGGTCCCTCCTGGTCCCGGGCAGCACCATCTTCCGCACCTGCGAGTTATACGTGTGCCAAGTCTTGTTGACAGATCCATCGGCACAACCAGACTGCAATCATCCCTCCAGCGTGGGACATCTTGTGCATCAACCAGGAACCCGCATCTGTCTTCTTGGGTGCATAGCTGACTTTGTCTTCTCACCAGTGGTTCTTCTTTTGCACCTTGATCGCGGTTAGCAGGGACTCCTGTTCTCCCTGGACTCTTCAGTGCTTCTTGGACTTGGTCCCCTTCTTCCACAGGTCTTCAGTTCCAGGAATCCATAGTTGGTGTCTTGCAGTCTCTTCTGGTTCTTGCATAATCTTGTATCACGACTTCTTGTGTATTTCAAGAAACTTACTGTGATTTACTCCTGCTTTCCTGGGCTTTGGGGTAAGTTCTATTACTTACCTTTGGTGTCTTCTTACACTCCCAGCACCCCTCTACACACTACAATTGCCTAGGTGGGAAACCAACATTCACATTCCACTATTTTAGTATATGGTATGTGTTCCCTCAGGCCCATTACAACCTATTGTGATTTTCACTATTTGCACTGTTTTCTGACTATGTACTTACCTGTTTTTGATTACTAGTGTATATATTGTGTATATTACTTACCTCCTAAGGGAGTATATATGGTCTCTAAGGTATTTTTGGCATTTGTGTCACCAAAATAAAGTACCTTTATTTTTGTAACACTGAGTATTTTCTTTCATGTGTGTGAGTACTGTGTGACTACAGTGGCATTGCAAGATCTTTGCATGTCTCCTAGTTCAGCCTGGCTGCTCAGCTACAGCTACCTCTAGACAGCCTGGCTTTTAGACACTGACTACATTTCACTAAAAAGGGATAACTGGACCTGGTATAAGGTATAAATACCTTTGGTACCCACTACAAACCAGGCCATGTTGTCAGGTGTGTGTATGTCTATCAGGTGTGGGGTATTGGTATTGTCCAATGTGGTGCAATGTTCTGGTGGAGGTGCATTTTTTCCCGCTGCGGTTTGGACTGGCAATGAAATGGTGCCATGTTGAGACCGTGATGCAGATTTGTGATTCGTTATTTGGCAGGCAGGATGTTCCCGGCATGGCGTTGCTAGTGGTGCAGATGCCTCCTTTGCCCCGTTGTTTCAGCCAACAGTGTTGTTTTTTTGGTAATTTTTTGGCAGAGTTGTGTTGGTGACTCGTAATGCGGTGGTATTCAGACCACCATCACTGGCGGTCTTTCGGTGGCCGCTTACACATTGTCTTCGGTAAAGACCGCCAGAGTCAGAATGACCACCTGAGTGTGTGGCACAACCCTAGGTTTTGTGTGTGAACACTGAAGATGTCTGTTTGTATTGTAGCAACCATTACATTTATACAATAAATGAGCATGTGGAGTGGAACTAACCTGGCATTGTATACTATGAACTGTGCTGAAAAGAATCACAGGCTGTTCTCCTTCCTTGCATGGCAGTGTGGCATGACTAGCTATTGGAGCAGAAGACTTTGTCACCTCCAGCACCCACACAGTAGAGGGCAATAGACCCACTGCTACTTGCAACAGGCCATATATGATACATTCATTAATTAACAAAGTTGTTTCCAGCACCAAACAAATACCACTGTGAATTAGGCAGAGACTGGGAAGTCCTGGAAGGGTGCATGGCATTCCACAGTGGAATAGACACCTCTCTCCATGCCTTTTACGTGAGGTTCAATCAGTGGTCGAAGTGAGCGGGATCGGAGGGACTTGATGTGCCCATACTTTTATGGTTTATGAAATACCGTTCCCCTACTTTTTACAAAAAGACAACTGTCCTGGGAGGGTTAATTCTGACAGGTTAGATGCCTCAGCTGAAGTGTCGTTCAGTGAGTCTCCTGTGTGGTGAAACTGAAGCCAGAAAAATCTAAAGAAGCCTTCCTGCCAGGGTGCCTGCTTGCCGGAAAGAAATTCAAATGTGCGCTACGAGGTAATCTACAAATGTAAAGTATGCTGGCTTTAATTGACCTAATCAGTTGTAGCTTTATGATGACGAAGAGTTATTCTTTTTGAGTGGTTGTGCAAAGAGTTAACAACTGGGCTGTGAAGTTTGTGCTTTTAATTGTAACTGTATTTATTTAGCGCTTAGGACAGTAACGTAAAAAGATGCATTACCTACTCTCTGGGTATTACTAAAACCTATATTTTGGAAGCACCATTTTATCTTAAACATTTTGTGCATTTTGCAGCAGTCTATCTCATACTGCGTGTAATACAAGTTTAAAATAATGAATTGCATATTGACAGTGCTTTCTGTCGCAGGCTGTGACCTCATAACACTAAAAATACACATCACTTTTCTCCTCAACACCAACTAAGACTTAGGCCCTCATTATGACTGCAAAGGCCTTTTCCGAAGCCTGCCGTGACCGCCCGAAAAACTTCCAACCGTCATATTATGACTGCCACCGGATATCCGCACGGTCGGATATCTGGCAGCATTCACGATGGCGGTCGGCGGCGCTTAGGCGGTTCCACTGCCGGCACTGCCATGGCAGAAAAAGACTGCCCACAGAATTATGACCTGTAATTCTGTGTGGTGGTCTTTTTCTGGCATGGTGGTGCCGGCGGTGGGAGCGTCAGGTCCCATCCCCTCACGAAGGAGCACCTCGTCGGACGAGGTAAGTGTAGTCCGCGATGGGGGTTGGGGGTTGTGTGAATGGGTGTGTGTGAGTTGTGTATGAGTGTCATGAATGTGGAGGGGAAGGGGAATTATCGTGCATGCGTGTGTGTCTGTGTGTAAATGTGGTGATGCATGTGTGTACGCATGTGGATGGGGTGGGGGCGTGTGCATGGGTGAATGAGTAAGGGGGCAAGAGGGGGTGTAAGTGAGCGTGCAGGTGCTGTATGTTTATATGTGTGTATGATGTGTGTGTGCGTGCGATGAGGTACGATTGGGGCATGGGGATGTGGTTGTGTGAAGATGAGTGAGGGGGTTATTGATTGTGTATGTATGTAGTTGAAGGGAGGGGATGGAGGATGGAGTGTGTATTCATGCGTGTGTGATGTCTATGGGTATGTATGCGTGTTTTAGGGGGTGAATGTTGTGAGTGCATGTGTGAGTGAAGGGGTGTCTGTGTGTGTCTGTGTATGGGTGCATGCATGCGTGTGCGCGGAGGTGTTTGGGAGGTATCCTGGAGACAGGAATGCAAGTTCCTGTCGTCGGGATACCTTTCCGCCAGCATTTTCATGGCAGTGAGACCGCCAGGAAAATGCTGGCAGTGACCCTATTCGGAATAACCTCAGCGGTTATTCGACTCCCGCCAGGCTGCAGGTGGTAACTACCAGCCCGGCGGGTCGCGGTAAAGGGGCGGGACGGGTGGGGACGCTGCGGTTTGGCAGTGGCCAAACAGCGGCGGTCGTAATATGGCGGTCCGCACCGCCGATCCCGTGGTGATGAGACCGCCACTGCGGCTCTGGCGTTCCATGGACTGCCAGGGTCATAATTAGGGCCTTAATTCTTTGGCTCTCTGGTTACACACAGACCTCTGCAGTGCATTACCTAATAGAGGATTCATAATGTACTATAGTGCATTTCCCAATGAGGAACAACGTTTTCAATTTATTTTTCATTTAAGCTGCATGTTGCATTCTATGTACCTGCCTGACAGTGAAAGACCAAAAATACTTACAGAATTTTTTCGTTTTTATAGCCACAAATGTGACCCCGCCCCCACTGACCCCCATCCCCACTGCATGCAGGATCACAGTTCCTATTATTTTTTTAATGCACTTCGACTGGCTGGGTTCAATAGACCTATCAGCTGCTAAATATGTTTTGCCCGCTAACATAGCACAATAAAAAAGATCCCAAATGCTGAGGACAGAGGTGCAAGCTGAGGAATACCGCTACGCGACTGGACTGTTTTTCAGTGAATTTTGGAACTATTATTTTGACACTGGCGTAATATTAATATTAACAATGTCTTTGTTTTTATTGTTAATTGACAATTTCTAAAAACCCTAGCGTACTTGCCGTTATTGTTGTTTAAAACTAGGTCATGGCAGCAGTGCTAAATTGCCGGAGTTGTTCAAGGCTTTCAAATGTCTTAGAGTCTACATGTAGGACATTTTTTATATAACGAACACAGCAGAATTGTAATAAATACTCATCACTTGGTATTTTGAGTATTTGGCTATTTGCATTTCTCATTTACAATTATCTCCAGCGTCCCCAGTATGTAGATTATTACTTTTTAATTAACTGTATTTAGTTAACTCCACTAATTATAGATTGTAATCAGATGGGACTTTACCAGCGCAGACAAAATGCAAACTTAAAACACAGAGGATTACTGGATTTATGCCATCGCTCTCCCTTGATTACAGGATTACTGACTAGTGTAGACGTTTGAAGCACAATAAATGACCGAACTCGAGTGCCTCAGTGCATGCATCAGTTAATTAGTAATTATATTGGGGTTAACATGTAAAGCAACAGTAAAACACTGGCTTGCCTGCTTGTGCTTTGGCAGTAACAAGAGTGTGCGATACAATGGTGTGAGAGGAGCACCTAGATGTTTACAACATTGGTACACAAAATCACACCAAGAAACCTCCTAGCCCACATGAAATGGAGAATTGACATGCTCGATATTTTTGGAAAAATGATTATCAGTTTCCTAGCCACATATTCAGACTTAGTCACCTGCAGTCATCAACACCAGGTTGAAACTGAGCAGGGTTTGTGTGTCAATGTTTAAACGTCTTTGCATATCCAACAGGAAGAGAGCACTGTCTGCAATATCCTGGTTTTCATTTTGTTTTCATTGTGCCAACCTGATACACAGCGGATTTGTGTCGGACGCCTCATGACCAGTAATGTAAATGTCTTGTTGGTCTCTGTCCAGCAACCAACTGATATGGGTCCTGTTGGAAATGGTCCTTTCCTCAGGGTCATTCCAAGACGTTTTGCCTTCCTCCTCCTCTTTTTCTGGCCATGTTTTTGTTGTCTTTATGACTGTGCATTTTACCACTGCTTTCCAATGCTAAAGTGCAAGTGCTCTGTGTCTAAAACATGGTAACATTGGTTTCTCCAGGACTGGCATATTTGATTTACTAGTAAGTCCCTAGTAAAGTGCACTATGTGTGCCCAGGGCCTGTAAGTCAGATGCTACTAGTGGGCCTGCAGCACTGTTTGTGCCACCCACTACGGTAGCCTTTCAAACATGCTGTTTCAGAGACTGTGTGCTGTTTAAGTTGCCACTACGACCTGGTAAGTGTATCCACTTGCCATAACCAAACTTTCCTTTTTAGTCCCTCTGCAAAGTACCTATACCCTGAAAGAAAACAAGACGTCTCTAGACCTTGGGAGCGCACTTTTTGCATCATTTGAGCATTCCCTTGGATAAAATGACTATCTTATGCGTCTTCTCAAAAGCCTCTCCCTTTATAAATCGCCGACCTAGTGACAGTTCACTGGGTTTGGAAATTGAGGGATTATATTTTTCATTGTTTCTGCTCAGATGGTGACAGGGCCAGGAAAACGTAGTCTAAACTGGGTGTACTTCCTCATGAACCCTCCCTCAACTATGATATTGGTTGAAATGTAACACTTACTTGTGGCATTTTCTCTTTCCTTTGAGGGGCATCCATCCTGCATGGTGGGCCTGGCCTTCAGATACCTAGGGGAGCAGAACAGAAGAGACCCTTGGAGTTTGTACTGTTGTACAAGGACAGTATAATAAAAACAGTAATCTTAAAATCATCAACCTTGTTCGGCCTCATAAATCTTGCATATTACAACATGTGTTAGAGAAGGCGGGCAGTCTTCCATTGATCTACAAAAATAGAGAATCCCGTACACCATCTTGTACAAGAACAAAAGAAACTTGAGTAGGCTCTCGAACGACAGATGTTTTCTGTGACGGCAGACTGTGAGTTATTTTGTGACGCTTTGAAGTCACAGTTAGAGACCATTCATAAAGTAGCTGAGGACTAGATCCAGCTAACGTCTCACACTCAAGGGGTTTGGGCTGCTACTAATGTGGCTCTACAAAAATATATTGTAGAGGAAGACACCAATGTATTTCTCATGAATTTTGAAAGAGCTGCCCAGGCATGTGCATGGCCTGTAGACAAGTGGTCTTTCTTTTTAGCCCCTCTCTTAACTGGTGAAGCTCAGGTGGCCTACCAGATTGCAAATGCCCATGGCAGTACCCCCTTCGAAGAGATTAAGCATGTGATCTTAGATCACCCAGGCATGGACCCTGAGAATATTTGTGGAGTTAGGTTTTGAAAGGAAACAAGGTGCCCATGTGATAACCCCAAAACTATGTAAACTTAAAATGGCAGCTAATAAGTGGTTACAGCCTGGGGAGAACACCAAGGAGAGGAGATCATGAACAAGATTTATCTGGAGCAATATCTTGAAGCCCTTCCTTTGCCAACCCAAAGGTGGCTAAGGCAGCATACCCGTCTTACTGTAGAACAAGCGGTTGAAATGGCCATACGTTTCTTCCGAGCACAGCCTTGCTTCTATGCTTGGGAAATGTATAAAACTCATCATAATCTCACATCCATCCATGCAAAGGCTGAGAGAAAACGAAAGCTGCATAGAGAATAATGAGCTACCCTAGTATTACATTTCATAGATAGATACATGTCAGAAAAGAATTATACACCAATATTCATCTTAAAATGTATGTCACCAGTTACTAGAAGACTATGGGGGTCAGGCCGCGGATGACGGAAGCACCGCCAACAGGCTGGCGGTGCTTCCCTGCCCATTCTGACCGTGGCGGTAAAGCCGTGGTCAGAAAACCGGGTCCGGCGGTTTCCCGCCGGATTTCCCTTGGCTGGGCGAATCTGCCATGGTGGCGCTGCAAGCAGCGCCGCCATGGGGATTCCGACCCCCTTCCCGCCAGCCTGTTTCTGGCGGTTTTTACCACCAGGAACAGGATGGCGGGAACGGGTGTCCTGGGGCCCCTGGGGGCCCCTGCACTGCCCATGCCAATGGCATGGGCAGTGCAGGGGCCCCCTAACAGGGCCCCAGCCTGCTTTTCACTGTCTGCCTAGCAGACAGTGAAAAGCGCGACGGGTGCAACTGCACCCGTCGCACACCTGCAACACCGCCGGCTCCATTTGGAGCCGGCTTCAATGTTGCAGGCCGCCTTCCCGCTGGTCCGGCGGGCGCTAACAATGTTAGCGCCCGCCGGCCCAGCGGGAAGGTCGGAATGGCCCCAGCGGTCTTTCGACCGTGGAGCGGCCATATGGCGGTTCCCGCCAGGCGGGCGGCGCCCGCCGGCCGCCGGGGTCGGAATGACCCCCAATATGTCCAGTCTAGGGCTACATCACATTCATAGCCTACACTGTCATAGATGTCATTACATAAAGACACAGAATTATTATATCAATATTTTATTATTCAATATCAAATACATAATAAATATAGACAATACCTAAAACATTCATACCACATTCATTCAGCAATAATATGTACAACAATATACAAAGATATAATCAAATATTAGATGTATATAATGTAAGGAATATAATATAGAGGCAATATTTATATACAATTACAAAAAACTATAAAGTCCAATATCTTAGTATCCTTATTTAATGCTCCAAGGATATAGTAGGAACCAAGGGCTGAGAGAAAGTCTAAAAAAACTCTATGAGATGCCCGTAGGCCAAAGCCCACAAAACCCGAGAATCCCATATATAGGCCCCCCCCATGCTTTGATTGTGAGGAGTGGGGCCATATTACCAGAGTCTGTCCCAGCAAGAAGAATACTGAAGAGCCTTTGGACATTTGTTGTATTACCAGATCCATCCTCTTCACCCAAGAGCTGGGACGCTGTTTCTATGTAAGTATCTCAATTAAAGAACGGTGGATCACAGCTTTATTAGAATCTGGCAGTAGACAGTCTGTACTACAGTGGGACCTGTTCCATGCATCCCAAATCCTTCCAGGTCAAGTAGTCAATATCTGTTCTGTACACAGGGGTGCTATCCTATGGCTAACCCCTCCATAACTACTGTTATAAAGGGCAAGTATTGAACATAGTAGTAGGGGTGTTGTGTAATTTCACAGAGGACATTATACTTGGCACTGACAACCCAGAGTTTCTAGAGATGTTTCTAAGCCAGTGGTTCCCAACCTTTTGACTTCTGTGGTCCCCCACTTTATCATTAGGGGAACCCGGGGACCCCCACTGAATCATTATTGTAATCTGGGGACCCCCGCTTGGTCATTACTGAAAGCTGGGGAGTAATCTGTTAATATTATTTAATTTTCTAAGCAGTTGCAGACCCCCTGAGGAGGCTTTGTGGACCCCCAAGGGTTCCCGGACCACAGGTTGGGAACCACTGTTCCAACCAATGTAAACCACCTCCAGCCTGACAGGGAGAACCAAACACAAATAGTCCCCCAGTAGACCTTACTCATCCCAGATTTGTTATAAAGAAGAGGTTACTGTATAGAGTAGGTCAAGCGGGTGCAAGTCCTCAACTTTTATTGCCTTATGAATTCCGTGAGCAGGTACTATTCTTGGAAAATTCCCATCTAATGGCAGGACAGATGAGGACTCTCAAAACGACTCAAAATATTCTTCATCACTTTTATTGGCCCAGGATTTATGCTTCCATAAAGAAATATTGCCAAGAGTGCAATGCGTGTCAAAGAAAAAAAACCTATTGACTCCCTCCTGTACCCCTCCAACCCCTTCCCATCATTGGAAAGGCATTTGAACGAGTGGGAATGGATCTTATAGTCCCACTTCCAGGGTCTAGCAAAGGGAACCAATATGTATTGGTAATTGTAGATTACTCTACCTGGTACCCTGAGGCCTTTCCATTAAGGGTACCTACTACCAAAAACATTGCTGAACACGTAATAGAGTTATTTTCCTACATAGGGTTTCCTGAGAAGATTCTTATGAATCAGGGAATGCCCTTTAATTTCCAGCTTATGACCCAAGTCTGCAACACTTTGAACCTTTTCCACATTTAAACTTCGGTACATCATCTCAAACCAACCATTTAGTAAAAAGATATAATGGTTCTCTAAAACTGACTTGGAAAAACTGGGATCAACTTCTACCCCTTGTTCTTTTTGTCCTACGAGGACAGGTACAAAGTAGCCTTAGTTATTCATCATTTGAACTCTTTTATGGTAGACAACCCCGTACACTCCCTCAGATGAATAAGGTGGTGTGGGAAAAAGATACTCGGGAAGAGCTAGAAAGCCTTTTGAATTGTACCAGACAGTTGAAGTCTAGAATAGGCAAACTCCAGGAACTGTCCCACACCACCCTAGAAAAGAGTCAAACAAGACAAAAGTCTACCTCCAAATGGTCCTTCAGCCCTTTTTCTCATTTGTTTTCTGGCTCACTCAGTAGGAATCATTTGGCTGAACACACCATTCCGACAGAGAAATACACTGTCATCAAACAAAAAACACATAGATTCCCTGCTGCATGCAGGAAAGCTATTCAGAGAGAGGTAGAGACCATGCTACGGATGGGTGTTCTCAAACCCTCTCAAAGCAACTGGTCATCGCCCACAGTCCTTGTACCCACACTTGATCAGATTTTGCATTGATTTCAAGACAGTAAATGTCATCTCTAAATTTGATGTGTACTCTTTACCTAGTGTAGATGAATTAATAGAAAAACTCAGAGAAGCCAGATATATCAGAAAGCCAGACCTTAGCAAGGGGTACTGGGCAAGTACCCCTTCGAAAAGAGGATCAAGAGAAAACTGCCTTCTCCACCCCTGATGGGCTATTTGAATTTACCGTCTTACCCTTTGGGCTCCATGGGGCTCCAGCCACTTTCCAAAGGCTGAAGAATAAGGTGTTACAAAATCATCAGTCCTATGCCTCAGCTTACCTTGACGACATAGTCATCTTTAGTACCACCTGGGAGCAACATCTCATTCATTTTCGCAAAATCTTCCAAGATGCTACTTAACACATCAATGCAAAGAAGTTCAAAATAGGGTACAACAAGATCAGATACCTGCGGTATGTCCTAGGGATTGGGATGATAGAACCTCAGGAAGAGAAAGTAAAGGCTATCATAAACACCCTCTTTCCTAGAACGAAGAAAGAAGTATGGGCGTTCTTGGGCCTTCTGGGATATTACAGATGCTTCATACCCCAAAATTCAGAGATAGCAGGACCCCTAACAAACCTACTAAAAAACAAAATGAATAAAAATGCTTTAGGAGTTCTCCACAGAAGGACAGGGAAGCATTTCAGGTCCCCAGAACAGCTCTCACCTCAAGTCCCATATTGACCTCCCTGGATTTTGGGAAGCCGTTTATCTTACAGACCGAGGCATTTAAAGTGGGGCTCAAGGCTTTCTTGTCCCAGATCTAAGAGAATGGGGTGGAGGTACCAATCTTATTCATAAGTCACAAGCTCTCTCCACTGGAACAAAAATATCCAGTCATAGAGAAGGAATGCCTGGCTATTAAATGGGCAGTAGATAAACTGTGATACTATCTGGAAGAGAAGCCTTTTGTCCTGTATGCAGACCATGCCCCTTTGACTTAGATGAGTCGCAACAAGGATAATAACCCTAGGGTTCTGAGAGTGTTTATAATTGCGGCCTTTCATGTTTAAGGTTCGGTATTGCAAGGGCATAGACAATTGTAATGCTGATTTCCTGTCCAGACTTCATCTTTTCCCAGACCAGGAAAATCCTAAGGGGGGATGTGCTGACCTGTCGGGCCTCCTGGCCCCAGGGGAGAAGCTGAACTGGAGGACTCTCCATGGCACGCTCCCACCAGCTCCCCCTGTGCTGAATATGCTCTCTTCTGTTTTTAGCTGCTAATCAGGCACCAGAGACCAAGATGGGTAGTCATTCCTTTATCTTTAAACACATGAGCCCGTATCAAGGAGGAGGCTCAATATATACACAGAAGGATGGGCCCTATAATTGCTGGGATCTAGAAGAATACGTGGACCAGAAACAGAGGGCGGTGGAAGATGTAAGAGGGGCAGAGTCCTGCAAGAGAGAGAAGACTGTAAAAGTGAAGACAACAGGGAGGAGAGGAGACTTGAGGAACAGAAGTAGGTTGTTGTGTGTGAGGCCCCAACCAAGCACGAAAAGGCAGATTCCTCTCACAAGGAAAAAAGAGAGCCAGGAGGCCACCAGTAAAACGAGTTGCCCCGCCATGCTCCTGCAGGAGCGTGGCTAGTCCAGGTATGTCGGTGTTTACTGGGAAGGTACGAGAGGCAAGAGGGTGACTGGCGGTTGTAGCAATGAGCCGGGGTCCTGATGATTTCCTTCTGCTAATTTCCTATACCCTGAAATAAAACAAGACCCCTCTAAACCTGAGGAGCAAGCTTTTTGCATCATTAGAGCATTCTCTTGTATAAAACAGCTATCTTATGCATCTCCAAAACCTTACGAACCCTTCCCCAACTATGATATTGGTTGAGCCTTAATAGTTACCTGTGGCATTTTCTCATCCATTCGAGGGTCGTCCGTCCTCCAAAGTGGTCCCGGCCTTCGGGATACCTAGAGGAGAGGAACAGAAGAGTATCTTGGCGTCTGTACTGTTGTACACGGGCAATATAATAAAAACAGCAATCTTAAGAGCATCAACAGTGTTCGGCCTCAAATCTTGCATATTACATCCTGCTACCTACTTAATTAACAAACATTGGCAAAGCCAATAGGGCTGCATTAGTCGCCAGCCTTTTAGCTTGGTTAATGCTTGATTTGTTTTGCCATAGTTTTTGCAAAACGCTATTGTTGGGGAAGCTGCCAGCCCGAGTCATATAAAAATAAGCATTGGCTAAAAGCAAAAATATTTTTTGTCTCAAAAAGAACTCATTGCTGCAGTAGTCCCTGCCACTTAAGAGAACTGCTTTGTATATGGATGTGCTCATTGTGAAAGGGAAGAATGCTGCCATTTACAGTGATGCTAGCCAGTAGTTAAAGTGGGCTGACCCACTGCCTCATGCTGTATGCTGTAATTGGGGGCAGAAAAATGTTAATGACACAATAACCGACTAATGAACGAAGTGGACTGGCTGATAGCCCCAATAGGTAATTTTATTGCATATATCTTTATAGTAAAATCAAAGGTCTTTGACATAAAATGGAGCAAAATAGGACAAACACAGAAAATATGCCTAGTTGTTGCCAGATGTGTGTCACAGAGAATACAACGCCTACTCTCATTGGCATTTTTACCATATTGCCTAAGACAGTGCATACTCTGTTGAGTGACGTATTGTTATCTTCCAGTGTGTTTCTAGCCGCCCATTACTTACCATTGGTTAACTTTGTTGTCATTCTCATTTGCTTGCTTCTCATTCCTTAGCTATGTTAGCTTTCTTTCCTCTCATTGTATTTGTTTCGTCCCTGAAGCGTGAAGGCATTACTACATTCTTCCACAGCTTGTTTTGTTAGGTGCTAGTTTTTTCCTTTTTGTTTAAGTACTCTACTAGAGCAAATGTTTTTCCCACTTCCTCCCTCATATGCATCTCTCCCTCCTCTGCTGCACTCTGTGTTCCTCTCTCTCGCACATATGCTTCTCCCCCACAACCCTGCATTACCTTCTCACTAGCATGCTTTCTCCCCACCAGAACCACATTGCACTCTTTCATCCTTTGATCGCCCACGTAGTCCTGTGTTTCTGCCACCTTCGCCCGTGCCCCTCTGGTGCTTCCACTCCCATCCACACCCCTGTCTGTGGCTTCTGCCCCATGCTACTTCTGCCCCATTATTTGTTCCTCAACTCTCTTCTAAAACCCACACCCAATGTTGCTTCTTCCCCCTTCTCCCACAGATTCTATCCATTCTCCCGCCTGCCCCTCATGTTGCTTTCCCCTCCACCCACTTCAAAAATGCTTTTATACTTTTTTCTATTTACTTGCTGATCCAACTTAGAACATTGACTAAAATGGAAACAAACAGCTGCATAATTTTGTAGCCATGGAGACGGTGTGCTGCATGGCTAAAACTATTGGCAAAGCCAATAGGTCCCAAAGGTGGGGACTATTGGCTTCGTCAATACTTGTCACTCTGTGCACCTTCGAATTGCAACGGAATATATAAGAGATGGAACTGTTGAAATTACTGCTTAACACTAACCTTTAGAGTGCTATCGATGTAGGTTTGTTTGAAGAATTATGGCCCTTAGTACGACCCTGGTGGTCCGAAGACCGGCAGGGCCGTGGTGGCGGTCTCACCGCCGACGGGCCGGCGGTGAAGGCTGCCACATTATGAGTGTGTCAGTTTGGCCTCTGCCAAACCACCACATCCACGCTTGTACCGCTAGGGCGGTTGGACAGCCAGGCCGTAAATCAGCATCCCGACCTGGCGGTCCACTGAAGACCACCGGCGGTATCACGAGTTGGCTTTCCGCCAGGGTTTCCACGGTGGTAGCACCGCCACAAAAACCCTGGTGGAAAAGCTACAGGTGACAGGACATTTCTTTCCTGCCACTGGCAGACGACTCCCCCAAGCCCCCTGCAATTTCAGTACCCCCACCCCTCTTCCATACCAGCACCCCCACCCCCTTTCCAGAACAATACTCCTCTCACCCAACCCCTCTTCCAGAACAGCACCTCGTCTCCCCTCCCCGCATACATGCACACGCGCACCTACACGCACCCCGCATACACTAATTCACCAACACTTACCTACACGCATTCACTCACACGCATACATACACGCATTCACTCACACCCATACACACATGCATTCACTCACACACATGCATTCACTCACACGCATACACACATGCATTCAAACACTCATACACACACGCATACACACTTTCGTTCACACACGCAGACAACACCCACTCACACACGCACACACAACACCCCCACCCTTCCACCCCCCTCCTCTGTCAGATCATCGACTTACCTTGTCTGGTGAGGAGGTCGTCCGCCAGGGAACGGGAAGAGGTGCTTCCACCGCCGGCAGCGCCCAACCATCAGGACACTGCCAGACCATATTACAGGTCGTAATACGGCTGTCAGAGTCCTTTTGTCAGGGCGGGGGTAGGTGGTGCGATCGCCTCTGCGCCACCACCGCCAGCATGACTACTGGAGGATTTCCACCCAAATTGCGGTGGAAATCCTTCTTCAGTACTCGTAATATGGTGGTCGGAAGACCACCAGCACTGGCGGTCTTCTGGCTCCCATGGCTTCAGCGGTCTTCGGAAAAGACCGCCAAAGTCATAATGAGGGCCTATGTATTCGCTGAGTATTTGGCATGTTGATTTCTACTGCCGGCTGCAAGATCACTAATAATTGAAGCTTTCTTCAACTGAAGCTTACGCTGATGTACATACATTTACGTCACCTTGTCACAAGATTTCGGCTTATAGTCTTTTGTTAGTTTATTATAATCTGATGCAAACTTAGGTATGTCTCTCCGAAAACGACATTAAATTACATTAAAGAGTGTGATCCTGCAGTGACACACTACAGCAAATAATTCCTGACAAGTAAATCTGCCAAGGCAGATATCTCCCCGTTGATCCAAATTGGACCCTAAAGTGTCAATGACCTAAGGATGAATACGTTACGTACACATATGATTCTTAACGTGTCAAACGTTTAATTAATACTGCCCATAAAGGCAACTGTCCGTATTGGATCAGTGGCTCTAATTCACACTGATGATAGTTGCATAAAGCCCCCTCTTGCTCAAAGTAGCCCACGATAGAGAGTAGATAACATCATTAAATGATGTGCCTAAATGGATAATATGAAGAATACCCACCCCAATTTAATAGCCAAATACCTGATATCAACACAAACACTGAAATATGTCTGCACCTTGTTTCCCTGAATCTCCACAATTACCTATTTTTCCTCTTCCCAATATGTAATCCACCAAAACTTTCGAAACCATTTCACTGTATCATTTCTTTCATCCTTTCTTAAGTACCGAGAAAATATTGGCTTCATAGAATGACAGCAGCTGCATCCTCAGCACTCATAAGTTCGAGGATAGTTGGTTTTCAGACATCTAATTAATGTTTGTTAGGTTGTCTGGACCCTTTGGTAGCTTCTACAATGCAAGTACATACGCAATTTTCTCAAAAGAAAAACATGCCATGGGCCCAATTGTTGTGAGGCCTGCTCTTTATGTTTTAGGGAAAACAGTATTAATAGGGCAACATCCATGTTTGGTGCAGTCTTTTACCACTCGTCTCTCAGGGTCACAAATATTATTGTACTCCATTTAAATAACTATATTGCTCGTTTTTGGCATTTGACGTTTCATTGGTAGTGAAGACGAAGAGAATAGTGTTACTCGGGTAAGATATAGCATATTGTAGTCAATAGGCAATATCTTGTTAGATTTGTCACTTAAACAATACAAGTCTGTTTTTCTAAGTAGGTAGGACATGGCAGTGAAAGAAATTACATAAGACTTTAATATTTCCTGCTGCCACGATACGAACTCAAATACATTTATAACCTTTTCATAATGAGGAATTTTCTGTAACCCAAGTCCCTCTGGACATGTTATCCTACTCAGATGTGTTTTTTGCATTCTACATTATTTCTCAGATTAACTACATTTGTTTATTACTAGTCAATCAATGGAGTAGAGGGGCCAGACATGGTTATACAGTGCAGCTCGTTGGATATATGCCTGTCCTAGTTTTTGGTAGCACTTGATGAAAGATGGGACAACATTGTGGGTTTTAGCTCATGTGGCGTTCCCATAAATAGACCAAAAGGCAGTAAAGCTATCTCCCCTCAAACTGGAAAAAGGGTTTGACATAAGACAAAAATAATTTAGGGAGCCAAAGCAGCATCCCATAAAGCTTTTGGTATCTATTGAACTGGACTAGAATTGGTTATTTGTTGGTACTAGTGAACTGGGCACAGTCACTAGGGCGAGTCTCAGTCAGTCTAAAAATTATTAATGATCGACTAGGCACTAGGTCATGGGGGAGCCCACAACATTGTTGATAGAGGGTTACCAGAATTCAGGGACCTGTGTCTGGGAACAAGCCAGCCAAAATGTTCAATTGGTAGATGCACTCACAGGACTGTGGTCACCAAACAGACTTCTTGTTCAACATGGGAACAGAGATTTAGGCTCAGTCCCTCATTACAATTGACCTCTTAATTGCAGTGGGACCAGTAACAGAAGTTGTTTTTGTCTCACCATAATTATGAGCTCAGTAGGAACACCCTGGGTCTGTTTACAATCACCTAATGATTTTGTCTGCTGTAATCAGTATGGTGAGGAAAAGAGGAATTGCCTGTGAAATGGGACCTAGAATTAGGGATTCCGCCATAATTCCTCATGACACAGTAACCCCTCAGGGTCTAATTGTAATGGGCCAGATGTTCTCCACCCCCAGATTTACTGGTGCCCCTTTGGGCATGGGGAAAATACAGCACATTTACCGGGCCACTCATAATAAGGCCCATAGGGCCAGATGTATCAAGGTTTTTTGCATTCGCAAACTGTGCGAATGCCCGTTTGCGAATGCAAAATGCCAGTTCAGAATGTATGAAAGACATTCTGAACGCAATTTTAAGGAATCGCAAAAATAGCGATTCCTTAAAATTGCGACCCTGTTTAGAGAGTCGCAAATTGCGACTCTCTAAACAAGAAATCGCAAATAAGGATTCCTTATTTGCGATTTCTTAGCACATGTATGAAGCCATTCCAAAATGCGATTTGGGCATTTAGGAATCGCTATTTACCACCAGGTTGAACCTGGTGGTAACCATGTGCAAAATTTAAAAATGAATTTAAAATGCATTTTCAAAATGTACATGTAAAGCACACATGCCCTTTTGGCATGTGTGCACCTTATATGTCCCCAAAAATGTTTTTGGGGTGCAGCAGAGGGGGCCTTAGGCCCCCAGCACCCTGGGGTTTTGCATTTCCAAAATTGCGATTTCTGGTTAAGAAATCGCAATTTTGGGAATGCAAAAAATTCGCAGATATGGGCATAGGTGCGAATGGGGCCTGTATCGCAATTTGCGATTCGGTAATAGCATTTGCGATTTTTAAGAAATCGCTATTACCGATTCGCAAATGTGATACATGGCATTTTGCGAGTCGGAAATAGCGATTTCTTAAAAATCGCTATTTCCGAATCGCAAAAGGCCTTCATGATACATCTGGCCCTTATTGCCTAAACATGACTTTGAATGTGGATATCTCTAGAACCATTAGCTAGGTCTGTACTCACTGTAATTGACTGTGGTCATTGGGACCCTACCATAAAACCTGGAGCACTGAGGAAAACCACTCTACTGTGTCAGGAAACAAGAGTACTTAGGTTTCAGGGATCCCAGAGATGGTGTAAAGCAGGTCAAGGACAATATTTGCTGTCCACACTTCAAGTCCAGGAATGCTTCTCTTGCAGGGAATCCAACACTGGTGTCCTAAGTGCTTCATGTTATGATACTGCACATCTGTGTTTCAAAATCCTTTTTTCTTCAGGGCTGTCTGATCCATCAAGGCTTTCTCCAAAAATGCATCAGATTTTTGGACCTTGGTCTTTGTCCTTCTGCAGCTGCCCACCTTTCATGTTTGTTAAAGCCGCAAAACTTCCCCATGGTGTACAAGAGGTTGAAGGAAAGGGTGGAGGTGGCTCTTCATGTAACTTTATGGTGCATTTAGCTGGGGACATTGTAACATACTTGTAATATGTTTTCAACCCAAAAACACAATTGAGCGACTGCTTCTGTTCGACAGTGACATCATCTGCTGGGCAAGGAGAGGGTTGTTAGCAGTAAAGGCATGAGAGTTTACCACTTGTCACACTTAAATATCCATTAGAAGGAGAGAGAGGAGGAAATTGAGTGATTAGGACTGAAATCTGATGTTGCTTGATGTTATAATCTGAAAATTGATGCACTGGTGCCGTAAGGGAGGACTGTTTGGGTGTCTTTTGGGGTATTTAAAAGCTTATTTGCACACAAACTTTATCTATAGCTTGTTCCTACATCATCCTTCTTCTCCTTGTCCTTTGTTCATTTGGACTGTGGACGTCACTGTGCTTAGCAATAGCTCATAGCTGTTTAAATGTGATTTTCGAAATTTAGGGCCAGATGTATGAAACCTTTTCGCCTTCAGGTCGTTTGCGACTGCAATAAGGCATTTTCGCATGTATGAAACCTAGATTGTGATTCAGTAATTCATTACTGAATAACAGTATTGATTCGGTATTTGGAAGGGGCGTGATTTGGGTGTCCCTTACAAATACCATATTGAAATGGTATGTGTTAATATTTTACAACAAAATTTCGGTTGCAAAACATGAATATTTTACCACCATCTCAAAGGATTTGGTAAGCCATTCACATATGAGAAGGTGTTCCTACCCTTGCCCGTTTGTAAATATTTAAAAAAATATTTTTGTACACTTTTCATTTTTTTTATCTAAATGCATCCTGTTTTCCTTCAAGGAAACCGAGTTGCATATAAAGGAAAAAAAAGTGCTTTATTTAAAAGCAATCACAGACGTATTCTCCAGGCTTTGAAAAATCATAAAATTGTTACTAGACCTGCAGGTCGGGTAACTTGAATAATCTACTCGACCTAACTATAATGTACTTGACACTGAAACGGTCTCAAATTGTGTGATCTTAGGCAAATATTTTATTTTACAGAGTCTCCTTTTCCTGCATTCTCACATATGAGTGCACCTTCAAATATGGGAACTCAGCTTTTCTGCTGTACAAAAAAACTCTTTTGTTTGGTTAAATAGACGAAGGCCCAGATTTACAAGCCGCCTGTGCTGTGTCACTTTTTTTGACACATTGGCGGCACAGGCTGCGGACCCATATCTACAAGGCAACTCCAAGCCACTTTGCATGGCTTTACATGGTCTTGTAGATATGGAGTAAGGCCACGCATGGCAAGTCGCTGCGCTGCCTTACTTTGTGTCGGGGAGGCATTTCCATGGGTGCTGCATGGGTGTTCCCATGCAACACACATGGATTTTCACGCATCCCCAGATTTAAAAGGTTTTGTAAACATGGGAAAGCGTCAAAACCCTACACCACTCCAGGGGTGGCAAAGAAGTGATGCAACAGGGAGAAATAACTATTTCTCCCTGTTTTTTTCCTCTTGAGATTCTGAATAGATCCTTGTTATTTGGATTATAATGAAAAATATTCAACACACTCATATCTAAATAAAGGAGTAGCAGTCTCAGCCAGTGTGCTCAGGAGTCAAAAGTAATCATGTTTGCAGAACAAGAAAGTTGAGAATTAGCATAACATTTCTCTAGAGTTTCTTGTGAAAAACTTGTGTTCATGTTTTTGACAGAAGCCTGCCATTTTATCAACTGCTGTTTTCTTGCCTGCTATGTCCTTGCAGCTTTTTCTTGTTTACCATTTGCTCATTATTCTATGGGTAAGCCTTTTTTTTTACTGTTTCATCATCACAATCTCATTGTGACTGTTACCTTGCAGTCTTTTTTAATAAATCATTGTTAATTCCTTGATATTTTAATGGCCCACCTTTACCAAACACCTACGGCTTAAAGATAAAGAGTTATGAGTAAGGACAGTATGTAAAGGGTAAGTGGAAAAGGTTAAGGTTAAGGGATTAAAGGTGAAGTGTTAAGGAATTATGGGTAAGAGTAAGAGCAAGAGGGTAATGGTAGAGGGGATATTACTCATCACCTTATCCCCTTACCATTATTCCCTTACCTTTTTACGCTTAATCCTTTACATTTATCCTTTTCCTTACTCCCTTAACCTTAATCCTTTACCCCTTAATTTTAGCATCTTTTTCTGTACCCTTTGAACTTACTCTAAATCAATTCCTTTACCTTTAACCCTTACCCGTTATCCCTTACCTATTATACCCTTATCATTAAGTAAATATCTACAGATCTTTAACTTCCTCTTATTCCTTAACTACTTCCTCTTTTACTCCTTACCCTTAACTCAAGCTTAACATTTACCCCTTTAATCACACTTTAAATCCTTAACCATACCACCTTGTGCCCTTACCCTTGTCCCTTACCACCACTCTTTCCTACTACCCATAACTCCATACCTCTTTATCCTTTAACCCTTGCCATTAACTTTTTACCCTTAAGTTCTCATTCTTAATTGATTACCCATTCCCATTACCGATAGCCCCTGCCCATACCTCTTAGCCCCTTGCACCTTTACTCTTAACTAACCCCTTGCATCTCTATCCTTAATACTTGCTCATAACCCATTACTCTTTCTCCCTTACCCTTAACCCTTACATATGTACCCTAATCTTAACCCCCTTATCATAAATTGAATTCCTTACCTCTACTCCCTTGTCTATGTCTACCTACCCTTTGCCCTTGCCCCTTACCCTTTTCTCAGTGCTGCCTTATCCTTTACTCCTTCTCCTTAACTCCTTACCCTATGACCTCAACCACTTGCCATTAACCCTTGCCCCTTAACCCATTATCTTTACCATCTTATGCCAGCCATTACCCTTTACCCATAACCCCTGCCCGCTACTCTTAAACCCTTACTTGTACACTTAACCCATTACCCTTATCTCTTACCCTGTAACTTTGTTCTAAAAATATTATCCATATAATAATATTTATATAACTTACAATGAAATGGTAAATAATATGGTTTATGAAGGATTTGTAGTTCACGAAGAAATGCCCTTTAGGAAATGGCCTGACAATGAAATGGATGCAAATAAATGGTATATTCTAATTTTTCACATCATGTTTCATAATTTATCAGTCACTTATCCTACATCGAATTTTTCCATCACCTCATGTTCAGAATATAACTCGTAAACTGCTCATGAGTGAGAGAACTGAGCATCGTACATTTGTCTGTTATGAAAATGACATTGGCAAATGGCCTAAACCTCAACATCATTGTGACTATCTTCACTCATAGTCTATCCTTTGATATTGCTCCATCTAAAATATCCTAGAAACAGGTAGAATATACTTTTTGCTATGCTTAATAGACTATAGCAAATGTTAAAACAATTAACTTTAACTGTTTCTAGTTTGATGCTGCTGTCATACAACTTGTAGTTCTGTCTAATTAATGCACATTTCCATCTTTATGATACACCTTTGTCTGAAGAGGAGCTTTTTTACCTCATAATCTGTTTTCATAGGACTTGTTTCCCTTATATCCTCTTACAGAATTAAATATTGACTCATTTAGACTATTGAAAGGAGAGCCGTAAAGTGAGAAGTACCATAGAGAATCTTCGGATAACCTCAATTTGTAAATACTAGTATTCATATGTGGCCGGGAGGGAGGAAAGCTTTGTTATTTATTTATTTAACATTGTTGTAAAGCGAATACTATCACCAAAGCTGGTATCCTGGCGCTAGAGCTAATTGGAGACTCAACGTGCGAGACAGTAAGTGGAATCAACATGTAGAAGAAAGCTTACTACAGAGCCTACTTTGGAAAAAGCCAAGTTTTAATGCCTTCCTATAAGGTGGAAGATCTAGGTTTGACCTAAGATAAGAGGGCAACTTGTTCCATGTCTGAGCTCCCTTAACTGTAAAGGTGCAGCCACCTTGTCTGATCTTACTGAACCTATTTACAGTGAGCAGATTGGCAGTGCTCAAACGTAGGCATCTTCCTGGTGTGTAATGCTTCAGTTTCTGCAGTAGTGGAAGTGGGCCATGTCCATGTAAAGTTTTAAAAACAATACACATAGTTTTAAAAATGATCTTCTGATCATCCAATGGAGGTCTTTTTGAGGCTTTAGAGCCTGACGAACTGCAAGATCTATTTAATACAGGCTTGGCTGCTGCTTCTTGAACTCTACACAGTTTACTGATCGATGAATCTGGGGCGCCGAGAAGGAGGGCATTACAATAATCTAGCCAGCTCAATATAATCGTGTGCATAATAGCATTTGGTAAAGCTGGTAAGATCTCTTAATGCGATGCAGGTACAAGCAACTCTGGTAACGTGCCCCTCCAGAGATAGCTTGTCATCATTTAGAACCCCCAGATTACAAACAGTGCTGGAAGGGAGCAGATCGTTTTTTGTCGGTAAGGGCCAGAAATGTAGAGGACGGTGAATAGGGATTTTATTAGCTGCACAGCAGAGAAATGCTGGTTTATCTCCGTTTAACTCAAGGGAATTTAGGTTCATCCACTTGACTACATCTAAGATTCATTTTGAAAAGTTTGCCACAGAATCCAGTTGTTTATTATTCAAAGAAAGGATCAGCTGTGGGTCGTCTGTGTAATTAACTAGCGTAATAAACATTTTTACCAGAGAGATCAGTGGTCTCTAGTATATATTGAACAAAATTGGGCTCAATGCCAAGCCCAGAGGGATTCCTGACTGCAAGCTTTTGAACTCAGAGCAATAAGGGGGCAAGGCAACAGCCTGAGAATGATCAGCTAAATAAGATTCGATCCACTTCAGAACCAAGCCTCCTACTCAAATTTTGGCTAACCTTTCAAGAAGAGTTTTATGGTTGACCAGGTCAAAGGCTGCTGACAGATCTAACATAACCAGGACTGTTGGCTGGCCCCTATCTACTCTCCTGCGTAACTCGTCCAAGGCGACGAGTAGAGCCAACTCAGTTCCATGTCCTGGTCTGAACCCAAATTGTTCCTCTTCTAGGAGGGACTGTGTTTCCAAGTATTGTGAAAGCTTCTTACTCAAATATTGCTCCAGAATGTTAACAGGGAAAGGGAGCAGCAAAATAGGCCTAGAGTTACTCTGCACTGAGGGATCTGCTGTAGGTTTTTTCCAGGAGTGGGGTAACAATCGCTCTTTTTCACATTGAGGGGACCTCCCCAGATGCCAAAGACTGATTACACAATTGCAAGATCAGAAGAGCAAGCTCATCTCCCACCTCTTTCCAAACCCTGAGTGGTAAAGGATCCAGGGGTGGATCCCGATGAAATCAGTCTAACTAAGGATTGAAAATGTAACTCCGAAATAGGCTCAAACAGCTCAAATCTATTTTGCTGATCCTCCAACATAGTCTTGCACGTTAGGGGCTTATCGGAACTGCTGTAAACACAGTTGTCTGCTTGGAGATTAGTTCTCCAAAGGGACAGTAGGGTCCTTCTTAGTATGGCAAGTAATCAGACTAGGTACTGTATTCTGGGACTCAGAGCCAAGATCCTCTAAGATCTTTCAGATCTTGTTATCAAAATAATCAACAAGAAGATCACATAGTTTCTGTGATGTAGGCACTCCCTCTTTAACAAATTCAGGGTGGATAAGATCCTGAGGAGCCTCATACACCTTTTTTGAGCTATTTGTGGCGTAGAGAATGGTGTTGGTTTGATATTTCACCAATGCTCCCCTTACCTCAACTGTATACTTCTAGAGAGCTTTTTTAAAAACATCTTTCTCATCTTCTTTATACTCCCTACCCCAATTAAGTTCTAGTTTTCTACAGACTCTTTTAAAGGCTTTCAACAAGCCATTATACCAAGGTGCCAGGGATTTACAACGGCATTTCATGCTCTTAAACTGGATACTTTTATCCACTGTCTCCGTAATCTCCTTTGAAATTGAACAGTTAACCTCACCTGGCCTTTCAGGATCAAAAGACTCAGATAGGTTAAAAATAGGTTTTGATAATGAGTTGTCCCATTTCAGCTTGTACTGGGATCGAACTTTCCTTATGCCCATCCTATGATGTTTAGGGTGATCAAGATCATTCAGTCCCAGATCAAAGGAAACCTGGGCATGGTCAGACCAGGGTAGGGAAAGAATATTATTCATATAAATCAGCCTTTCTGGGGCAAAGATCAAATCCACGGTGTGGTCTTCCAGATGAGTTGGGCCTGACACACACTGATATAATCCCAGGATTTCACAAGCGTCCTGTTCCGCTCTAAAGGAGGAGGGTACCTCACTTTCCGCCCATAGGTTAAAATCCCCTAAAATAAAAAAGTTGGAATGTGTGAGTACCATGTTAGAAAGAACTTCCATGAGACTCTGAAGGAACGAATTGGGAGTACCCAGTGGTTTGCAACATAGAATACCCAACAA
Organism: Pleurodeles waltl; assembly: GCF_031143425.1. Lineage (NCBI taxonomy): Eukaryota > Metazoa > Chordata > Amphibia > Caudata > Salamandridae > Pleurodeles > Pleurodeles waltl. The sequence goes on from NC_090440.1 coordinate 1,551,456,036, forward strand.
ATACACTACCTTTTTTTGATTTGAGGGTGAAACCTAATGTCTCAACTTCCCCCGTTTCATCTAGGAGGAAGGAAGAAAGGCTCCATTTCTCCTTCTAAATGATCTCGACTTCACCACCCCTCCCATTGAGATGTGGTTTATGGAATGCCTTAAAGCCCATAGGGAAGGCCACACCAAGGTATACCATAGATTCAGATGAAGTCCATGTTTCAGTGCAAAATAAAATGTCCCACTCGCCTGAATCCATCAATGTAAATATTTCAGTTCCATGCTTAACTAGAGATCTAGCATTGATCAATCCACATTTTAAACTGGAATGGTGGCTGTTATGCAATTGAAAAGGCGGGTAACATACAACTGTCTCGCTACCTAGCTGGAAAAAATGTACAAAATATGGCTCACCATGCTTACCAATGTCCAACAATTTCTTCCTAAAATAGCTAATCCTTGGTCTGCAATCCACATCAATATGTTCAGCTAGGTCTGGGGGAGCCACTGGCAGCATGGCGGGAACTGAGCGCAGTCGTGCATGGATGGAAGCAGACGGGCTTGCTTTTGGCGCACCTTAGGTGTGCCATCGTCGTGGTCGCGCAAGCTTTCTGTATAAGTAGTCTGCCCCAAAACTAGTGCGCTGACCAAGATGTTAGTTTTCAGGGTCCTGCTCTTACTGGTAAGGTATGCTAATACTTGCATTCATTAAAAATGCCCCTTGTTAAAAAGAGCCCCCACAGTAAAAACATCATAAACTATCAGTAAAATGACTCTCAAATAACTAAAGCCAATGTGCAAATTGGCTTGCTTTACCGTTCCACACAGTGTACTCCGTTAGCTGCACAGTTGCACCAGCTTCCTGTTTAAGTAGTCTGCCCCAAAACTAGTGCGCTGACCAAAATGGTGGTTTTCAGTGTCCCGCTCTTACTGGCGAGGTACATCCATACTGGCATTCATTAAAAATGCCCCTTCATTAAAAATCGCCCCCACAGTAAAAACACCATGAACAAAATAAAATGACCTCCAAATAACTAAAACCAGTGTGCAAATTGTCTTGTGAAATTGGCTTCCTTTACCGTTCAACACAGTGTACTCCGTTAGCTGCACAGGCGCACCAGCTTCCTGTTTAAGTAGTCTGCTGCAAAACTAGTGCACCTACGAAGATGGCGGTTTTCAGCGCCCACTCTTAGTGGTGAAGAACGCTAATACTTGCATTCATTAAAAAGTGCCCCCACAGTAAAAACACCAAGAACAACCAGTAAAACGACCCCCAATAACTAAAACCAGTGTGGAAATTGGCTTGTTAAATTGGCTTGCTTTACCGTTCAACACAGTGTACTCCGTTAGCTCCATAGTCGTGCTAGCTTCTTGTTTAAGTGGTCGTTAGAGCATAATGTACATATTGCTTACCGCGCTCCTCTTATCCTGCCAGTATATTCTTCATATTCAGTATTAGATTGTTAACCATCCTCTTCTTCAGGAAATCTCTCAACACTGCCCATCTTTGTACATTTTAGGGTCATCACAAAAATCTTTGCCAAAAACAGTAGGCTTATACAGAATTCACGCATAGAGGCGATTAGGGACAACAATTCGACATTGATTACAAATTCTTCCCAATGTAATTGAGATACTTTGAATCCTTGGGCATCTGCAAAATTTCATTTATGTACACTCTACAAGGTAGGTGGCTTTGCTTGAATTTTGTGTGAGTTGGGCTATCTGGTGCCTTTGTGAGAGATTCTCAAAGTAAAAAGACACAAGAATGTTTTGGAAACTGGTCAACGACACTGACAATGGCACAAGGGCAGCAAACAATGCAAACATCATTTCAGAGTACCTGAAGTCACATCTTACAAGAAGCTCGGTTGATGTAGCGCCCTTGGAGCCGTCTTTGGAAGATCCCCAGGTGAAAAGCACTGCCTCCGATCTACTAGAGTGCTCAGTGTTAGCGATAGTAAAGATCAATGAGAAATCATGACCAGTCTGTCTCCCCGGGCCAAATGGAATCCCCCAAGTTCTCCTCAAACAGAATGCTTCTGCATGGGCAAGCTTCCTAGCAGAGATGTTCAGGACTATATTAGCGGAAAGGACCATTCCAGGCAGCTGGAGAGGCTCAATCATCCACCCATTCTTTAAAGGAGGACTGACCTTGTCACCAAGTAACTACCGTCTAATAGCACTGTTCGGCGTGGATCTCAAATATTTCTCATCATTGCTGCTTGAAGACCTTGCAGCATGTGCACGTGAAACAGGCATGCTGCCCCAGATCAGACGGGGTTCACAAAGAACCAAGGGACGCTCACAAACCTGATGGCAGTAGGACTAATTATGAGAAGATTAAATAACACCAGCACACCACTGTATTTGTGCTTTGTTGTCTTCAAAGCATCATTTGATCATATCCCACGTGACAAGCTATGGGAAAAACTTCAACTTTGGGGAATACCGCACAATCTCTTGAGAGCAATTAGGCTGCTTTATGCAAGCACCTGGGTCAAGATCATGGTCTAAGATGGAACCCATCTGTCGAAGAAGGCAAGGACATCAATTGGCCTCAAGTGGGGGGGTGTCCTTGCATCCCTCTTATTTCATCTATACATGTCGGACCTTTCCCTAGCACTCAATGAGCTTGTACCTATGCCCCAAGTCTTGGTGTTCTCCCTCTGTCCAACATCCTCTATGCAGACGACCTACTCCTTCTCAGTAAACCAGAATAGGACTGCAGATGCTAGCTAATCGCTTAGCAGCTATGCAGTTAACAACCAGCTAGAGATCAATTTCAGAAAAACCAAAGTAATTCCGCTAAACCAGCATATCTCCAAGCATAGCAAATGGCACATTAATGGATCCACAATAGAAGAGACAGCCAGCTATGTTTACCTAGTTGTCAAAATAGATTCAAGAGCCTTGTTTGCACTGCAAAAGGAAGCAATTAAAGGAAACGCTGTAGCCCTAAACTTTGCCGTTATCGACTCTAGTGAAAACTCTTTGAGGACATAATCTCAAACAACTGGCCACTGAATCCAGTCAAAACTGATACCAACCCACTTATATGGAGGTGAAATACATATGGGTTCAGTTGCCAGCATGCTGAATAAAATAACAGCGAAAACTTTCAAGCAAGCTTTCCAACTACGGAGATCAGCATCACCATGCAAGTTCGGCTTGAGTCCTCACTGGTAAAGCAGACCCTTCAAGGCCTGGAGCATTCATAAAATGGTGTCACAGGTTGAAAAACTCTTCTCTGGAGTCATTAGCCTACTATACCTGGTCCAAAATGAACCTCCAAAGAGGGAAGGGCAACTACAAAAATAATCTATAGGACAGCATTGAAAAAGTCGGTTTGAACGAGCTGTGGCAGTTTGACACAACCAAGCGTTTAAGTGAATGGTAAATAAAAGCATTAGACTGCTGAGCCGGGTAGAAGATAAAAGAATGGTAGCCAAGCGAGCACACATGGCTAGTGTTAAGCTCCTAGATGACTAAAATGACCAGCCTTCCATAGAAGCTGCCTAGTCTCTTAAGGTTATGCAGAAGCTACTGATAATGAGACTAGAAGAGCTTCCCACCCCAGACTTCAAGCCAAAGTGGCAGGAGAAAGGGCAATGAGGGGACATGACGTGCCGCTTGTGCCATCAGAGAAATGAGACGCTGCTGCATGTCCTCTGTATCTGTCCTTGTTTAGTCCCACTGTGGAGGACCATGCTGCAAAGCGAGTTTAAGACACTAGGAATTAGGACGTGTCGATCTGCAGCAATGGATTAATTAATTCACGCTGGTGAAGTTTATGGACATTTTTAAGGAACTGGTTAAGGACAAGAACTCTGTTCAGGGAACTAGATGGGCCAAGGCTGATGCCCCTGGGGGGCTGATGGGGATTTACAAGTGGTTTGAAAAGGGGTGGGGCAAGGAAAATAACATGTTAACCTCCTATCCTGCCATAGGCCCAAGGTGGGCTGCTAGGGGGGTAGTAAGAATAATAATGGCCTAACCCACCACCCCACCAATGCCACTATAGGCTTCACAGTACGTGCTTCGGTACTTAAGACAGTGACTAGTTAGCCATTATTAGGCCAAGGTGTAGCTAGTTTTATAATGTTTTAATTCCCTATCCCACCTTGCTGAGCACCTGGTTTATTTGTAGGCCTTACATATGCACCCTGCCTAATACTTTATACATAGTGGCTACACCGCCTTGCTTAGGTTATGGGTGGGTTGCTAGAGGCACACCAAAGAGCAACAATGTCCCAGTCCCCAATCATGCTTGGTTGAGGTCCTGGTCATATTTTAGGTGGCATGCACCAACCACTTTATACATAGGGGCCCTCTTCGGACAGTAACAAGGTCAGGTCCACTTGCAGTCGCATCATCAAATAATATATATTTTAGCTTAATGAGATTGGCACCCCGCAGCAATATAAGTTATGGTAGGGAAACAAGTGGTACTTTAGACCCCCCCTGTTTTATGATTAGTGGTGTTTTTTTTATGTGATATGTTTTTTACATCACTCCCTCTAACAATTAAAGCTAAGGTAGGGAAATGTGTAGCGTACTAGGCTCCCCGGGTCTGTTTTGGGATGGTTTTTAATGTGATGTTTATCCTTTTACATTACCCCCTACTTTCTTTCTCTTTTAATAACAATTATAGGGGGTATGTTGAATGTACGTTTTCCAATGTTACGGTTTTTATTGACTAATAAACCATTACTTACTACTACTACTACTACTACTAATTCTGAAATTGTACTCTCTCGCATAGATTTTTTTGGAAGACCATGATATGTACGCAAGCTCAGTTTTGTAAAACATTTATGATATGTAGCAAATAAATGTAGCAATAAATCTGTTTGGCACACAGTGTCTTTTATTTTCATAGATTTGTTTTTTTCATGCTAGATTTAAAATATACTTAAACTGTTTTCATTTTTCCATGATGGGTACCAGGACTATTTGTTTCTTTCCCCAAACCTACTTCATATTGAAGTCCCTACAAATAGTTGTAACATCATAGGTTAATGTTAAATTAATAACCCATACTAGTGTTTTGGCCCATTGTCACTTAGCTATGCAATTACCAGGACCAACCTAATTACCATAACTCTACATAACTCTTGCCTGATTGTTGCATTTTTTGTATTTTTTTAACAGGTTAATGCAGCATGAGTGGAAGGGACTTGAGAGCTTTTGTAACGACTCACAGATCCAAAGATATAGGTAATGCAGCCTATTGTTTCATTAAAACAGCGACATGTTGTAATATAACTGAGACAATAAATACATCAGAAAATATATGTACAACAGTCAAGCGAGATATATTGAGTTCGAACTGAAGTGTATTTTGTATTGAACGAATATTGATTGCCAACAAAGAGGCTCTATTTGTCAATTATTCAAAAATATGTTAAGAGAAAAGATAATACCAAAACTGAATGTGCATTGTAGATGTGGTTTGTAATCGGTATTTCTTGTCTAACTAATGAGGGTGCGAGGATGGATAGGTTCCCATCTGAATTGGTCAGCCTGGCTGAACGATTATTATTTTATCCAATGGTTTCTTATGTTAAATGGGGTTTATAACTGTACCCCACAATTGGACTGACTGAGTTTGTTTTTCCATTGTTGTCACATCATGTTGTCTTCTAACTTTGTGGTCAGTGGAATTTATAGAAACTAGTGGCTGGAAATGACTTTCAGATCAAATATAGCAAGCTTTGATAGTCATTTGTCTCAAGTAGCAGTCGCTGTAATGACAGGTTTGCACTTGTTTTTAAAATCTTTTTTTAACCTGTGTTGAGAACCTGCACGCTTAGTGTGGTATGTACAAAGAAGGGTGATCCATTTAACAAAGGCAGCATCAAAATGCACAACACCAGATTGAATTATTTCTTTAGATTTAAGAGCTCGTGCAAGAGATGGCAGGGCAAGGTGATGTGGTTTTGCTCAGCAAAATAATATGCCGCAGAGGATCAAGGTGGGTTCCATTAAGAGTCTTAAAGTTAGATGAGAAGACATGTACAGTTTGTAGGCCTGACAGAAGGTTGTTTTGCTTCACCATTCTCAGGGGTGGTTCTAACAGTTCTCAGATCTAAAGGGAACATCACACAAAATCTATTTCGTTCTGAAGGTAGGACGCCACCTAAAAGAGACCTTAACAGCAACCTAGATGGATCGAGAAGTGAAAGGGCTAGAATTAAGAGATGGTTTCTCCCTCTAGTGCAAATCTTCCCTCTGAGAAGAGTATCAATTCTTATCCAGATGATGTCCTTGAGGAATTTATACCATGTACTTCCACTCTCCTCTGACTAGTATGAAGACTGCAACAAAATAAACAAGCATTTGCAATGCAATGGGTCTCGCGTTTGCTCGAGTTAGAGCTATTAGCTTTTTAAGTTCCCAACTGGACTTTTCTTGCCTCATAAATTGAAAATGAAAAGTAAAACCGTTGACAAAAGCGAGCTGATTCAAAGCTCCACGGCCGCCATGAGCGTGAGCGCAAGAGTTATTGGCTACCTGCATGAATGTGTAGAAAGAATTGCAGCTGGGATGAAAGGCAAACAGAAACCGGATCAGGGGCCATCACATACCGTAACAGGAGAAAGCCTGACGTAGTGTGATGGCCAACAAAAATGTTCACTTAGTGAAATCGCCTGGGAGGGAACTCAGCACACAAAGGGGGGACATTTCACAAAATGCACCAATAAAAAGGAAGCATTTAAGACGAGCACATCAAAGAATGAATAGCAAGAGTGGGCTTGATTAAAAGCCCACGGAGAGATTACAACAGGGTAGAGCGCTTGTACGCTCGACCCTAAAAAGCAGCAGTGAATGCAGAGATAGGTCTAAGATATCATATTAAGTGAGTAGCAAAGGTGCTGAAAAGTCTACTCTTTCCTTTCATATTAAGCGTCCTGAGGTTGTGAGGTTTTGGATCGAGAGGTTTTTCAGATCACCACCTGCTATTTGGGAGATGTGAGGTTGTTTTCTATAGGTAATCCATCTCCAATAAGTATTAAATGCCATGTACAGGTACAGTTGCAATGTTTCTAGAAGACTTGTGAGAAAGCATTGCAGAGGTTCTATGAGTCAGGGGGGTACCTGGAGCTAAAGGAGCTATATATACATAGATTATGGAACAGGTGCTCCGTGGCACACATGAAGAACATGGAAAGGGGCACAAAAACAACAAGGAGCAGCATATGGTAGGCTGTATGTGGGAGTTGTAGAGTCACACAGTTAATTCAGTGGATACATGTAGCATTTTGCACCAGATTCCAGACTTGTATTCCTTGCTTTCAGTCCTTTTTATAAAGCTGTAGCCAGTAAACATACCAGGCCAGGAAAAAGGGGAATGAAGTAATTCAGTAGAATTTGGCGATATTCATTAAAGGTAGAAGTGTCAGCTTACAGGCACAGGAACAAAAACGCAAAACATGTTACATCGGTTTCAAGGGACATTCAGTTTAGCTTTGAGCTCTGATTATTTTTTTGGTTTCCAAATAATCTGACTGGTTCCAAATAATTCAAACAAACTTATCGTATTCTAAATTATTTCTGTTAATTAAAAAACCGATGTTGTGTGACAAAAAGCTAAAAAGATTCAGAGACTCTGTCAGCCCCCAGAGACCTGAAACTGTTGAAGAGACCACAAGTTCCCTGTGACTGCATGTGAAGTAAATGTATGTGGGGGGGCTTTCCCAGGTACCGCCACCTCCCCAGGGCAAAAAACAAGGAAATATCTGGGGGGGGGGCGGGGGGGGGGGGGAGGGACCAGACCCTCCCCCGGGCCCTGGGGACCGCCACCTCCCCAAGTCAATAAATACAAAAAGTTATGCAGGGAGCCGTCCAGTACCCCTCCGGCCCCACGGGCCACCACCTCCATTAATAAAATTAATAAAATTATGCGGGGGTACCTAACCCCCAGGCCCTGGGGACTAACTTCTCCACGGGGCAATGATAGAAAATTATGAGTGGACCTTGCAGGCCCCCAGAACCATCACCTCTCTGGGTCCAATCAATCTTTTGAAACAGAAGGAGTGGGCTGCAGGGTCCCCCCTTCTGGTCTATATACGGCCCCAGGGACCACCACCTCCTCGGGGCTGGCCCATGAACAACAAAGGGAGGGGCTTGCGGCCCCCATCCTGAAGTCATATGTGGCCCTGGGGACCACCAGGCCCAGGGCCGGTTCCTGGTACCTTGAGGTGACCCCTCCACGGGACATCGCTGTTTGCTTTTGCCTGGTGGGAGCTGTGACAGCTCCCAACAAGCAAAAGAAAATAGTGGCGTTTCAGCAAGCAGGAGCTTTAAAACTGCTTCTGCTTGCTGAAAGTAGAGTTTTCATCTCTTTCCCTGCCTGCAGTCATGCGGCTAGAGAAAGAGATGAACATATTGCTCACATACAAGAAGCTACATTTTCAGCAATATCGGCTCCCGCGGTCTCGTCTTATGAAAAGTTTTTTAAAAACAAACGTGTTTTCTCAGCAGTTCCATTGTGTACTTGACGGAGACGCCGAGGAACAATCACATTGGCAAAGTTAAAGACACAGAAGGTCACTGGAGATATTTCCTCTGCGTCCTTCAGGCAGCTGTAGTGTACGAGATGTACTATACTTTTACCCAATGAGGTAGCACTTAATAATTAGCCAGTAGAAAGTACTCCAGTTGGATAGACATTCTGCACAAAATGCTGGCCTCCCCTTGGATAAATACACAGGGCAGGATTCATTTTGGCACAATGCTTATTTCTCAGAAATTAAACCTCAACTTGAAGCTTTTACAGATATGAACAAAGCAGGTGCCCAAGTTGAAGTTCCACTTCTGTAATGTACTAACCATGTCTTGCACATGGTGAGGGCAATGCACGTGTTTTTTCTCTGCGTTTTTACCTTGAAAAGTTATTTGTAAACCTTGATGGAGGGGTTGGGTGGTTGCATGGCGCAGGGTTGGGTGGTTATAGACGGTTGGTCACAGGGCTTGTCCACAGGCAAAGGCCCTGCGGCCAACTTTTGCTGCACATGGCCAAAGGCTGTGTGTGGCGTGGGGTGGGATTAACGTATAGTAATTAAATTTACTTTACGTTTAAAAAAAATATTGAAATTCACTGAGAAAAAACAAAAAGGTTACAAGGACGTTATAGTTAGGCTCACATTTTAAACTTGCAAAACCATAGAAATTCACTGGTTATAGTTAGTTATTTCAAGAAATTTTATAACTTGTGCCCTAATGTAACTATAACTCGTGCCCTCGCCATGCACAGCTAATTACTTCACATATAAGAGCTCTCATAACATCTTAGATGACATAATTGATGACATCAATGTAATATTTGCAGTAAACATTTTGAGCAAAAAACTGCATGGCGGGGCCGCGAGTTGTAGTGCTTGGCACTGGTTATATTTGGGCCTGTGCGTGCTAAAAAAAACATAGCAATTCACTGAAAAAAAACAATGGTTATATGGACTTTATAGTTAGGCTTTGAATTTCCTCGCACAAAACCATAGAAATTCAGCAGTCATAGTTATGGCTAACTCAAGTAACTATAACTTGTGCCCTATGGTAACTATAACTTGAGCCTTTGCCATGCACTTCTAATTACTCCCCATATTACATCATAGATGACAACTTCTATGCCATCTTGATGTTATCACTGCAACATTTGCAATAACATTATTGATGAAAAAACTGTGCATGGCGGGATGCGTATTATAGTTACCTTAGTGAGCGAGTTATAGTTACTTGATTTAAAACTGCTGAATTTCTATGGTTTTGTGCAAGGAAATTCCGAACCTAACTATAATGACCATATAACCTTTTTTTTTTTTTTTGGTGAATATTTGTTTTTGATTGAAAACGCCAAAGGTTAAAGTAAAGGTAAAGTTAAGTGAAAATCTCAGTTAAAACATACCTTTTAAACAAACAAAACGACTGAAATTGATCACTTATAGTTCTCTCAAGTCATTATAACTTGTGCCCTCAATTAACTATAATTTGTGCTCCTGCCATGCACAGGCATTGTCATTTCTGATGTTGCAATCATGCTATCAATGATGTTAGAGGTCTTGTCATGAGTGATGTAGTATATGGGGTAATTAGGAGTACGTTGCGACCACCCACCAAGTCTATGGGGGGGTGGTGGGTACCCCTACCCTGCCCCTTATGTAGTTTTTTGTTTTCTACTGTAGGACTCTGGACTGAATCCCAAGTCCTAAGATGGCCTCCACCACATCCTCGTTGATGTCATGGCAACCACTCAGATTTCCTTTTGCGATCTGTTGGCTCCACAGATCCTTCTCGATGTGAAATATACAAAGTTTTTGACCCTAATTGCTCAAAAACTGCTGAACCAATTTACACTAAATCATAAAAGCATACTTTCTGGACCATGATCTAGCTTTTTGCCAAATATGTTGTCATTTCATTTAGCAGCTTTCGAGGTATCTCTGTTCAGTTTTCCTATGGAAAAATAATGGGGAAAACACTTTTGGGACCACCCCCTTACCCTTTGTCTCAGTCTCTACTTGACAGATGACCCAAAAACTTTCCAGGAAGGAGCTGAAGTAGATGAGATTTTTATGTGGAAAGTTTTATGATGATTCGTCAAATGGAGCCAAAGTTATTAGGAAAACAAAAAATGTTTTCCTATGGAAATGCAAATCTAATTGTGACTATCCAGTGGCAATAACATGCATATTTTAGCTACTTTAGAAAAAGGCTGGCATTAGTGACAGTGTTAATAAGAAATAAAATTACTAATTGGTATACACAACTTAATTCATGCCTAAATGCTAGTAGGGTAACATTCTTCCTTTTGGCAAAAATCAGTTGGCTTCTTTGGGATATGAATGGCTGTTTGTGATAGGATTTCTTCCTCACGCTCCACAGTCAGAGCAGAAGTTTTGTATTATATTTGACACTAACTTGTCTTATGATTTCAAGTACGTGCTGTAAATAAAGCTCATTATGAACTATATAAATTATGTAGAACTGGACCTTTTTTGAGTATAAGCACCATTAAGCTTTTGGTACATGTGGCACCTCCAGTGCTTGACTGTGAATTTAAATCTAATCTGATAAGAACCAACCTGTCCAAACTGTGCTCTCCAACAATGTTTAAAAAAATAAATAATCACAGTTCAAAATAGTATGATCTTCGAGAGTGTCTTTAGATGAAAGATCAGTCAAATAGGTCAGGAGCAATGTGAAGAGTAAATAAGCAGATGCAGATTTATCCCCCACCCCTTCTTTTTCCAGGAACTGGGTCAAGCACTTTGGCTCTATTGTGGGGGGGAGTCCTTTGATTCTCCTCTGGCCAGCAGAGTAATTACTTTAGCCCAGTAGGGGGTGGGAAAGAAGGGCCTGTAACCGGATTTTAGTTGAACCAATTAAATATGATAGTTCTAAAAGTGCCATATGAAATACAGTTACCACAACTCAAGGTAAATTTTTACCCTAATATTAATGCCCGACCAGTATCTCTAAGCCTAAGTATGGGAAAACCGTACATTGGAGCAGATTTTGCCCCTAAGGTAAAATGCAGTGAGTACACAGCCTTCAGTGAGCACTACAGACCTACACTATGAATACGCAGTCACAACATAAGACCTATACCAGGTCACCACCAACCTCTCAAGGGTCCCTTCTGGGAAACTGTACCTATGTGCAGGTACTAGTGTGAGCTACATGGTAATCTATTTTTACTTGATATACTATGACTCACAGCAAAAGTCCATAACTGGGTAGTCAAAAAGAGAAAAAATCCAGGGGATTAATTGGGCGTGACCAATTTCCTACAACTGGTAAGTATAGATTTAATATTCTTGATTCCACAAGTACGTACCTTCAAGATGCATAGATTCAGGGTACTTATATGTGGATTTAGGTATAGTAAACCTATATAAACTTACCTTGTCGATTTTATTTTTGTTGTTGATACTTTTGCTGCAATATTTTTAAAACACAGTATTCCAGTAGCATAGTGAAGCTGGAAGGCCTTTGCCTCTCTCTAGCTTGCTGCACAACCACCATTTTTGATCATGCATCCATGACTTCAGAGTGGTATTTGTTGTGTCTGAGTTTGTCAACCTGTTAGCATTTTACCTCTAAGCACAGAGATTTTTCTTATGTACCCCCTAGCTTTCAAAGGTAAAGCTGTCATAGAATCTTAAGGTATTGTAAAGTTCAAGGTCCCCAATCTTCCCACCACCAAACCAGGCCTCCATTGAGGTGGGAGATTCCTTCCCATTTATTAAAAGCTGGGAGTAAACCTTGAGTAGTTTCAACAGAATGGCCCCAGATATTCAGTAGGGGCATATGTTTTCTGATTTTTCCATAATCCCTATTGTTGAAAGGATGTATCTATGCACTCTATACTGTCACACCCTTTGAACATTGTGTTATGTTATATGTATTTATAAAAAACACAATCACCAGTGAGGGTATCCTCTTGTCTTGGTTGCTTCTTTAATAATGACCACATAGCTGCCAGAGAAGAGTTTAATCTTATGAAAGAGATTATGATGAAGTAGAAAATAACTAGTTACCTTTTTGAGGCAATCAAATACTGTGTAGGTAAATAAGGTGATTTCAGTGGCCTTTTGCCCCTTGTGGAGAATTTTAAATCCCTCCAGCTCCCCAGGTAAAGGTAAAGGTCCTTATTGACCACAGTACAAAAGGACATATTTTCTAATAAATCCAGAAAAAAGAGGAGCATCGTCCTCACAATAAAGCTGAACATAAATCTGACACTGACCACTCTCAGAACTTGGATGCTGTTGAAAAGTTAACATGCACCTTTTTGGACGGGAAGGGTCTATTACACAATGTTTATAAGGACGAATCAGCTTGGCACAGAAGTTACCATTTTGAAATAGTTCTACACCCCCTTACTTTGGAGGACAATTGTGTTTCTTCAGCAGAAGATGTTCAAATGAACTTAGAGGAGCTGAATGGGTCCCATAACCAAAGGGGAAATCAGTGCTTCTGGCATGTCCCAGTACTTCTGGGTAATAAAAGGGGAAAGAAAGATTCTGATTCTCAAAATGAGGACAATTTCCCAGAGCTAGACTTTGAAACTGGCTTTATTTGTTTATTTTATTTGTATTTATTGATTTAGGAATGTGTACAGCATGATAATGTTCAGAGGGGTCCTGTTGCTAAGTCAGAGACAAAAACAAGGTACAGAGTTAACTGATCTACTGCTGAAAAATCCAGTTTTTTAAGAGTTTCCTGAACTGTGTGTAATTAGTGATGGACTGGAGGTTGGTGAGTAAGGAATTCCAGAGCGAAACCATCTGAAAGGAGAGAGAATGGCCTTCAGGTCCACACTTCCTGATCATGGAAATACTCAGAAGGAAGGCATATGCAGAACAGAGAGCACAAGGGAGTATGCCAGCTTAATAACTGTTGAACAAAGGAAGGACTGTTATTATGAATATCTTAAAAGCAGACACACAGACTTTTGAACATAAGGAGTAGGTGCACTGGACACCATTGGGATGTCTTCAAGTGGGTGGTAATTGGGTTCTGCAAGGAAGTTTAAGCAGTGGTTGAACTACATATTTTTGTACCAACTGGAGTGAGTGAAGTACATAGGCAGGTAGACCTAAGTAGAGATAATTAGCATAGGACAAACAAAAACCAACAATGGATTGGGTAATAGTCAAGTGCAAAGAATCAGAAAGAAAAGTAAGAATTTTCTTTAGCACTTTCAAATGAAAGAAACAGGTGGAGGATACTTTGGGACACTTGATATTTAAATGAGAGTTAAGGCTCAGAGTTAACACTGCATTTTGTTTTACATATTCTATAAGAGAAGAGATATTGACCAAGTGCTTTAGGCCACCATGACTCTGACAGATTGAGGGGCCATGCCTGAAATCCACCACTGCTATTTTATCCACATTCTGCTTAAGACAATTGTGGGTCATCTGAGATACAACCACAGTAAAACAGTTGTGAAAGTTATTATAGATTGTTACAGAGTTGGTATCCAGTCTCGGGGTAAGCTGAGCGCTGTCAGCTTAACAAAAACGATAGACAAAATAACCTAGTAATCCTTGCTTCAGTTCAGTTGCGTTTGCGCAAGGCAATTGACAAAGAGGCCAAAAAAAACCTTCTTTACTCAGGATGAACTATGAGTTCCTATGTGGCCCATCACCAAACTACTAGACTTGACTATCAGTTCCAAAGACGAAAGGCCTGCAATTGATCCTGACAATCTCGCAAGATGGACTTGGTGGGTGGTGTGTTTCTTTCGCAATGTGAACTGTACTGTGTTGGTGGGATGATACTATTCTATTCTAATTGGTCCCAAAACAATGGAACCTAGCCTCTTTGGAGATCATCCCTGTGGAAGACAGTCTCAGTGACAATGCCCATTTCCCCTTGAAAGAATTTCTACTCAAACTCTTTTTTGGATTGAACCCACAACAAACCATTCTAAAACTCTGGCTGGGGTCGCTTGCTTGAGATGGGTGAGGGAGCGCCATGGGGGAAGGAAGCGGGAAGGGAAACACTGCAGGCGCCCATCAAGCATGTTGGGATACCAAGTACTATACAGAGGCCTTTGGCAGAATGCCCCTCCCTTTCACCGCAATCACAGAAAAGACCCACTATTATAAATTGTATCACCTATGGGGCGGGTAGGTGTAACTCATTGAAGGATATATGTGTCCTAAAGCATGGCCACAGTCTCACCCCCATGCAGTTGCCTGTCATGTGTCATAGCCTCCGCCTCGGCCAGAGACCGCTTATAAGTTACCTAAAGACTGCAGTTAATCATAGGTGGTTACGGTGCCTTCTAGGCTATAGCAATCAGGCGCTTAAGAAGAACCAAGGCATGAGCTACAAATTTCAGGTAGTGCTTATTGCATTTAGTACACTTTGTGATCCCAATGAGGCAGAGAAGTGTGTCAGGGGCAGCTGCACATGTTCCTTCACTTGGCCCCAGATGCACGCCAGCAGAGGACACTCTCAAACTATATGTAGGAATGTGGCATTAGCATACCCGCAATGCAGACAAACCGGTGAAACATTCAGAAACATCTCATGAAGGCAATGCAGTGTAAAATAGATCTGATGTAAATAATTAAAGTAGATAAATTTCATCCGCACAATAGGATGTGGGTAGAAAAGGCATTATCGCACAGGATAATGTCCTTCTCAAAGATGGCCATGTAACGACATGCCAAACTTGCCAGAAATGTTCCCATTGATGTATCCTGGATTTGATGATATAATTGGTCACCATATTGAAAAAAGTTTTCTTTTAAAGATAATGTAGCACATTCTATGATGAAGTTCACCGGAGTGGGTGATGCCCAGTTCTCAGACAGTAGATTGTGCTCTATCATTTCCAGGGTAGCAACTTGGTAGATACTGGTGTACAAGGTCTCTACATCGAGTGTCACCAGGAGGTCAATCTGGCTCCTATTGTTGGTTTCCTCAATTAGATTTTACACATCTCTAGTGTCTTTGAGACAGGCGGGTGTTCTGTGATCAGAGGTTGTAGGAAATGATCACAGAATTTTGACAAGAGTTCAAGCAACAAGCCTATTCCCAACACTATGGGTCTGCCTGGAGGTGGAATGTCACCTTTATGTATTTTTGGGAGGATGTAGAAGTAGGGGATTCTGGGTTTGGTATTAACCAGAAACTTGCCTCATTTTTACTAATCCACCCTTGTGTTTCAGCAGAGGAGACTCTGGATTTGATTTGAGTACGTAATCTCTCTGTGAGATCCTGGGTGATGGAATTGTAATATTGCCAGTTTGCAAGTTGGCAGAGACATTCCCTATCATAGACTGTGGTGGATATGGTGACAATAGACCCTCCTTTATCTGCTTGCTTTATAGTAATCTGTGTGTCACTGGCTAAGGATTTTATTGCTGCCCATTCCTGGTTGGACTTGTTTTGAAAGGGGGATTAACGGGCACATTTTTCAACTTTCTTCAGTATTGCCTCTTCAAAGGTCAGTAGCTCATTAGGTATCATGCCTGATTAAGGAGTAAATCTGGAAGGATTTCGTAAACCAGAGTCTCGGTGTCTTCATCAATGGCTTGTCATTGAAAAAACTCTGAGCTGGATCTTGCGGAAAAAAAATTGAAGCTCACAATTGGTGTGAAACTTGTCATCTCTAGGTGTGGGGTAAAGCTTATGCCTTTTTGTAGGAACATTTTCTCAGTAAGTCATAGGGTTCTCGAAGAGAGATTCACTTTCAGTTTTTCATGGTTTGACTCCTTGTGTGCATGTGAGGTGGTGGTGGTGGTTCCTGCAATTGCACTCGCTTTTGGCCCCCTCTTTTTCTTCTTCTGTCTCTGCCCCAATCTCTGTCTAAAATAGTAGGGTTAAAAGGTTGAGGAAAGGATGGGTGTGGGCCCTGAGGGAACATGGGGTGGTGTTGAGGCCACATATATGGAAGTTCCTGGTAAGGGGTCCAATTGCAACCAAGTTTTGGAGGCTGTAGACCCCATCTTCTATTGTTGCTGCCCCTGCGATTATTGCTCGAGTTGCTGCTAAATGAAGTATTTTTCCTACTTGAGTAACCACTTTATCTGATTAAGTGTTGCCACCTGTATTTGGGTAGTCTTCTCTGAGGTAAGGGTAAACCCTTCCTTTGTAGAACTTCTTGATGTCTTTTTAAAGTTTTGTGATTTTTTGCTTCATTAAATAGTCTTTGTTTTCTGTGATCTTGTTATTGATCTCAGCTAATCTGGACTCGTATGTAGAGATCTGAAACCCTGTTTTCAGAGCATTTTATGCCATGTTGATCCTGATTATCAAGCCTTCTTAAAGACGTTTGGCCATATTGATAATCAGGACCAACTAGTCCCTTGTACATTTCAAGGTCACTTGGAACCACTCTCGTTTAAAGATAGCATCTTCCAAGAAGATGCGTGGAGCATTCAAGACTGTCAGACCATTAGGAGAGAGATTTGCCCTGAGATACTCAGTCATTATAGCTCCATGAAGCGTTATTGTCACAAGTTGTCTTTTTAAGGATATTAATGTGTTCTAGTCCTCATTTTGACTGCTGAATGGTGAGGTACCATTAGCTCCTGGTTAATAGGGTGTTTCTAAAATCCTGGAAACCATATTGTCCCCAAAACTTAAGCCTAGAGTGTCATTCATGGTGAATGTGTTTGTGGTAATGCCTGTCTGTAGGAAGAGTGTGTGCCAAAGGAACACATCAACAACTAACGAGTATGTATCAGTGTGTAAATGTTTACATTAATTGGATAGCATAAGAATGCAGCTTTTGTACAAAGAATGCCCTATGACTCAACTGCCGTTTACAAATCACTATAAAGGAGAGGGGGTGGGAGCACATCAAGGCCCAGCATACAAGGTCTCAAAACACCAGGGCAGGGGCCTCAAACTCAACACAGCACAGTGATCGTGGTCTACATAACGCAGTGGAAATATACCGGATTTATTCCTCTTCACTTTGAAGCATGAGAAAACACAGAAGAGATCTAACAATTTATAGAGGGCCAGAAAGGTACGCATGATCTCTCAAGTACACCAGCACATCTTCAGCATATAGGGATATGGTATGCCAACCTGCCCCTATGTGAATGCCCCAGGCTGCCCCTGGGGTCGTAACAGAGTTACCAGGGGCTCCATGGCCAGGGCAAAAAGCAGCAGCCCTGTCGTGTCCCCCTACCAATGGCAAATGACTGCGCTATATGATGCTCAGTGTGCACTCTCTGCTGCACACTTATAATGGCAGTGTTCATTGTTTTTCTTTTTCAAAATGCCCTTTGGGCACACACCATTTTGAATGTAAACTTTGTCATCATGTGGTATTAGTTTGTGTACAATGCATCTTTACTGCCCTACTTACACTTTATCTAAGAAAGTCTGAATATAGGAATATGAGTTTAACTGCCTTAATCTTTACCAAAAAAAGTAGAAAGAAAACCTCTTGACCTGGAACATGGGTTACAGAAGCACAGAGTGAAAACGTACCACTCTATATACATCTTTGCTAGTAGAAAAGGTTTCTAGAGAAATGAAATAAAAGCTTTTATCCAATTTGAGCAAAATGCAGAAAGGCAGCCTTTTTCTTGACCTCAAGTCTATAAACACCATTGTTTCTATCACTTGAGCTCTAAAAACACTACTAAGCTACAATTAATTACCATTCCTCCCCAAAGAGACCATAATCCCAAAAATGAGCTAAGTGATAGTTTCTTTTCAATACGAACTTTTGCAGAGGGTATTGAAAAATATCTTACTTAAAAATGGCATGCATAAAAAAGAGATTTCTCCATTAAGTGGTTATGCTCAAGCTTGAATTCGTAAGAGATAAACTCTCATAGTTTCTAGTGAGGAGGATTGGTTTGTCAACAGGTAGGTAGTGAATGTGGAGCATATAAATGAGTTTACTGAAAATAGTTTTCTGTCCCAGCCTATAATTGTGCAGTGAATTTGCAAAATATCTTCAAAACAATCTCCATTTGTAAAAAAAAATATAAAAAAATCTAGCGTTGAATCACCAAGAGGATTGTTTTTTTTCTATAGGTAGGTGGTGACTGAGAGACAGGATAGAGATCTCTGAGTTTAAGATTATTAATGAACGCTCAATTCAGGCATTCTTGATTATGTATTTATCAAATGCTAAACATTCACACACCTATCGGGGTGCAATTGTAGTTGACAAAAATAAATCTTGTTGTAATATCGGGGTACTGTGCCTTGCTTAAGACCGGAGCCATCTTGTACTGATGACATTTATTTTTTGGTTTCATGCACTCCGGTACTAATATCCCTGGGATCAGAGTAATTTTATTGAACGTGTCATTGTAATGCTATGGTAATTTACAGAATTTCTCAGACGTATTATAATTTTCTACAATCCCTCTAGTAAATGCTGAATGAGGTTTTTTGCAAGTGCCGGTCTCATTGTCAGTAGATAGCATTTTTTTGTCATGTGTTAATATTATTACTCTTGTTTGCATTGGGAGAAATGAAAATATTAGTAGAATAAATTGGAGAACAATGACACCCTCTAATGTATTGTGGCAAAGAAATAAACGTATAGAAGCTCGAGTCATTTGTTTCTTTCTGCCAAGAGAGCAAGCAATTGCTTCCTGGCTCTCAGAACGTTAGCTGGTCTACCCACTGCTCAGTGGCGTAACTAAATTTAAGGGGCCGCTTGCAAAGAACATGAACTCACCCCCCACCCCTCCCCCGCCTCTCCGGACTTACTCGGGAGCTCTTAGGCCCAGCTACTGTGCTGAGGGGGCCCCCAAGAGCTCCCCCCCCGGCACCGCACGGGCCCTTTTTCCGCCTTTTCCCTGCTGTGAAAAGGCCGCACCCTCTAACGTATTTTGGCAAAAGAATAAACCTGTAGACGCTCGAGCCATTTGTTTCTTTCTGGCAAGAGAGCAATTGCTTCCTGGCTCCCAGAACATGTTAGCTAGTCAACCCTCTACTGTGAAAAGGCCCCAGACTGTTGACTTCACGGGGCACTTTTTCCTACCATGGTTTATAGCAGTGACAAAACATTCTTTGAATGGTTTGCAGGGACTACTCTTCACGTGTCAGAGTCCAAGCACTTTGTTCGGCAACTGCAAGCAAGGCAGAATTGGAGACGAGATACGATTGTGACAGTTTTCCTAAAATGGTTACTTCTGCTATTTGGGAAATTTCCAAAAGCATGCATTCATTTTGGAGGGATACCAGCCCATAAAAATAGTCAAAGACACTTTTCCATCAATGCCCTGTGACAAAAAATAAAGGCAGAAGAAATTACCTGTCTCTTTAGATACTGAATAACGTTATCTATGTAATCTAGTTGTTTAATGTTTTTACTGTAGATGGAAGTATAGTTGCTCAAATTAGTAACTAAAATATAGAAAGCCATAGTGTCTAACCTGAAACTTCTTTTCTGAGCCTTTCTCCATGTATTGTTGATTGTGCCATAAAGTATTGAGAGAAATGCAGGTTGGCAACGGCACAATACTGAAAGGTGAAACGTTGCATTTTTTAGAACAGCAGTTACAGAAAAAAGTGTGAGTGAGGCAAGCTTTGTGTTTATACTTTTATGTCGAACAGTGTTGTGTTCTACCATAAGTGACTTAGCAGCTAAGAATCTTCTTTATTTTCTGCATTCCACTGTCATGAATGTAAATGGTTGCTCCTCTCAGAGACAGCCCACTCATACTGTACAAGAGGCAAGGCACCATTTGTAATTTAACAGAAGAATCCAGACGTGAAAAAAAATTCTCAGTAGTTAACCTGCACATATTATGTTAATTTTACTCTCTGGATACTTCATCAAGAGCAGGTGCTTTAGCTGGCCATTCTGTTTTTCAAGTGAAGAGAAACTGAAGGGCAAGCGATTAGGGCATTTGTTGTACTGTGGTGGTGGGACATGGGTAATGGTAGCAGTTCTCCCACACGGGCCGTACTGGAAAGCCTAAAGATTTGAAGTACTGACAACTTTGCTTATTAAAAATTGAGATAAAACCAAAATGTTTTATTAATACGCATTGGTTTCCTTCTAGAAGCATTACACTACTCTGATATACATCTTGGAGAGATGTCTGTCTTTGACTGACAAAACGACGTTTGACAATAGTAAAATAATGTTTATCATTTATATTGTAGTGATGCAAAACTGAATTGTCTCTTGCACTTACCAAATAGGAGGAATATCACTCAACCCAGTGATGCTGACTTTAATGACCTCACAATGTTAATGGTATTATATATAGTTCTTTACTTTTTTCTACTGATAATGGATGTTCGTGGTCAGAAGAGAATATTAACAGCTAATTTTGTCATTTACTATTTAGCATGACATAGGTTTGAGGAGCAGGGGAAACATATATGTTCCAAGAAGTTACAAGTGGGCATTCCTACTCTGGTTATAAGAATCCAATCAATATGGTGCACTCCTGTCGTACACCCTCGCGCTTTAATACTCAGCATTACACATCTATTGAAGGATTCATTACTTACCGCTAATTCTTATTACTCCAAATACCCTGTTTCTAGCCCCAACACTTACTGTCATGAGGTGTTCCACCTCTAACCAGGCCCACTTACTCTAGCCAGAACCAATCAAATAAGGTTTTGGTTCAAAGACCCTCCCCCACTCCTAATCTCCACTCACCCTTCACCAAGCCTGGTGATAAAAGGGCATGGAGCCCAGGAAACATCCTGTACATCCCCAAGCCCAAGACCAAGGGGGACAGGTTAGGACCTAGGAAGGAACGGGGAGAGCAGGATGTAAGTATTGGTACGAGAAACAGGATATTCAGAGTGATGAGAATTACTCGTAAGTAATTAATCCATTACCTCCTCAGCCCTATTTCTTGTCCCAGTACTTACAACCATGAGGATATAATAAAGCAACTCAGAACAACATGATCCCCCCCAAAACAAATGCACAAACTCTGGATGCTGCAGAAAAAACTGTACTGCAAAACCAGAAGGCATAAGGCAGGAGATCAAGGCAAACACTGAGGAACAGCAGCCAAAACTTGAGACCCAAAGGACAAAAACTCCTTACCAGCCTGTTCAAAAGGGAAGCACCCTGAGCCTCCGCCCAGGAAGTCACCACACCCCTCGAGGACCACCCCTGAACACCACCTGGCGAACAGACATACTGAGAATCAGAAGCCAGGGAGACAAAGAGTGAATGCATCGCCTCAAAATTGGGCATAGCAGTTCCCAGGCCATGACTAAAGACACCAAAGGTGACCAGGAGGCCCACATAATGATGTAAAGCCCAGGCCCAGGCGTGAGAGAGAAAGATTGAAACCCATCCAAGGCGTAGAAGGTGATCTCCTCAGGAGTAACAGGCTCCGAACAGGCAGAGGAATCTCCCGGCATCAGTGAAAGGAGGAAACCACTTAGGGGAGAAAACCAGGACCCAAAGGAAGAACCAGTCGGTCAGAAAAAACCTGTAAAGATGGATGCTGGAACACCAAAAACCTCAATGCACCCAACCTCCATGCACAAGTGATGGGCAAGAAGACAGGAACCCAGATGAAGGCATTCAGGGACACCAAAAGGCGAGCAAAGCACCCGAATAGTCACCATTGGCCCTTCAATGGAGAAACAGCCAAGCCCATATTGGAAACCATACTGAAGGAATTAAAGGACTGAGGAGGATGGACAAGAGGCAGTATCCAAAGACCAACTAATGCACCATTGAACAAAGGAAGACCAATGATGAACGTAAACCATTCTGATGGACCACTTCCGAGAGAGCTGAATGGAAGCCACCACCTGCAAGGAAAAACCCTGCAACATCAACCCCCTCCAGCCAAGAGCCATACCTGCAGACCCAGCTTGTAGCAAGTGGCCAGGGGAAGAATGAGTGACTGAAGGGGACATGGGAGAATAGGGAGGAGCCACTCCGCCGCCGCCGCTACCAATCCCGACAGGGAAAACCAACTCAATTGTGGCCAAAAAGGGTATCACCAGAATGAAAGAGACGACCTCCTCCGAAGTGTGTCAAACAAGCAGGCGGAAGAGGGAACAGAGGAAAGGCAGATAGAAGCTTCCATGGCCAAGGCCGGGAGACAGCATCTGCCCCCAACTATCCGGCACTGGGGACCCAGAGAAAACCGGGGAAGGAGGGAAGTGGCCGCAGAAGCAAACAGGACAACATGAGGAGTGCCGAAATTGTGGCATATGTGGGTGAAAATACCTGGTTGTTAGTCAGACAGAAGCTGAGGAAAAAAGGAGAAAACCTGCAGAACATGTCTGCCAGAACCCAGTCCGTCCCCCAAATACACATTGTGGAGAGGGACAGATGTGGAGACACTGCACAACTCCCAACTGGAAATGCAAGAGAGGCCAGAGACTGAGACCCCATCCCAGACTGTCTGTCAACATAAGAATTGGCAACAGTGAGGTCTGTCTCCAACAGCACCACCTGAATGGCCAGGAAGGGAGAAAAATGCACCAGTGCCAGATAGAGCGCCATCAATTTCCCCCAACTTGAAGAGAGGTGGATCACTGGAAGAGACCATGGTCCCTGAAAAGAAAAAGGGAGCCAGAGCAGTCCCCCCACCTCTAGACTGCTGGCATTGTGGAAACCTCCCTGGGAGGGGTCAGAGCAAGAGGGAAGCCCCTGGGCAAATTGCTGGGATGGAGTCATCACTACAGTAAGAGCCAGACCCTTGGGATGACAGGCACTAGAAAAACCTGCTGAGGCAGACCTGGCACTCAATGCGAGAGCAGACGGCTAACCAATGGACCCAAGCGCAGCCGAGCCCAAGGGGCGACAAAAACGTATGATGCCAGAAAGTAAAATACAGCAAAAAAGGCAGACCAGAAAGCAGCAGG
This sequence comes from Pleurodeles waltl, assembly GCF_031143425.1. Lineage (NCBI taxonomy): Eukaryota > Metazoa > Chordata > Amphibia > Caudata > Salamandridae > Pleurodeles > Pleurodeles waltl. The sequence goes on from NC_090440.1 coordinate 1,551,479,334, forward strand.
AGACAAAAAACAGTGGAACATCAAAGGCAACATGCAATGTGGCCTTGAAAACGTAACCAGACTCGAGCGGCCGCCACCTCAATCGTGCCTAGGGCCAGGGGAAATTCCCAGAACCATGCGCCCGGTCCAGAGGATGACTGACCTAGCACTCTGTGGACTGGACTGGCCCAGAGGAACTGCAGATCATGTGAAGGTGTACGGTGAGACGTCTCCCAAGGGACAAGCAGGCCAAACCTCACCAGTCTCGCACACCAGCACAATCTGAGAACGAAGCACAGACAGCATAGAATGATGGCGGGGCTAAGCCCCCAGGTAGTGATGAACATCTCCCCGAGACCCTGAAGATAAACCACCAGAGGTTCCAACACCTTGTTGAACACCCCAGGGGAGATGGCAAAATCAAAGGGAAGGACCCTGAACTGCCAGTGGATGCCATCCACACAAAAACGAAGAAACCGCTGACAGGACAGATCAATGGGAATGTGTAGATAAGCATCCCTCAAAGCCAAGGAGACAAGCCACTCGCCCGGACGAAGAAGTGGAATAAAGTGTCTATCTAGAATCGAGGCCTCTTCTCAGAAAGAGGGTCAAATGTTTTAGATTGAAAAAGGAGCCAGAATTATTAAGAGGTGACAAGCTGCCATTACCCATTCACTGTTCTTCACAGGTTCCCCTTACGGATGCCTGATGTGCCCAGTTGAGGTTACAACAGCAACAGAGCAGTGCAGTTAGGCACATGGAGCCCCACACATCTGCAAAAGCAACAGTATACTGATTCCATCAACGTCATAAATGAGGTTACCACACAATGGTGGACCACGCACCACGGCAGCAAACAGGAGAGTACAAGTCGAGACATGTACCGGCAAAGTGAACCTCCCGAGCACCTCACCACCATAGGACCCAAGATGACGAGGCCAGGTGATGACCCATCACCAGGACATGACACCCCAATTGTTGCCACCTTAATGCATGGCAGTCCACAGGGAGGACAAAGAGCAGCATGACTAAAACACACATGCAGACACATGGAAAGATCCGAAGCAGAAGAATAACCAGAAGAACAGTACACGTGCCACAGGCACAGCTGACTTAGAGAAACAAACTCCACATGGGTGAATGCACCACTGCAGCAAACGAAGACATGACGTCAGGCATTTGGGGCATGGGACAGTGTCCCGGGCAGGAAAGGAGTCACTGAAGTGGCGAAAGGCAAGTTGCTCATGTACCAGGCCACAGAAAACATGAAAAGCCCATCAACAAAGGACAGCGTGGACCCGTGAGAAGAGAGAAAAGAGGCCTTTTCCTGTTTACGGCAGATGCGACTCGAAGGAAACGGCGTTCATGAGAGGCGAAGAGGAAAAAGCATAGTGCATAGTGCGAGTACGGTACATGCTGCTAAATAGCCATGTAGAGCTGGGCACTAGCACTTGGAGTGAGTCTCAATCCCCATTGTCAAACAGGAGTAGCCTCCCTGACTGTCCCATGTAGCCCTTGCAATCATAACACAGCTGAGACATGGCCCCAGCACCTGCAGGATGGAACTCACATAGAAGGTCATCGAAGTACAAACAAAAAGTGGAATGAACAATCAATACACAAGCATGTTTGTAAATCCTGGAAAGATGACAGCCGAGTAGGTTGAGCACAGAATTGAAGCTGGGACCCGTAGCTTTCGGGTGAGCTGTGACCATAGAAGTAGCAAAATGAACTAACAGCATCTGTCTCTTAGCTCCCATCAACCTACTGAGGGAATGTGAAACGACCACCGACTCATGGAAATATAACCAAAAAAGTGGAGGGAAATGGAAAATACCCTCACAACAACAAAAGAAGATCTTTTCAAAACACCAAAGGGGCCAGACGGTGAAAAGAGACAGCCGGTAGAACAGCCAGCAACAGCAGCACTGACTTCCTGCCACATGAGGGAGCCAGAGCTCAACCAGCCTGGCTCCATAGAGAATGGCGCCAGAGGAATCGACTGCAACAACCAGGACGCAAAACCAATCCTGGGCTGCCTGAAATCTGTGCTGCATCTTGCTGCATCCAAGGGCGGAAAGAAACTGCCGCCGGACAAGACAGCGTCATCCAGATACCTTGTGTGCGTCAGACCAGGTGCACAGTGGGGAAAACAGGCGTCCCGAGTAACACGGGAGCAACTCGCAAGCAGGGGCACCGAAAAAAAAAGCTCCAGGGAAGCGACTGCACAGCACCAGCTCTGCACCGTCAAGATACAGCGAACACATGCTGACCAGGGGGCATACAAAGCAGGGAAGCCCACTGGTTGGTAAATCCCAAGGCATGGCAAAAAAACAACCCCAAACCAGGAAGGCCCAGCCAACCCAAGAAACATGGGGAGACAGCCAGGGAGAGTACCCCCAACCCTGGGCACAGTGCCAAGCACAGCATCCCATCAGGGTGGCAAGTACATGTAAGCCATACAACCATCCTCAAGAGGCCCAGCCTCCCAGGGCTTACCTTGACAGGAAAGCTCAAAAGCACAAATTGTGGGAACTTGAAAAGAAAAAAAATTGAATGTTTCTTGGGCTCCATGCTCGTTTATCACCAGGGTTGGTGAAGGGTATTTGGAGATTAGGAGGGATGGGGAAGGGTCTTTGCACCGAAACCTTTTTTGATTGGTTCTGGCCTGAGTAGAGGTGGAACACCTCATGATAGTAAGTAGTGGGACGATAAATAGGGTTGAGGAGGTAATGAGCTATTTAAGTCACAAAGGCCCTCATTTCAACATTGGCAGTATTGACTGCCTACCGCCACGGCGACGGCCACCAACATACCGCCGCCATGGCTACCAGCCATCTACCGGTATCCTGACCGTGACGGTGTTCCGCCAGAATGCTGGCGGAACACCACCGACGGCCATGGCGGCGGACGGCGGTAAGGCGGCGCTGCTGACAGCAGCACTGTCACACCAGCAAAACACCGCCAACCGTATCATGACTAATGATACGGCCTGGTGGTGTTTTGCTGGCCGACGCTGCTGCTGACAGTAGCGCCGCGGACCGTCTCCAGCCAGAGGACCCCCTGCAAGCAAGTAAGTTGGGTTCTCTGACCGGAGAGGGGGGTGGGGGTTGTTGTGTGTATGTGGGGGGTGTTGTGTATATGTGGGGGGTGTTGCGTGTACATATTGGTATGCGTGCATGCAGGTGTGAGCCGCGTATGATGCATTTGTGAATGAGTGAGTGTCAGTGTTGTGTGTTGTGAATGCATGTGTGTGACAAGGTATGTTGGTGTGTGTTGCGGTGTGTGGGTATGTATGTGTGCATGCATGGGTGGTGGTGGGTATGCGTGTGTGCATGTGTGTGTATATGGGTGTGCATGTGGGTGTGTATGTGCGGGGGAGCACCTGTGGACCGAAGTCTCCAGCCCAGTGGCCGTTACCACCCTGGCGGTCGGTGTTTTAAATTGGCGGATTTGGATGGCAGTAGCCGCCATTGTCCAAATCCCAGTTTTTTTACCGCCGGCCTGTTGGCGGTATTACCACCGCTTTAACACCAACTGCCAGGGTTGTAATGAGGGCCTAAATCTTTTGCCTGATCAGAAATACATTGGGATTTACAGTGTTTAGTTTAAAGAAAGTGATTGGGGGAATCAACACGTTTGCAATTCTTTACAATTCAGAAGTGCCATCCTTGTACGTTTGGAAAGTTCAAAGATCACTAACTCTTTTGATTAGATTTCTGCAAAACTATGATGTTGGGTATTACAGAGAAGGAGAACAAGGCGCCATATCATGGTGAGCTATGCCGGTGATCTGTGTTTTCCTGCTCGCCATCTGTCAATGCCCCTCAATTTGTGGAGCTACTGCAAAACCATTTTACGCATGTGCACTGTCCTGCTGTATTTTTACTCTCCCCTTTTCCCGAAAGCACTGCAAGACTCCCTTACACACTCCCGAAATATTCAAGGGCTTAAGTTTAATCACCCTCCCCTCGAGTGTTTGAAGGACGTGTATGCCTCCCTTCTGAGTTTCAGCGAATACACAGAAATACAGACACTTCCGGGAAGCATTGACCAAAAGTGTGAAGGGATGGATGGCTTGCATGGTTAGAACGGCAGCTCAGAGCCAAGCATTTGTTTTTTTTTGTCTATTGTTTAAACATATAGGGGGTGATTCTGACCCCGGCGGTCTTAGACCGCCGGGGCCAGGGTCGGCGGGAGCACCGCCGACAGGCCGGCGGTGCCCCGCAGGGCATTCTGACCGCGGCGGTAAAGCCGCGGTCAGACCGGCAACACTGGCGGTCTCCCGCCAGTGTACCGCTGCCCTATTGAATCCTCCAAGGCCGAGGGGATTCCGACCCCCCCTACCGCCATCCAGTTCCCAGCGGTCCGCCCGCCGGGAACCGGATGGCGGTAGGGGGGGTCGCGGGGCCCCTGGGGGCCCCTGCAGTGCCCATGCCACTGGCATGGGCACTGCAGGGGCCCCCGTAAGAGGGCCCCTACAAGTATTTCACTGTCTGCTTGGCAGACAGTGAAATACGCGACGGGTGCAACAGCACCCGTCGCACCTTCCCACTCCGCCGGCTCGATTACGAGCCGGCATCCTTGTGGGAAGGGAGTTTTTCCCTGGGCTGGCGGGCGGTCTTTTGGCGACCGCCCGCCAGCCCAGGGAAAAACTTAGAATACCCTCCGCGGTCTTTCGACCGCGGAGCGGTATTTCGGAGGGGGAAGTCTGGCGGGCGGCCTCCGCCGCCCGCCAGACTTAGAATGACCCCCTTAATTTGGAATTTCTCTGACTAAACTCATGCTGTTTCCGAAAATTCAAATTATATGTGTGAACGTTAGACGCTACAGACACTAAAACACAGGTGCTTGCCTCTGCACTGAGCAAGTGCACTGGATCATGATATGGCCCCAAGAGGGTTGAGATGTAGTTAACATTGCCATAGTTGTGGTACTACTCTGCATACCAAACCAGCATCACATCCATATAATCCATGGTGGACAAAACTGGTAGATGTAGTGTTGCAAAAGGCGTATAATGACGCTTACTACAGTAAACTTACCTTTTATTCCTTGAAAACCGAGATGATTTCTCATAGATTCTGCGTTTTATGGACTCTGTACATATACAAAAAAAGGAATTATTTAAACATGTTCCTTCTTAACACAATAAAAATTGTGCATATGGTAGTGGTGATGTTTTCGTTTTTATGGTACATGATTAAAGGAAAGAAATAAACTGGATGGAAGAGTGTTTAAAGTGGTTGGGAATAGAACCTGTCACTTCAGCATGCACACATATGCCATCAGCTGGGTGCATACCTCACTGAGCACCATTTTCATCACTGTAGGACTTTTGAGGATTAGGACATTGTTAGACCTGCTATCTTTGGCATGGTATCCCCTGTCTTTTTGCCTCTGTTTGCTGTATTTGTGATTGTGTGCTGGATTTAGTTTTTGCTGGTTTTCTGTACTCTGGGCACTTTACCACTGTTGACCAGTGCTAAAGTGCAAGTGCTCCCTGTGTAAATTATGATTATTATTGGTTATCCCTGATTGACATATTTGATTAGTAAGCCCCTAGTAAAGTGCACTGTGTGTGTCCAGGGCCTGTACATCAAATGCTACTAGTGGGCCTGCAACACTGATTGTGCCACCCACGAGTAGCCCTATAAACATTTCTCAGACATGCCACTGCAGTGTCTCTGTGTGCAGTTTTAAACTGCCAATTCGACCTGGCAATTGTACCCACTTGCCAGGCCCAAACCATTCCTTTTACTACATGTGAGACACCCCTAACGTAGGGCCTATATGGCCCCATGGGCAGGGTGCAGTGTATTTAAAAGGTAGGACATGTACTGGTGTGTTTTACATGTCCTTATAGTGAAATACTGCCAAATTCAGTTTTCACTATTGCAAGGCCTAACATGGGGATTGCCTTTAAATATTTTTAAGTGATGTCGAAGCTAAGAATGATACTTGCTCCTCCCCCAGAACAAGGTGCTACTCTAACATATACACCACTGTTAATGCTTATCACATTTCTGACTTGCATATCAATCCACAAACATACTCACCCCCCCCCCAAACCTCTAAGCTACCTCCATCGGGTATTCCCCAGCCCCTCCCTATTTTCAGAACACCCCACACCACAATATATGCAGTTCTATGTGCATGTTGTTTCCATTCTGACTGTTTAACTGTTTATGCAGTGTTTATTATCAATCCAAACGATTGCTGAGGCGATTACAATCAGTGAATTATTGGCTGAGCAGAGCTCCAAAATATGTACTTCTAAGCTGCATGTAGCGGCATATCAGCTGTTGCTGAGATGTTTGTAGCAGCTATCTTCAATTTAAAAAAAAACTAATGAACACATGTTTAATAAAACATATATATCTGTTAAGTGTAGTTTCCCATTGGGAGCATAAAGCGATGTGGAGTTTGGGGTCTCTGAACTCCTAATTTAAAAAATCTATCTTTTGGTTACGTTTGTTTTCAGATTGTCAGTTTGAAAATGCCACTTTTGAGAAAATTGTCATTTTCTTGCTTAAGCATTCGGTGCCTGTGCTTGGCTGCTGAATCCACTTCTGGATCAGACTGATAATTGGGCTGTTTGTGGATTCTGAATTCACTCTAGGCAGTAACACAAAGGGAGCAGAGGTGTGTTCTGCATATCCTGATGAATCTTCCTGGGTTAGAGTTGGACGGAGCAGCTGACACCCTCACTTGAAAGGGCTGTGCCTGACCTCACGCAATACAGTCTCCAAACCCTTAGAGTGTAGCTGGGGCAGGGCAAAGAAGAGGCAGTGTCTTGTGCACTACAAATAATTTCCTTTGACGTTTTCCTGCTTCAAAGGCAGAAATTAATATCATAATGGACTGCTGACTCCACAACCTGAGAAAACATTTGGATCAAGAGGAACCTCTGCCAAGGTGTCGAGCTGAAGAGCTGTGAGGAGGTATACTGCCCCTTTGCTGTGTGTGCTTTACTGGGTTGGCCTGCAGTTGCTGCTTCTGCATTAGAGAGGACAAATACTAGACTTTGTTGTGTATCCTGCTTGAGAAGATTCTCCAGGGGCTTGGACTGAGCTTGCCTCCTGTTAAGAAGTCTCATGGACCTCAAATACTTCACCTGCCAGCACCTGGGCTCTCTTGCTGGGACCCCTGACTTGCCAAGTGGTGCCACATCCAGTCCCTGCGCCCTTTGAAGAGGAAGATGGCAGAATCTGAGTGAAAATCCACGCATCAGAGCAGAGCGGCAGAAAAATAGACACAGTGCCTGCACCACAGCTGAAAAACCGACGCAGCACCAGTGAAATCGATGCATCACCAGCTCAGCACGGTTTAATCACTGCCGTGCATCTGTATTTTCTACGCATCATCCCTGGCGTCAAAATCTTCAACATCACCGCACAGACCCGAGTCTGGAAATCGATGCATCCCTTCCCTGCAAGGAAAGAATTGACGTATTATTGCCCGGCGGAGAATCGACGCACGGCCTCACTTGCGAGTAAGGAATCAATGCATTGCTTGCTTTTATGACGCACGCTCACCCCTGCAGCTTTATTTTTGATGCATTCCAGGTACTTTGTGCTAAAACAATGCAACCATTGATTCTTGTGGGTTAAATCTTTTACTTTAAAATTTGATATCTTTACTTGTGTATTTTGGATTTTGGTCTTGTTTGATTTAGATAAATATTGGCTATTTTTCTAAACTGGTGTGGAGTCCTTTCGTGGTGCGTTCACTGTTTTACTGTATGTGTTTGTGCAAATACTTTACACATTGCCTCTGAGATAAACCTGACTGCTTGTGCCAAGCTACTAAGGGTGTGAGCAGGGGATATCTGAGCTGTGTATCTCCCTTACCCTGACTTGAGTGAGGGTCCCTACTTGGACAGGGTGTAAACTGACTGGCAACTAGAGACCCCATTACTAACAGACATTAATGTAAGATTTTGTGCAGAATAATTTAAGTGAATAATTCTTCTGCCCTCAGCTGGAGTGAAATCTCCTGCTGTGAGTCTAGGATGGGGTCCTGGTGCATGCTGTGGATGCTAGTTTGTATTGCTTCTTTCTACACCACATCAACGTGGATGTGTTCCTTTCCTATTTGCCATATCAATAAGGTTGTTTAGTAATAATACTTCGGTAAAATAATGATCAAACCAAGTTAGACTTGTACCTACTGAATGGAATCTTCATGGTGAAAAAATTGTAATTTATATTGTAATAATGCACTTTTTATGAAAACATGCAGTATAATTTCTCCTTTGAATGCAAAATAGATGGCTTGGTGGTTCATATGAGGAATGGCTTGCACAGCCGGAAGTATAGACCTGTTGACTATCTACAGCTACGCACAGTAACTGAAGCAAAGAAGCAGGCCTCTGCGGATATACAGTTAAAGGTAGTGATGTGGATATTTTGTCTTGTTGATCAGACTGCATATTTTTTATTGAATGTCATATGTGCTGTAATGGTGATTATCTACAATGTAAGTATAGCACAAGTATATTTAAAAAAAAATCTTTTTGAATATGGAGCTGTCCGAATAAATCAATGCTATATTTACTTCTTCTCCTTAAAATGTTCACTTGTCCCCACAGCTCTTTCAGTTTGGCAAGGGTATAGTTTGACAGAGCGGCAAAACAAAAGTTGAGGGTTCCCCCCCTGCAAAGTATGAGGAGGGGCCCCCCTCCAAACTCACTTGGGAGTTTTTAAGCCAGGTTAATGAGCTGGGGGGTCCCCTTGGAGCTCAGGAGCCCCCCGCACTGCGGGGGCCTTTGTTATGCCACTGGTTTGACTGTCTAAAGAAGTGAACATGGTAAAGCAGGCTTCTCCAATGAGTAGCTCGTTAGCTACTGGTAGCTCTCCATCTACCTGTAAGTAGCTCTCTGGTGTACAGCCCAGGCTACTATTAGAGAGGCGTTTGCTTGGCTGATTTAACATATGTGTACCAAAATTGAAAAATTAGTATTAAAGATTAAAATGTGTGTGCTTTCAGAACTCATGAGCTGTTCTTTGGAGAAAAATGGTTGAATTTGCAACATCTATTTAAAGCTGATATTTGAGTGATAAATGATTTAGGGGGTCATTCTGACCGCCGGGGCCAGGGTCGGCGGGAGCACCGCCGACAGGCCGGTGGTGCCCCGCAGGGCATTCTGACCGCAGTGGTTCGGCCGCGGACAGAAGAGGCAAACCGGCGGTCTCCCGCCGGTTTACCGCTGCCCTTAGAATCCCCCATGGGGGATTCTGACAGCCCCTACCGCCATCCTGTTCCTGGCGGTTCGCCCGCCAGGAACAGGATGGCGGTAGGGGGTGCCGCGGGGCCCCTGGGGGCCCCGAAAAGTATTTCAGTGTCTGCTAAGCAGACACTGAAATACGCGACGGGTGCAACTGCACCCGTCGCACTCCTGCAACTACGCCGGCTCAATTCTGAGCCGGAGTCCTCGTTGCAGGGGCATTTCCTCTGGGCCGGAGGGCGCTCTTTTGGAGAGCGCCCGCCGGCCCAGAGGAAATGTCTGAATGGCCGCCGCGGTCTTTTGACCGCGGTGCGGTCATTCAGCGGCGGTACCCTGGCGGACGGCCTCCGCCGTCCGCCAGGGTCAGAATGAGGCCCTTAGTGTTGTGTATTAACTAAGTAAAGGTATTCCAATTTGATAAAGACTATTTCTTTACATTGAAGATGGCAACCCTGCCTGATTTTCCTGAGGTGATGACCTCTGACAAACTTGTATAGGGTGGCCACTAATTCAGTCTTATCTGATATGGTCACTAGTACAACACTAACAGCACTAGTAGTTGTAGGTTATTTTCATTGAAAATAAGTAGCTCTTATCACAGGAAACGTTGCAGACCAGGTTGGAGCAGGGGCATAGGAGTGACAATTATACTAACCAGATATTGACATTTGGCCTGCCTGTTCACCCCAAAAGAGCCCCAAACTGCTGTCCTAATTTACGTTCACTACTGTTGCTTTATCACAAGTTGTATATAGACATTATCACTGTTTTTTTATGACAACCAAGTGTGGTAGATAAAGGACACTTAGCAAGGGAATTCTCTTGGCTTTATGCAGCCTTTGACTGACTGGATCATGGTAAACATCTTATTATTGTGGTGTTTGTGGTTTTGAAGAAGGTGCTGAGATGATGTTGATAACGTTTAAGATGTTGCTTGTTACTTTTTCCCCCCTCCCGCTGTTTTATCCCTGCTACTATTCAGTATTCACCTAATACCACTTCTGGCTTTGCTTTTGATCTAGTCCAGAGCCTTTCATGCTTCATTAACGCAGATGACACTCTGGGGCATCTGCGTGTCATCAGGAAAGTGTGGCAGTCCTCTGCTGTGTCTCAGGATCTTAAACTGCAGGGTTCTAGCTGAAAATAAAAACTGCTTTATTTTCATGCCTTGTAATATCCTATGAATAACATGAAAACACCATATAATGCCTTCCCATTCTTTTAATTCTTTTCAATTCTGTTTTGAAAATATTGTTGTATATATTGCAATTAATATTTCTTAAAAATGGTGACATGTTCCTCCTTTTCCCCTCTTCAAAATATAGGTACCTTCTTTTATTTGCAACATTTATATGGCACTTACAATCACATGTGGGGCTCTGAAGCACTTGCCTACATGGGCAGCATGTTTCTGTGTGTAGGGTGCGTGGTTGGAATAGTGTTGTGCTTGTTTTGAGAGAGAGGCTAGCAAATAATGGTTTTCAGTAAACTGGAAGCTTTGAATAGCTCTGCAGGTCCCGTTACAGAATTTCTTATGATCATAGTCCACTTAGCTAATTACTAGGTCACTCATTCCGAGATATTTTCTGGTGCTGAGTAGGCATAGGTTGGAAGCAGAAATGGTGGACGGATCTACTGGGATGGACTTTATTAAAATAATCATTTATCCTATTGTATTTGTGAGATGTTAAAAAGTAGTAGTAGTAAGTAGCGTATTGGGACTTGCAGTGGTGGACTACAGTCTTCCATTAGCCAGTGGCATGCGAAGAATCTCTTCAATATTCCAGACCTGTTCATATGATGATGAGTGGTTTAACTGCTGTGGACTGGTACAGTAGTGTGTGATGGACATGACCGATGGCAGTTTTATCTTGTGTGAGTGTGTCAAGCAAAAAAATAATAATGTCTATGCAGCCTGTATGAACCACAGTCAACTACCTGATCACTTAGTGTTATGGTATTAGTATTGATGTGGGTCACACAGGTTACATATTGAATTCCATTGTAATTTCATGTGTATAGCTCTTACTACTCCTGACGAGGTATTGAAGCAGTTAATGTTGGACAACACGCTGTGCTGGACCACAAGATTAGTGTTTTGTTCTAGTGATTATTGTTGGTTATTGTGATTAGTCCTGTGCTGTTTAGGAAGCTATCCCATCCACGTGCTCCAGGTTCTTTGTAGTGGATTAAATTAATAGTATTAGGTGTGATTATTTCCTGGGATGGGGCCATTTTAGTTATAGCTCCATGCACATAATTTTAGCACACTAGGCCTGCCGCTGTGCACTTTTACCTAGATATATTTTATTCAGCTTCGTTTATTATTTTAACAATAGCCACATTTGTGGTCTTGTTTTATTTCTCTCTATCTAGCTGTTCTTTGCTTAGGCCAGCACTGTGTTCTTAAACAAGCACTCTGTACTTCTCTCAAGGCTACAGTAAGATAGGTTGCTGGTGAACGTGGTAACGTTTTGTCTCTGGTATTCATAGAAACATACATATACTTACGTAGGGACATTTTCTCAGAACATCAGCTGTTTTATTATAAAAACACTTCGCTGTCCCATACACGTTAGAGGGAGATTCCAGCCAAATGTCCATGACTGTATGCTGATTGCTGAACGCTTCGCTACAGCTGCTTATGCAGACTTCACGCCTTTGCTCAGGAATGGGGGATGATGTCTTCCCAGGGGAACCTGAAGGGCAGAACTAGAGCTTAACATGCTGTGCTCTACTAAAGCCTAGGTCGGAATTAGTCTATTGACTCTCATGACAATATGGTAGAGTTATTTCTATGCTTCCCTCTCCTTGTCACAATTTTAATCCTGTCAAGCTTTATCGTCCTGGTTATTGCAGTACATGCTTTATTGTCTAAGATGCAGTCGCTTCATTAAAACCTTATTTAAACATATACTGCCTCTGCTTGTCATTGTATATGTGAGACTAATGTAACTGAGAGAAACGGATGAGATCTGAGTAACCACGATTTCCTTGAGGAGTCAATTGTGTCATGCGCTGGGCTGCCCAATCATCCCTGCTCTTGGGTAGAGATGAGGCACTGCTAGTTAGCCGGAGCAAAACCCGGATTGGGGGCGACAGGTGTCACCTATAGTGGGTTAAGGCTCAGTCTCCCATACCTCAGGCGATTCTGCCTCTCAACGCAGAATCGCCTGCGAAAGGACATACTGGTTGGCCTGTTTGTATAGACCTGGCCACCAATAACGTGCTTGCAACAATGATATTGTAGCCGCCACACCAGCAAGGGCAGATGCTACCCCCTCAAGCGCTGCTTTAATCAATTCTGATCTTATATCTTTGTTGGGAATTACTTGAAACCCTACGCCTGGTATCACCACTTCAGCGTCTAAACAGCCTCCCATCCGGTAGGAATATTTAGCAGGAAATGCTTTTGGGTAGGGCGTGCCGTCAGCTCTAGCTTTCACGGCAGCCCATATGTCATCGTCCGATTTTGCACTTGAGCGGGTTAGTGCAGCAACAGTGGCCGTAGCTACTGTTGATTTGGCGGCTTCATCAGCCAGTGTATTTCCAGCAACATGTATTTCAATGCGCTGGTGTCCAAGTGTATGTACAATATGGACATTTGGTAGCGTTTTCTTTAGATCCGCTACTTTCCCCCACAGAAGTCTGTGTTTATGGATCAAATCTGTTTATTATTTTGAACATGTAAACATACAAAAAAAAACATCATATCACAGGGCCGTGAGAAAAAAATATCATGCAGTAAGAACTCAAATATACAGATAAAGTCCCTCCAATTAGTCCCGCACCATACCCAAGAGGACATCACCGCCCGCCCCTTCCTTACGGTCCAGCGAGCAGACAGGCAACGCCCAATAGTCTTCAGACTGCAAGATCCCCTCATGAGGCCCCGTGGAAACACAAAAATAAACACATACCAACAATGCTTCCCCTCCAGCACCTGTGTCATCTTAGTTTCTCTCCACTCCTCCACTCCTCTACTCCTCTCTCCCGCCCACCCAATCGCAACCCTCTCAAACATCCCTCCCCACAACATTCTAACCAAAGTTCAAGCCTCAAGACTCTCAAATAGGCCGGGCATGTCAACTCAGTAAATTCTGCGGATAGGATCTGAAGGAATGGCTTCCATAATTCACTCATTTCTCCCACCCACTGCTGGGAGGCTAGGGTGAGCTTCTCCTTGGCTAGGATAAACCACAGCTTCTGAAGCCAGGAGACACGCGTCGGAAGCCTATCCGTACCCCACAACGCTAGGATCAGCTGTAACGCTGCGTTAAGTGCCAGAGCCATCTGCCCTTTTAACGATCTCAAGGGAAAGGTAAGGGGATTGGGCAACCCCAACAAAATGTACAATGGGAATCTAGGGATCTTGGTATGGAACGCTGCATCTATATCATCTATAATGCTTGCCCAATAACAATGGAGCTTGGGGCAGTGCCAAAGTAGATGCACAAGTGTAGCTGTGGCTCCACATCCCCTCCAACAGAGATCAGACTTAACATGATACCATGCGTGTATCCGTGCTGGGGTGTAATACCAGTAGGAAGCCACTTTATATGATGTCTCAGTCCCTGCTGCATTATAGGCTGTATGGTGAATCCTATAGAATATGCTGTCCCACTCCTCATCTGAAAATTCCCTCTCCAGCTCTCTCTCCCATCCTGACTGTCCCTTTGACTTAGACGGACGCTTTTCCCCCTGCAGAAGCCGATATAGTTCTGAGATAACTCTTTTATCGTCCTTCTTTAGCAACAGCCATTTCTCGAATGGCGTAAGTGGCCTATCTATTAATGCTCTGTTAGCTGGCTGGAGAGCCCAGTGCCGTATCTGATAATACATCAGCCTATCTGCCTCCAACAAGCCGTACGTCTCCGTATCTGTTCGAAGGACAATACCCCTTGTTCGTCAAAAAGGCTTCCCACCCTCTTGCAACCCCCTTCATACCAGCGCCTCAGGCCTTCCAGACGAAGTCCCGACTCAAAATCAGGGTTCGCGCCTATGGGGGTCATCGGGGACGGGAAGGACGTCAACCCCGATCGGCAAGCCACCGCATCCCATATGCGTAGCATTGCTCCTGTAATTGGGGAAGAATAAAGTCCTCCTGCCCTGTGCCGGCGCCGGAGCCAAGGCTCCTTCCATATGTGAGAGCCTGCAACCGCCTGGTCCATAAAACACCAATGTTTCTCAGTAAGTGGGCGACTCCACTCCAGAAGAATGCGCAATTGTGTCACATGAAAATATCGCAAAAGACAGGGAACCGCTAGGCCTCTTAGGGCGATACAAAACCTGCCGCGGGAGATGCGCCGGCCTACCCTCCCACACGAATCTCAGAACCGCCAATTGAAGAGTGGATATCGTCCGAGGCGGTGGAGTCAACGGAAGCGCCTGAAACACATACAGTATACGCGGCAGGATTGTCATCTTCACCGCCGCCACCCTACCCAACCAAGACAGTTTGTGTCTCCCCCATGACTCCAGGTCCCGCTGCACCTCACAAACCAACTTCGTGTAATTCAGGCTCGCTGTCTTGGCAGCTGAAGTCGCTAATTCAACCCCTAAGTAGGAAAGGCGCGAAGACGACCAAAGAAAGGGGTACCTAGCTCTCAAGGTTGCCTCATGATCCAAGCTGACCGACAAACTAAGGACCTGGGACTTCTGCATGTTCACCCGGAATCCCGAAACCTGGTTGAACTCGGTTATTATCTCCATAAGCGCCGGTAGTGAAATCGCAGGCTTCTCAAGGGTAAGGATTACATTGTCTGCATACAGGATAATGAGATGGCGATCCCCGCCTAATTTAACACCAGAAACCAAGGGGCTGTCCTGCAATCGCTGCGCGAGGGGCTCCATATATAGCGCAAACAAAAGGGGAGAGAGGGGGCACCCCTGTCTAGTCCCCCGCCCAACCGGGAACGGCAGCACTCCATCAACACGAACCGCTGCTCTGGGAGACCGATAGGCGCTCCGGATCCAAGACCTAAACCCAGGGCCCAAACCGAAACGCTCCAGCACCCGAAAGAGGTATGGCCAATGGACCCTATCAAACGCCTTTTCGGCATCAATAGAGAGGAAAAGCGCTTCCCTTCGCGATCGGTCTAGTTTATCTAACAAATGCAGAAGACGCTTCGTGTTGTCGCTACATTGTCGGTTTGGAATAAAACCTGACTGGTCCGGGTCAATAAGGCCTGGCATATAAAAATTAAGGTGGTGAGCAAGAATCCCAGTGAATAGCTTGGCATCTATATTCAGGAGTGAAATCGGCCTATACAAAGCACACTGCTCTGGGTTTTTGCCCGCCTTATGTATAACAGCAATGGTGGTCAGTGCTCCCGACGTCCGGAAGGAATTGAAAAGCCTCACCAAGAGCGGGGCAAGTTCTGCACAGAAGGTCTTATACAATAATGCCGTAAACCTGTCAGGGCCAGAGAATCGCCGATATAACCTCTTCCAACCTTATCGGTTGGTCCAGCTGGGACGCCTTCTTCTCACCAAGAGGAGTGATTGCTATACCTTCTAAAAAGGAATCGAGGGCCGCGTTGTCTCGCACCTCTGCCGTGTATAACCCCCGGTAGAACTCTGCAAAAGCCTCTGCAATCTGGTCACTCGTGCGGGCCTCCCTCCCGGACGGGGATCGAATCAGTTTTATCGCCGACGCCGCTCGTTGCTCTCGCAACCGGTGTGCCAGGAGCTTTCCGCACCTATTGCTCCCAATGTAGTATGTGTGCTTAAGCCGCGCCACTGCATACTCCGCCCTATCCCAGTCCAACCTCTTCAACTGTTGCCGCACTTTCTCAAATTCCCACCAGATTCTAGGCGCGCCAGTGGATTTATGGGAACGCTCCAGCACAGTCACCTTCCGCCCCAACTCCTCCCTTATCTCTCTCCTTGCCTTATTATCCCTCGCAGGCAGCGCCATCACCTCGCCCCGCACTACTGCCTTCAGGGCCTCCCACACAGTCTCCAAAGCCGTACTGCCATTGTCATTAAAGTTAAGGTGGTCCGTAATTGCGCGCCGAAGCGACTCCACCACTGTCTCACTCTGGAGCAGAGAATCCCTAAAGCGCCAGCTTGGGGCACCCACGTGACCCACCTCCATGGTAACCTCCACAGTAATCGGAGCATGATCAGTCAAGGCCCTAGGTTCAATCGTGGCAACCCTAACCCGGGACAAGAACTCCTGTGAGGCCAGAAAAAGCTCACATAAGTCTTGGTCGCCGCTGAATAAAAGGATTAGTCCCGGAGCGTGGGGTGCAACTTCCTCCACACATCCTCCAACCCACATTCAGCCAACCACTGACGTCCCAACTCCGATAAAGCCCCCGCCTGCCCAAAGCGTTGACCCGAGCGGTCGATCTCGTTATCCATCACCAAGTTAAAATCCCCTCCTACCAAGATGGCCCTATCTGGTAAGCTAAGTATCGGGGAAACCGCCTGTCTCAGGAATGCTTCCTGTTGGGCGTTCGGAGCATAAAGTGAAGCAACAGTGAAAGAGAAGGCCTCAAGTCTTATTCTCATAGCCAAAAGCCAGCCACTTTGTGCACCTTCCCCACTATCTCCCCGGCAAAAGTCTTTGAAAGCAATATGGCTACCCCCGCGTGCTTCGTAGTAGCGGATGACCAAAACTGTCTAGGGAACCACCGTGAGCGCATGTGAAATGTGTCTTTGTGCAATAAGTGTGTTTCCTGTAATAAACAAATATGACTCCCGGATTTCTCTAGCCACAACAGTATCGCTAACCGCTTAGTCGGGCTGTTAAGCCCACGAACATTCAAACTTAGACACTTAACTGTCATACATCACAAAGGAGAGATTGCCCAGGGGGGGAGGAGCTTCGCGGAGGGGCCACAACCCAGAGCAGCACCTCAGCCTCCCAAAATCACCCAGCCCGCCCATTATGACCTTTAATGACCAGACACGCAGGGAAGCATACCAACATATAACCATAACGCACAACAGGTGCTCATAATAAAACGGTCCTCTCACACACATCCCAAAGAGGAAAAAGTCTCAGCAGGGCCGTAGAACCACACAAATTCGCCCACCAGGTCAATCAATCAATCAATCAGTCGCATTTATAAAGCGCGCTACTCACCCGTAAGGGTCTCAAGGCGCTGGGGGGGGGGGGTCAGTGCTCGAAGAGCCAGGTCTTGAGCTGCCTTCTGAAGGGGAGGTGGTCTTGTATGGCACGAAGGTGACTGGGGAGAGAGTTCCAGGTCTTTGCTGCTAGGTAAGAGAAAGACCTCCCTCCGGCGCTGGCTTTGCGAATGCGAGGTACGGCTGCCAGGGCTTGTCCGGTTGAGCGTAGGGTGCGAGGAGGAGTGTAGAAGGAGATGCGGTGGTTGATGAGTTTTGGTCCGAGGTTGTGCAGGGCTTTGTGTGCGTGGGTGAGGAGTCTGAAGGTGATCCTCTTGTTGACTGGGAGCCAGTGGAGTTTCTTCAGGTGTCCGGAGATGTGGTGGTGGCGGGGTATGTTCAGGATAAGTCGTGCGGCGGCGTTCTGGATTTGTTGAAGTTTCCTCTGTAGCTTGATGGTGATGCCGGCGTACGGAGCGTTCCCATAGTCCAAGCGACTGGTGACGAGGGCGTGGGTGACGGTCTTCCTGGTGTTGGTGGGGATCCAGCGGAAGATCTTGCGGAGCATGCAGAGGGTGTTGAAGCATGCTGAGGTCACCGAGTTGACCTGTCTGTTCATGGAGAGGGAAGAGTCCAGGATGAAACCGAGGTTGCGTGCGTGGTCGGTGGGTTGGGGAGTGCTGCCTAGGGCGGGAGGCCACCAGGAGTCGTCCCAGGCGGTTGGTGTAGGGCCGAGGATGAGGACCTCCGTCTTCTCTGTGTTCAGTTTAAGCCGGCTGTCTGTCATCCAGTTCGCTACGTCCTTCGTGTAGTCTGGTTCTTGCTGAGGGGGCACACGGCACTCAGGGGCACACTCACGGGATACACGGGGAAAAGGAGGATTCCGGTCAGTCCGTCAACACAAGCACTCGGGGTACACGGGTAAAGAAGGAGCACACTCGCACACACTCACAGGAGGAGAACGGTGAGGAGGGCAGTCAGGGACTGGTGGCGCTGCATGAGCAGGGGAGCGACCTACCCGAAGGTCAGTGGTCGCTCGGAGCATAAAGTGAAGGTCCCACTCATCGGTTGCAGGCCCACAATGGACAGCCCACTTCCATCCGGGGACTCCCGCCGCTCCTCGCCTAGGCACTTGTCCCAGCCACTACGGTGTTCACAGCCGATTGGCGTTCCGAGATCTGCTCCAACGCAGTAGGGCGCTGCTGTTTCCTCCTTTTCTCCTTCCTCCGCCAGCGTGGACGGCTCCCACCGCCGGGGCCCAGCTTCGAGTCCGAATCCAGGGCGCCTCCCTCCAAGCCCAGGATCCGGCCCGCCTCCGACACAGACTAGGACACAGCATGTGCGCGCAAATGCTCTGTAATGGGCTTCAACTCACGCCGCTGTTGTAAAGTCCGAACTGAAAGGTCCTGGTATAGTTGGAGCTGATGACCTCTAAAGTGAACCTGCGGGAGATTGCGCGCCCGTTGCAATATACTTTCTTTCAGCCCAAAATTGTGGACACATGCCAGGATATTCGGCGGGCGGTCCCCAGCTCCACCAGGCCGGCCCACACAATGGACTCTGTCCAGGACAATTTCCTGCGACTCCTCCAGGTCAAGGACCGAGCGTAACAACGCCACCACAAAGTCTCTGATGTCGTCCTTCTCTGCCCCGATCGCCGCCCCTCTAATGCGGATGTAATGTCTGCGCGACCGATTCTCCAGGTCCTCCACCGCCATCTGGAGAAGAACCTGCTGCTCCGCAAGCGCAGAACCTCCTGCTGCAGGTCTGCCAGCTCCTCACCACGGGCCGTTTCACCATCCTCCACCTGTGTAACTCGCTCGCCCAAAGATGTGAGCTCAACCTGCAGTTCCTTCACCTCCTGAGATATGTCTTTGCGGAGTTCCTGCAGGTCGCTGCAAAGCGATTCGAACAAGGAGGTAAGGAAGCCCTTCGTGACTGGGGCTGCCTCGTCCTCTATCATCTCTCTCCTTGCCTCGGGAAACCTCGCGGGCGGCGGTTCCTCGGGGGCCCCTCCTGAGCCCGGATGCCCTCCAGTCAGCATATCTCTCACCGTCTGGTCCTGCTTGGCTTTAGAGGCCGCCATCACCTCTGCTCTCGTACTGCGAAGGCGGAAGGGACTCAACTGGGCCTTTGCGTGTCGTCACCAGGGGCTTTATTCTCCTGGCCTCACTCCCCTACCAGCAGCCGTTGATCTTTCGCTGCAGGGCCCTCCGCAAGGCTCCTCCACCCCACGGCTTGCTTCCGCTTTAAGCAAGGCCTCCTCGGGCCACCCAGGCCACCCTGGCCACCGACCAGTGACTAGGCCCACTGCGCCACCACCAACTCCTCCACGTCAGTGCCCGGCGGCACGAGAGCACTTCCGACCGCTTAGCGACTTCTTTGGGGCTCCCTGCTGCTGGGGCAAACAAGGAGGGCGCAGCCACCTCCCGGGCCCCAGTGCCCAGCTCAGCACCAGGCTCGCCTCGTGGGCTCCTCTTCTCTGCCCATTCGCGTCCTCCACCACGGGCCCACCTCGCGGCACGGACCGCAGCACACCGCTCCCACCTGCAGCAAGCGCCGGCCCAAGACGCGCAACTCCTCACGCCCTGCAGTGCCAGCCGTGGGTGCCCCCGGTTCTATCGGGACCCCCGCTGCCCCACTACCTCAGGCACCACAGCGGGGCCCCCCCGGGCCACAAAATCAGGGTCCGCAAAGCAGTTTCAGAGGCCGGGGCGGCGGAGCTCGGACCGACGCGTCCGCTCATGCCGCCATCTTGGCCACGCCCCCAGAAGTCTGTGTTTAATGGTGTTGCCTTTAGAATCTCAAAACCCATTCTGGTGCCAATAATGCAGGTATTCATTGAAGGACTGGGCACAGTAGTACGAATCACAACCAATCATTGTTACCTGTGCAGGATCCGTATGTTCCAGTGCCATCACCAGAGCCTTTAGCTCTGCCAGTTGTGCTGTGCAATCCCCTTGGGTTTGCGTGAACGTATACTGAGGACAACAATTATTATACTCCATATAGCAGCTTACGACTGCGCAAGCAGCGGAGTATTGATGTTTTGTGCCGATTGCAGGTTGTGCTGAGCCATCGGTGTACATGACTCTTTGATACTGATCAAAAGGCAGTGTATTTGCTGGAACTGGGTATTCTAGTTCATATTGCAAAAATTCTTGAGTTTGTAATTTTGGGTAAAAAATGTAGTCTACATCAGTGGCTGTCAAAGACGTTGCCCATTGAATCCAACGTGGATGTAATGCTTTAGCGTTAGGAACTCTGGCTTTGGTAACAGCCTTAAGGGCTGGGATTGGAGAAGCGACAATAATGAGTTTGCCTTGGGCTAGGGGTCTTTCTTTAATGACAGCCATCTGAACAGCAGTGAGAATTTTCTCAGTGGGAGCAAAGCGTTGTTCTGCTGCTACCCCCACCATTCCCCCTACCATGCAATTCCTATTAAAAATCAACCCCAACTTCAACACCAATATCCAATCAAACATGATGCTAAAGAATCCGTGAGGGAAATCCTCACACAATTGGAGTACCAGGGCGTAATTGAACCCTGTGTCTCACTTATGAATAATCCCTTATTCCCAGTAGCTAAACCAGACCATTCATACAGAATAGTCGTACACTACAGACACTTAAACAGTCATACAGGCACATACGCTATACAAAACTCACACAGCATAGCACTCATGAATAACACAGTGTGCAAAACAAAACAACACTGGACATTTCCAATCGTTTCTTCTGCCAAAATATAGTGCTTGAGAGTAAAGACTTAACAAGTTTCATCGCACAAGGCTCCCAGGGGTACAAGAACAGTCCAGGACTGTTCGCAGCTCGTGTGACTTGAATATTGCACGACATTGACCCTGAAGCATTGTCCTATGTAGAAGATATCTATCTCATAGATGATGAATTACTGCAACATTTAAAAAGGGTAGCTTGCATTGTTCCGCTACAAATTCAATTTAAAAAAAACAAAAATAGCCTTCCTTAGCGTCCTGTTTCTAGGATATGAGCTATCGAGTGAAGGGAAGAGCCTAGCACCACAATTCTTGGGAAAATGCACACAGTTACAACCTCCAAATACCATTAAAAAACTCCAATCTCTATCCGGTTTCCTAATTTTTGGCAGAACTTACATTCCTGATTATGTATCACAAATAAAACCTTTATACAACTTAATACGTCATGATTTTTCAAGTAAATTTTGGACAGTCAAACACACGCATACTCACAACATTTACACACCAGGGACAACAAAACACATTTGGTCATCAGGGTAATTGCTGGTGCCATTGGTTTCACCTATGTAACTAATACCTAGTCTCCTTTCTGAATTTGTTGGCAGATGTCAAAGCAAACGCCCACCGCAGACACCCCTCTTAATTTCCAACAAACCATTACAATGTGTGTACTTGGACCATTGTGGTCCCCTAATGCCGGATAGTACATACAAATACATTTTAGTCACTGTTGACTCTTGCTCCAGATTTCTATGGGTGTAGCCACAACGCTCTGCTGATGCTTGGACTGTTTTTAAAGATTGCGTGTCTTTAATGGTACATATGCAGTTGTGACTTTCCACTGGGACCAGGGCCCTGCTTTAGCCTCAAGGGCTTTCAGGGACGCCATGGCTTCGTTAGGGGTCAAACTCCATTACTTGTCTCCATTTGATCCCAAGGGAAATAGTGTCATGGAGCGACTAAACCATAATTTAAAGCAGTCCTTAACAGCCAGAGACTCAGGTACGGGTCGTAGTTGGCTTAACCACCTGTATGGAGTCCAGAGAGCACTTAACAATCTGCCTAGGAGGTCCCTGGTGGTCGTACTTCATATGAGTGCTTGTTCGGAACTCTAATGTATGTTCCAGATCTTGATGGTCCTGGCGTGGAGTCGGCAGAAACACGATTTGA